>NC_092051.1:31878893-32212311 GCF_003086295.3 Arachis hypogaea | reverse complement strand
GGCGCCGTTGCGGGGATTGTTCGTGTTTGGACAACTAACGGCTTATTTTGTTGCTTAGATTAGGAAAAATTCTCTCTTTTTGGTTTAGAGTCTTTCATTATTTATCCCTTGTTAAAACACTTTAAATTTATAGCTCAGTTAATTAGAACGTGGTGTTTATGTTCATGGTAATTGGCTATCATATTTTTTAAAACCTTTTTCAAAAATAATTTTTCTGTTAAATCCTATGCCAAACTTTAAGTTTGGTGTTTTCAAAAATAATCTTTCTTAAAATTTTCGAAAATTTTCATAACTCATTTGGCTAGAGCATTAATCTGTGTTCTTGGTAATTGGGTTAGAATCTTTTATATTCTTTTCAAAACCTTCTTTTTCATAAATAATATTTTTCTATTAAATCTTGTGCCAAACTTTAAGTTTGGTGTTTTCTTGTTGACTTCCCTTTGGTTTTCGAAAATTTTGGTTTGGTTTTCTAAAAATTTTAAGTTTGGTGTTCTTTCTTCATGTTCTTGTGTTCTTGTGAGTCTTCAAAGTGTTCTTGAGTTTTCCTTGTGTCTTGATCTTAAAATTTTAAGTTTGGTGTTCCTTGGTGTTTTCCCTCCAAAATTTTCAAAAACAAGGAGCATTAGATCTAAAAATTTTAAATCTTGTACTATCTTATTGTTTTTCTCTCTCCTCACTAAATTCAAAAATATCTTTTCAAAATATCTCTTCTAACTTCCTAACTTCTTATCTTTTCAAATTTGTTTCAACTAACCAACTAACTTTTTGTTTGTTTTTTAACTTTTTCAAAACTACCTAACTAACTCTCTCTCTCTAATTTTCGAAAATATCTTCCCTCTTTTTCAAAAATTTCTTTTTTTTAACTAATTAATTTTTATTTTCTTTTACGAAAAAAAAAATTTTAATTTCAAAATTCAAATTCTTTTTAGTTATTTTATTTATTTAAGTATTTACTTCTTATAAAATAAAATAAATAAAAAGATAAATCAGTCCAAGTTATATCCATATATCCATCATGGACATAAGTGGAAATGAACAGTCCAGGAGGACTCTGGGGTCATATTCTAACCCCTCTACTGCTTAATATGGGAGTAGCATATGCATACCGTCCATTGGAGTTAGTAGCTTTGAGTTGAATCCTCAGCTCATTATCATGGTGCAGCAAAGTTGCCAGTATTCTGGTCTTCCACAGGAAGAACCTACAGAGTTTCTGGCACAATTTTTACAAATTGCTGACACAGTACATGATAAGGAAATAGATCAGGATGTCTACAGACTATTACTGTTTCCATTTGCTGTAAAAGATCAAGCTAAGAGGTGGTTAAATAACCAACCTAAGGCCAGCATAAGAACATGGAAACAGCTGACAGAAAAATTCCTGAATCAGTATTTTCCTCCAAAAAGGATGACACAGCTAAGGCTGGACATCCAAGGCTTTAAACAAGGAGATAATGAATCTCTTTATGATGCCTGGGAGAGATACAGAGAGATGCTACGAAAATGCCCCTCTGAAATGTTTTCAGAGTGGGTTCAGTTAGACATCTTCTACTATGGGCTTGTAGAAGGAGCTCAGATGTCTCTAGATTACTCAGCTGGTGGATCTATCCATATGAGAAAGACAATTGAAGAGGCTCAAGAGCTCATTGATACAGTTGCCAGGAATCAGCATCTGTATCTAAGCAGCAACCCTTCCATGAATGAAGAGGTTAAAACAGTAACTGCCGAATTCAGTACTGTAAAACAAGCTGCTGAATTCAATCAGCAATTGGATTTTCTAACAAAGCAGCTAGCTGAATTCAAAGACAGGCTACAGGAGACAAGGATAGCTAATATACATATGGACGAACAGTTTAAGCAAACAAAGCAGCAGCTATCAAGGCAAATAGCAGAAGAATGCCAAGCAGTTCAATTAAGAAGTGGGAAAACATTAAACACCCCACCTCAAGGCATCAAAAATTCAAGAAATGAGCGACCCACCAAAGATTCACCTGAGGACAGTAAGAGCCCAGGGAAAAATAATTCTGGCACTAAAACGCCAGAAAATGGGTGGAAGGCTGGCGCTGAACGCCCAGACCATGCCCAAAACTGGCGTTCAGCGCCAGAAACAAGGCAGGATTGGCGTTCAACGCCAGAAATGGGCAAGAATCTGGCATTGAACGCCCAAATGGGGCAGAATCCAGCGTTGAACGCCCAAAAGGGGCACATTTCTGGCGTTCAGGCGCCAGGAACAGACAGTGAGCTGGCGTCTAACGTCACTCCAGCTTCTGACTCTGGCACTCAATTGCCAGTGAGGGATCAGATACACACAAGTGCTGATAACAACCCCTCTAAAAAGGCTTCTTTAACCACTAAGGTTGAGGAATATAAAGCCAAGATACCTTATCCTCAAAAACTCCAGAAAGAGGAGCAGGATAAGCAATTTGCTCGCTTTGCAGATTATCTAAGGACTCTTGAAATAAAGATTCCATTTGTAGAGGCACTTGAGTAAATACCTTCTTATGCCAAGTTCATGAAAGAGATCTTGAGTCATAAAAAGGAGTGGAGAGAAACAGAAAGAGTTCTCCTCACTGAAGAATGCAGTGCAGTCATTCTGAAAAGCTTTCCTGAAAAGCTTAAAGACCCTGGGAGTTTTCTGATACCATGCATATTAGAAGGTGATTGCACCAAGACAGCTTTGTGCGATCTTGGGGCAAGCATCAACCTGATACCTGCATACACTATCAGGAAGCTTGGCTTAACTGAAGAAGTTAAACCAACCCAGATATGTCTCCAACTTACTGATGGTTCCACTAAATACCCATCAGGCGTGATTGAGGACATGATTGTCAGAGTTGGGCCATTCGCCTTTCCCACTGACTTTGTTGTGCTGGAGATGGAGGAGCACAAGAGTGCCATTCTCATTCTAGGAAGACCCTTCCTAGCAACTGGACGATCCCTCATTGACGTCCAACAGGGGGAAATAACCCTGAGAGTCAACGATGATGAGTTCAAGTTGAACGCTGTCAAAGCCATGCAGCATCCAGACACATCAACAGACTGCATGAAAGTTGATCTTATTGACTCTTTGGTAGAAGAGATCAACATGGCTGAGAGTCTCGAATCAGAGTTGGAAGACATCTTTAAAGATGTTCAGCCTGATTTGGAGGATTCAGGGGACATGAAAGAGCCTCTGAACTTTCTTCTGAAAGAGGAAAAACCTCCTAAACCCGAGCTCAAGCCACTACCACCATCCTTGAAATATGCATTTCTGGGAGAAGGTGACACTTTTCCAGTGATCATAAGCTCTACTTTAAATTCATAGGAAGAGGAAGCACTTATTCAAGTGCTAAGGACACACAAGACAGCTCTTGGGTGGTCCATAGGTGACCTTAAGGGCATAAGCCCAGCTAGATGCATGCACAAAATCCTATTGGAAGATAATGCCAAACCAGTGGTTCAACCACAGAGGCGGCTAAATCCAGCCATGAAGGAAGTGGTGCAGAAAGAGGTCACCAAATTACTAGAGGCTGGGATTATTTATCCCATTTCTGATAGCCCCTGGGTGAGCCCTGTTCAAGTCGTCCCAAAAAAAGGAGGCATGACAGTGATTCATAATGAAAAAATGAACTGGTTCCTACAAGAACAGTTACAGGGTGGCGCATGTGTATTGACTACAGAAGGCTCAATACAGCCACCAGAAAGGATCATTTTCCTTTACCATTCATAGACCAGATGCTAGAGAGACTAGCAGGTCATGATTATTACTGCTTTTTGGATGGCTATTCAGGCTATAACCAGATTGCAGTGGATCCCAAGGATCAAGAGAAAACAGCATTCACATGTCCATCTGGAGTGTTTGCTTATAGAAGGATGCCCTTTGGGCTATGTAATGCACCTGCAACCTTCCAGAGATGCATGCTCTCTATTTTCTCTGACATGGTGGAAAAATTTCTGGAAGTCTTCATGGATGACTTCTCAGTATATGGAGACTCATTCAGCTCCTGTCTTGATCACCTGAAACTTGTTCTGAAAAGATGCCAAGAAACCAACCTAGTTTTAAACTGGGAAAAGTGTCACTTCATGGTGACTGAAGGAATTGTTCTTGGGCATAAAATCTCAAACAAGGGAATAGAGGTGGATCAAGCAAAAATAGAGGTAATTGAAAAATTACCACCACCTGCCAATGTTAAGGCAATCAGAAGCTTTCTGGGGCATGCAGGATTCTATAGGAGGTTTATAAAGGATTTTTCAAAAATCGCAAAACCTCTAAGCAATCTGCTAGCTGCTAACATGCCATTTGTGTTTGACACAGAGTGCCTGCAAGCGTTTGAAACACTGAAAGCTAAGCTGGTCACAGCACCAGTCATTTCTGCACCAGACTGGACATTACCATTTGAGCTAATGTGTGATGCCAGTGATCATGCCATTGGTGCAGTATTGGGACAGAGGCATGACAAGCTTCTGCATGTCATTTATTATGCCAGTCGCGTTCTAAATGATGCCCAGAAAAATTACACAACCACAGAAAAAGAACTACTTGCAGTGGTTTACGCCATTGACAAGTTCAGATCATACTTAGTAGGATCAAAAGTGATTGTGTATACTGACCATGCTGCTCTTAAATATCTACTCACAAAGCAGGATTCAAAACCCAGGCTCATCAGATGGGTATTGCTTCTGCAAGAGTTTGATATAGAAATAAGAGACAAAAAAGGGACAGAGAACCAAGTGGCTGATCATCTGTCCCGGATAGAGCCAGTGGAAGGGACGTCCCTCCCTTCTCTTGAGATCTCTGAGACGTTTCCTGATGAGCATTTATTCGCCATTCAGGAAGCACCATGGTTTGCCGATATTGCAAACTATAAAGCTGCAAGGTTCATACCCAAGGAGTACAACAGGATACAAAAGAAGAAATTAATTACTGATGCAAAGTACTACTTGTGGGATGAACCTTATCTCTTTAAGAGATGTGCAGACGGAATTATCCGTAGGTGTGTGCCTAGAGAAGAAGCACAGAGGATCCTGTGGCATTGCCACGGATCTCAATATGGAGGCCATTTCGGAGGTGAGCGAACCGCCACCAAGGTCCTCCAATGTGGCTTCTATTGGCCCACACACTATAAAGATTCCCGAGAGTTTGTACGTAATTGTGACAGTTGCCAAAGAGCTGGTAATCTGCCTCATGGTTACGCCATGCCTCAACAAGGAATCTTAGAGATTGAGTTGTTTGACGTATGGGGAATTGACTTCATGGGACCCTTCCCACCATCATATTCAAACACTTATATTCTGGTGGCAGTTGATTATGTATCAAAATGGGTTGAGGCTATTGCCACACCCACCAATGATACTAAAATAGTGCTGAAGTTCCTCCAGAAACACATCTTTAGCAGGTTTGGTGACCCTAGAGTGTTAATCAGTGATGGGGGCACTCACTTCTGTAATAAACAGCTTTACTCTGCCATGGTTCGGTATGGAATTCGCCACAAGGTGGCCACTCCGTATCATCCACAAACCAATGGGCAAGCTGAAGTCTCTAACAGAGAATTAAAGAGAATCCTGGAACGGACAGTAAATACCCGTAGAAAGGATTGGGCACGGAGCTTGGATGATGCTCTGTGGGCTTACAGAACAGCATTCAAGACCCCTATAGGGACATCTCCATACCAACTCGTGTATGGTAAGGCATGTCACCTGCCCGTGGAACTGGAACATAAGGCCTACTGGGCAACCAGATTCCTAAACTTTGATGCCAAATTAGCAGGAGAAAAAAGATTGCTCCAGCTAAATGAGCTAGAGGAGTTCAGATTCACAGCTTTCGAAAATGCCAAGCTATATAAAGAAAAATAAAAAAAGTGGCATGACAGAAAGCTGTCATCTAGAATCTTTGAACCAGGAAAGAAGGTTCTGTTGTTTAACTCTAGACTCAGGCTATTCCCCGGGAAACTGAAATCCCGGTGGAGGGGACCATACGTGATTACAAGTGTATCACCATATGGTTATGTGGAGCTTCAAGATATTGATTCTGATAAGAAGTTCATTGTCAATGGACAGAGAATCAAGCATTATCTTGAAGGCAACATTGAGCAAGAATGCTCAAGGCTGAAGCTAGATTAAAAGCTCAGCAAGGTCCAGCTAAAGACATTAAAGAAGCGCTTGTTGGGAGGCAACCCAATTTTTATTTATTTTCATGGTTGTTCATGTTTTATTAGGTTCATGATCATGTGGAGTCACAAAATAAATATTAAAAATTGAAAACGGAATCAAAAACAGCAGAAGAAAAATCACACCCTGGAGGAAGCACCTGTCTGGCGTTCAACGCCAGAACAGAGCATGGTTCTGGCGCTGAACACCCAAAATGGGCAACATCCTGGCGCTGAACGCCCAGAACAAGCATGGTTCTGGCGTTCAACGCCAGAAATGGCTAGTAAATGGGCGTTGAACGCCCAAAATGGGCACCAACCTGGCGCTGAACGCCCAGAGTTGTGTGCAAGGGCATTTTGCATGCCTAAATTGGTGCAGGGATGTAAATGCCTTGACACCTCAAGATCTGTGGACCTCACAGGATCATTTCAAGATCTGTGGACCCCACAGGATCCCCACCTTCCCTCCTCATAATCCTAGTTTTTTTCTTTCCACATCTTCTTCTTCATCTATTCCCTCTTCTTTTGCTCGAGGGCGAGCAACATTCTAAGTTTGGTGTGGTAAAACAATTATGTGAAGGATCTATAGCTCAGTGGTAGAACATGTGACTGCAAATCAAGAGATACCTCAGGGGATGCACTTCCCTCCACATAATTATTGGAAGCAACTGAGGATAGAAATACCAAAAATCACTAGGAATCAAGCCACAAAGGCAAGGAAGAGACATAAAAGAGCTCAAGAACATCATTGGTGCCTCAAGAAGGAAATGCCATCATCACTAAGGTGGACTCGTTCCTTGTTCTTACTTTCTCTGTTTTTCGTTTCTCTATGCTAAGTGCTTATCTATGTTTGTGTCTTCATTACATGATCATTAGTAGTAATTAGTGTCTAGTTTGATTTTATCCCCAATTAAGTTATAGTCTATTTTTCTTATCATCAACAAACATGAATAAAATAGTAGATCTTTTGAATAAGAGGTAATAAAATTTTGAGTTTTTAATAAGAAAAATTCTAATTAGTAACATGTGGTGGCAATGCTTTCTGTCTTCTGAATGAATGCTTGAACAGTGCATATGTCTTTTGAATTTGTTGTTTAAGACTGTTAAATATGTTGGCTCTTGAAAGAATGATGAACATGAGACATGTTATTGATAATCTGAAAAATAAAAAAAATGATTCTTGAAGCAAGAAAAAGCAGCAAAGAACAAAGCTTGCAGAAAAAAAAAATAATAATAGAAAGAAAAAGAAAAAGCAAGCAGAAAAAGCCAAAAGCTCTTAAAACCAAGAGGCAAGAGCAAACAGCCAATAACCCTTAAAACCAAAAGGCAAGGGCAAATAAAAAGGATCCCAAGGCTTTGAGCATCAGTGGATAGGAGGGCCTAAAGGAATAAAATCCTGGTCTAAGCGGCTAAACCAAGCTGTCCCTAACCATGTGCTTGTGGCGTGAAGGTGTCAAGTGAAAACTTGAGACTGAGAGGTTAAAGTCAAGGTCCAAAGCAAAAAGAAGAGTGTGCTTAAGAACTCTGGACACCTCTAATTGGGGACTTTAGCAAAGCTGAGTCACAATCTAAAAGGTTCACCCAATTATGTGTCTGTGGCATTTATGTATCCGGTGGTAATACTGGACAACAAAGTGCTTAGGGCCACGGCCAAGACTCATAGAATAGCTGTGTTCAAGAATCATCACACTGAAATAGGAGAATCAATAACACTATCTGAATTATAAGTTCCTATAGATGCCAATCACTCTGAGCTTCAATGGATAAAGTGAGATGCCAAAACTGTTCAGAAGCAAAAAGCTACTAGTCCCGCTCATCTAATTAGAATCTGAGCTTCAATCAACAACTCTGAGATATTATTGCTTCTCAACCTATTAGTCTTCTATTTTATTTGTCTAGTTGCTTGAGGACAAGCAACAGTTTAAGTTTGGTGTTGTGATGAGCGGATATTTTATACGCTTTTTGGGGTTAATTTCATATAGTTTTGAGTATGTTTTAGTTAGTTTTTAGTCTATTTCCATTAGTTTTTAGGAAAAATTCATATTTCTGGACTTTACTATGAGTTGTGTGTTTTTCTGTAATTTCAGGTATTTTTCTGGCTGAAATTGAAGGAGCTGAGCAAAAATCTGATTCAGGCTGAAAAAGGACTGCTGATGCTGTTGGATTCTGACCTCCCTGCACTTAAAGTGGATTTTCTGGAGCTACAGAACTTGAAATGGCATGCTTCCAATTTCATTGGAAAGTAGACATCCAGGGCTTTTCATAAATAAATAATAGTCCATACTTTGCACAAGGATAGACGATGTAAACTGGCGTTCAACGCCAGTTCTCTGCCCAATTCTGGCGTCCAGCGCCAGAAAAGGATCAAAAGCTGGAGTTGAACGCCCAAACTGGCACAAAAACTAGAGTTCAACTCCACAAATGGCCTCTGCACGTGACTCACTTAAATCTCAGCCCCAGCACACACCAAGTGGGCCCCAGAAGTGGATCTCTGCATCATCCATCATAGTCCACTCATATTTTGTAACCCTAGGCTACTAGTTTTGTATTTAAACAACTTTTAGAAACTTATTTTGTATCTCATGACATTTCAGATCTAAACTTTGTATTCTCTGATGGCATGAGTCTCTAAACCCCATTGTTGGGGGTGAGGAGCTCTGCTGTGTCTCGATGAATTAATGCAAGTATTTCTGTTTTCCATTCAAACACGCTTGTTCCTATCTAAGATGTTCATTCGCGCTTAACTGTGATGGAGGTGATGAGCTGTGACACTCATCACCTTCCTCAAATCATGAACGTGTGCCTGACAACCACCTCCGTTCTATATACGATTGAATGAGTATCTCTTAGATTCCTTAATCAGAATCTCCGTGGTATAAGCTAGAACTGATGGCAGCATTCATGAGAATCCGGAAAGTCTAAACCTTGTCTGTGGTATTCCGAGTAGGATTCAAGGATTGAATGACTGTGACGAGCTTCAAACTCTTGAAGGCTGGGCGTTAGTGACAGACGCAAAAGGATAGTAAATCCTATTCCAACCGGATCGAGAACCAACCGGTGATTAGCCGTGCTGTGACAGAGCGCGTGAGCATAGTTTTCACTGGGAGGACGGAAGGTAGCCATTGACAACGGTGATCATCCAACACACAGCTTGCCATAGGAGGGCGTGCGTGCGTGAATCAGAAGACAGAGGAAAGCAGAGATTCAGAAGACAAAGCATCTCCAAAACTCCAACATATTCTCCATTACAGCACAACAAGTAATCTTTAATTTATGTTCTCTTGGTTATTCACAATTCAACTGATAAACATAATTGACTTCCTGATTAAGATTTACAAGATAACCATAGATTGCTTCAAACCAACAATCTCCGTGGGATTCGACCCTTACTCACGTGAGGTATTACTTGGACGACCCAGTGCACTTGCTGGTTAGTGGTACGCGTTATGAAAAGTGTGATTCACAATTCGTGCACCATTTGCTCGAGTTTAGATGATGCAAACTGGCGTTCAACGCCAGCTTTCTGCCCTATTCTGGAGTTAAACACCAGAAACAGGTTACAAACTGGCGTTTAACTCCAAGGAAGACCTCTACATGTGAAATCTTTAATGCTCAGTCCAAGCACACACCAAATGGGCCTGGGAGTGGATTTCTGCATCATTTACTTATTTTTGTAACCCTAGTAACTAGTTTAGTATAAATAGAACTTTTTAGTATTATTTTTTACATCTTTTTGGATCATTTTTACATCTCTGGACGTTTAGTTCTTAGATCATGGAGGCTGGCCATTCGGCTATGCCTGGACCTTATTCTTATGTATTTTCAACGGTAGAGTTTCTACACACCATAGATTAAGGTGTGGAGCTCTGCTGTTCCTCATGAATTAATGCAAAGTACTATTGTTTTTCTATTCAACTCAAGCCTATTTCTTCTCTAAGATATTCATTCGCACACAAGAACATGATGAATGTGATGATTATGTGACGCTCATCACTATTCTCACCTATGAACGCGTGCCTGACAACCACTTCCGTTCTACATGCAAACAAGCTTGAATGTGTATCTCTTAGCCTTCTGATCTACGATCAGAGTCTTCGTGGTATAGGCTAGAATTATTGGCGACCATTCTTGAGATCCGGAAAGTCTAAACCTTGTCTGTGGTATTCCGAGTAGGATCTGAGAAGGGATGGCTGTGACGAGCTTCAAACTCGCGAGTGCTGGGCGTAGTGACAGACGCAAAAGGATTACTGAATCCTATTCCCGTATGATCGAGAACCGACAGATGATTAGCCGTGCGGTGACAGCGCATTTTGGACCATTTTCACTGAGAGGACGGGATGTAGCCATTGACAACGGTGATGCCCTACATAAAGCTTGCCATGGAAAGGAGTAAGAATGATTGGATGAAGACAGCAAGAAAGCAGAGGTTCAGGAGGAACAAAAGCATCTCTATACGCTTATCTGAAATTCTCACCAATGAATTACATAAGTATTTCTATCCTGTTTTATATTTTAATTATATTTTAATTATCAATTCACCATAACCATTTGAATCCGCCTGACTGAGATTTGCAAGGTGACCATAGATTGCTACAAGCCGACAATCTCCGTGGGATCGATCCTTACTCACGTAAGGTTTATTACTTGGACGACCCAGTGCACTTGCTGGTTAGTTGTGCGAAGTTGTGACAAAGAAATAAAATTATGAACATGCGTATAAAGTTTTTGACGCCGTTACCAAGGAATGAACGATCACGATTTTGCATACCAAGTTTTTGGCGCCGTTGCCGGGGATTGTTCGAGTTTGGACAACTGACGGTTCATCTTGTTGCTCAGATTAGGTAATTTTATTTTAATTTTAAGTTTTTGTTTCTATTCTTTTTATTTTTGAAAAATTTTCAAAAATTTTTAAAAGTAAATTATTCTATGACTTCAGAATTTTTAAGGATGAATTCTAGAGTTTCTTCATGATCTGTTGAAGCCTGGCTGGATGTCAAGCCATGTCTAAATTTTTGGACTGAGGATTCCACTTATCATGGCAAGAGTCTTTGGACTCTCATCTAATCAGCTGTTATATGCTTGATTTGTATATGCTAAAGCTTGGCTGGCCATTGGCCATGTCTAGTGTGTTGGACCGGAACTTTCAATGAAAGCTTGGCTGGCTAGTAAGTCATGTCTAATTTCTGGACTGGAGCTTTAGACTAACATTGCATGATTCCTGGAATTCTCATTAGAAATTTTGAAATCCTTATTTTTCTTTTTCCAAGTAATTTTCGAAAAATCCAAATTTTTTTTATAAAATCATAAAATAAAAAAAAATTAATTTGATGTTTCTTGTTTGAGTCAAGTGTCTAATTATAAGTTTGGTGTCAATTGCATGCTTTTAACTTTTCTTTAAATTTTCGAAAATTCATCATATGTTCTTCATGATCTTCAAGTTGTTCTTGATGATCTTCTTTGTTTGATCTTTGCATTTTCATGTTTTGCATCTTTTCTTGTTTCTCATATGCATTTTCAATATGTTAGTGTCTCAACATTAAAAATTTTTAAGTTTGGTGTCTTGCATGTTTTTCTTTTCTAAAAAAATTTCAAAAATAAGTTCTTGGTGTTCATCTTGACATTCAAAGTGTTCTTGGTGTTCATCTTGACATTCAAAGTGTTCTCGCATGCATTGTGTCTTTTGATTCATAATTTTCATGTTTTGAGTCTTTTTGTTGTTTTTCTCTTTCTTCATTAAAAATTCAAAAATAAAAAAAATATCTTTCCCTTATTTTCTCATAAATTTTCCAAAATTTGAGTTGACTTTTTCAAAACTTTTTAAAATTTAGTTGTTTCTTATGAGTCAATTCAAATTTTCAATTTAAAAATTCTATCTTTTTCAAAAATCAAATCTTTTTCAATTTTTCTCTCATAATTTTGAAATTTTCAAAATTTATTTTCAAAATCTTTTTCTTATTTCCATTTCATATTTTCGAAATTAATGCTAACAATTAATGTGATTGATTCAAAAATTTTTAAGTTTGTTACTTGCCTATTAAGAAAGGTTCAATCTTTAAATTTTAAAATCATATCTTTTTGTTTCTTGTTAGTCAAGTAATCAACTTTAATTTTCAAAATCAAATCTTTTTAAATTTCTTTTTCAAAATCAATTTCAAAATCTTTTCTAACTTCTTTTCTAACTTCTTATCTTTTCAAAAATTGATTTTCAAGTCTTTTTCAATTAACTACTTGACTTTTTGTTTGATTTTAAAAGTTTACTATTTCAATCATATCTTTTTCAAAACTACCTAACTAATTCTCTCTCTAATTTTCGAAAATCACCTTCCTTTTTTTCAAAATTCTTTTTAATTAACTAATTGTTTTAAATTTCAATCTTATTTTATTTCTTTTTATATTTTCGAAATCTAACTAATAATTAAAATAAAAACAAAAATATTTTCCTTTTATTTTAATTTAATTTCAAATTTTTTTTCTCTTCTCCTTCCTCTACTCTTCTATTCTTCTACTCACATAAAGGAATCTCTATACTGTGACATAGAGGATTCCTATTCTTTTCTATTCTCTTCTTTTTCATATGAGTAGGAACAAGGATAAGAACATTCTTGTTGAGGCTGATCCTGAACCTGAAAGGACTCTGAAGAGGAAGCTAAGGGAAGCTAAAGCACAACTCTCTGGAGAAAATCTGACATAAATTTTTGAAAAAGAAGGAGACATGGCCGAAAATAATAACAATGCAAGGAAGATGCTTGGTGACTTTACTGCACCAAATTCCAATTTACATGGAAGAAGCATCTCAATCCCTGCCATTGGAGCAAATAATTTTGAGCTAAAGCCTTAATTAGTTTCTCTGATACAACAGAACTGCAAGTTTTATGGACTTCCATCAGAAGATTCTTTTCAGTTCTTAACTGAATTCTTGCAGATCTGTGATACTGTTAAGACCAATGGGGTTGACTCCGAGGTCTACAGGCTTATGCTTTTCCCGTTTGCTGTAAGAGACAGAGCTAGAATATGGTTGGACTCTCAACCTAAAAATAGCCTGAACTCTTGGGATAAGCTGGTCACGGCTTTCTTAGCCAAGTTCTTTCCTCCTCAAAAGCTTAGCAAGCTTAGAGTGGATGTTCAAACCTTCAAACAGAAAGAACGTGAATCCCTCTATGAAGCTTGGGAGAGATACAAGCAACTGACCAAAAAGTGTCCTTCTGACATGCTTTCAGAATGGACCATCCTGGATATATTCTATGATGGTCTATCTGAACTATCTAAGATGTCATTGGACCATTCTGCAGGTGGATCCATTCACCTAAAGAAAATGCCTGCAGAAGCTCAGGAACTCATTGATATGGTTACAAATAACCAGTTCATGTACACTTCTGAAAGGAATCCTGTGAGTAATGGGACGCCTCAGAGGAAGGGAGTTCTTGAAATTGATACTCCGAATGCCATATTGGCTCAGAATAAAATATTGACTCAGCAAGTCAATATAATTTCTCAGAGTCTGAATGGATTGCAAGCTGCATCCAACAGTACTCAAGAGGCATCTTCTGAAGAAGAAGCTTATGATCCTGAGAACCCTGCAGTAGCAGAGGTGAATTACATGGGTGAACCCTATGGAAATACCTATAATCCTTTATGGAGAAATCATCCAAATTTCTCATGGAAGGATCGACAAAAGCCTCAACAAGGCTTTAATAATGGTGGAAGAAACAGGTTTAGCAATAGCAAGCCTTTTCCACCATCCACTCAGCAACAGACAGAGAATTCTGAGCAGAATCCATCTAGCTTAGCAAATATAGTCTCTGATCTATTTAAGGCCACTTTAAGTTTCATGAATGAAACAAGGTCCTCCATTAGAAATTTGGAGGCACAAGTGGGCCAGCTGAGTAAAAGAGTCACTGAAACCCCTCCTAGTACTCTCCCAAGCAATACAGAAGAGAATTCAAAAAGAGAGTGCAAGGCCATTACCTTACCTGGTGTGGCCAAACCCAAAGAGGAGGAGGAGGACGTGAATCCTAGTGAGGAAGACCTCTTGGAACGTTCAGTGACCAATAAGGAGTTTCCCTTTGAGGAACCAAAGGAATCTGAGGCTCATCTAGAGACCATAGAGATTCCATTGAACCTCCTTTTACCATTCATGAGCTCTAATGACTATTCATCTTCTAAAGAAGATGAAGACATTGCTGAAGAGCAAGTTGCTCAATATTTAAGAGCAATCATGAAGCTGAATGCCAAATTATTTGGTAATGAGACTTGGGAGGATGAACCTCCATTGCTCATCAAGGAACTAAATACCTTGGTTCAGCAAACTCTACCTTAAAAGAAACAGTATCCTGGTAAATTCCTAATTCCCTGTAACATAGGCACCATGACCTTTGAGAAGGCTCTGTGTGACCTGGGGTCAGGAATAAACTTAATGCCACTCTCTGTAATGGAGAAACTTGGGATCTTTGAGGTGCAAGCTGCCAGAATCTCATTAGAGATGGCAGACAACTCAAGAAAACAGGCTTATGGACAAGTAGAGGACGTGTTAGTAAAGGTTGAAGGCCTTTACATCCCTGCTGATTTCATAATCCTAGACACTAGGAAGGATGAGGATGAATCCATCATCCTTGGAAGACCTTTCCTAGCCACAGCAAAAGCTATAATTGATGTGGACAGAGGAGAGTTGGTCCTTCAACTGAATGAGGACAACCTTGTGTTTAAAACTCAAGGATCTCCTTCTGTAACCATGGAGAGTAAGCATGAAAAGCTTCTCTCACTACAGAGTCAACCAAAGCCCCCACAGTCAAACTCTAAGTTTGGTGTTGAACCCCCACATTCAAACTCTAAGTTTGGTGTTGGAAGGTTCCAACAATGCTCTGAATATCTGTGAGGCTCCATGAGAGCTCACTGTCAAGCTATTGACATTAAAGAAGCGCTTGTTGGGAGGCAACCCAATGTTATTTAATTATATCTATTTTATTTTATTATTATTTTATTTTTTTTAGGTTGATGATCATGTAAAGTCACAAAAACTACTGAAAAATCAAAAACAGAATGAAAATAGCTTTAAAAATAGCTCACACTGGAGGAAGAACTTACTGGCGTTTAAACGCCAGTAAGAAGCATCAAACTGGCATTTAACGCCAGAAAGAAGCATCAAGCTGGCGTTAAACGCCAGAAACAAGCACCAGACTGGCGTTTAACGCCAGAACAGAGCATGGAAGTGGCGTTAAACGCCATAAACAGGCTACATTTGGGCGTTTAACGCCAAAAACAAGCAGCAAGCTGGCGTTTAACGCCAGACATGCATGCTAAGGGCATTTTACACGCCTAATTGGAGCAGGGATGTTAAGTCCTTGACCCCACTGGATCTATGGATCCCACAGGATCCCCACAGGATCTGTGGACCCAATAGGATCTCCACCTACCCTACCTCTTCTTCTCTCCTCTTCACACCTTTTCATAACACTCTTCCCCAAAATAACCTCCACCAATCACCTCCATCACTCCTCCAAAATCATCATACAACCCACCTACACCCACCCACTCAAATTCAAACCATCACTCCTTCCTTTTCACACATCATAACCACCTAAACCCCCCTTGGCCGAACCACTCACACCTCTCCATCTCATCTATTTTCTTCTTCTTCTACTCCCTCTTCTCTTCTTTTGCTCGAGGACGAGCAAACTTTCTAAGTTTGGTGTGGTAAAAGCGTTGCTTTTTGTTTTTCCATAACCATTTATGACACCTAAGGCCAGAGAAACCTCTAGAAAGAGGAAAGGGAAGGCAAAAGCTTCCACCTCTGAGTCATGGGAGATGGAGAGATTCATCTCAAAAGCTCATCACTAAGAAAAGGATGGAGCAAACAAGAGATCATGGACCTCAACAAGAGCATGAGGAAATTCCTCACCATGAAATCCCTGAGATACCTCAGGGGATGCACTTTCCTCCACAAAACTATTGGGAGAAAATCAACACCTCCCTAAGAGAATTAAGTTCCAACATGGGACAACTAAGGGTGGAACACCAAGAGTACTCCATCATTCTCCATGAGATTAGAGAAGATCAAAGAGCTATGAGGGAGGAGCAACAAAGACATGGAAGAGACATAGAGGAGCTCAAGAGCACCATTGGTTCTTCAAGAAGAGGAAGATGCCACCCTCACTAAGGTGGACCCGTTCCTTAATCTCCTTGTTCTTATTTTCCTGTTTTTCATTTACTATGCTTTGTGTTTATGTTTGTGTCTTATTACATGATCATTAGTATTTAAGTGTCTATGCCTTAAAGTTATGAATGTCCTATGAATCCATCACCTCTCTTAAAGAAAAAATGTTTTAATTACAAAAGAACAAGAAGTACATGATTTTGAATTCATCCTTGAAACTAGTTTAATTATTTTGATGTGGTGACAATACTTTCTGTTCTCTGAATGAATGCTTGAACAGTGCATATGTCTTTTGAAATTGTTGTTTATGAATGTTAAATATGTTGGCTCTTGAAAGACTGATGAAAAAGGAGACATGTTATTTGATAATCTAAAAAATCATAAAAATGATTCTTGAAGCAAGAAAAAGCAGTGAATACAAAAGCTTGCAAAAAAAAAAAAGAAAAAAAAATGGCGAAAAAAAAGAAAAAGAAAAAACAAGCAGAAAAAGCTAATAACCCTTAAAACCAAAAGGCAAGGGTAAAAAGGATCCAAGGCTTTGAGCATTAATGGATAGGAGGGCCTAAAGGAATAAAATTCCGGTCTAAGCGGCTAAACCAAGCTGTCCCTAACCATGTGCTTGTGGCGTGAAGGTGTCAAGTGAAAACTTGAGACTGAGCGGTTAAAGTTGAGGTCTAAAGCAAAAAGAAGAGTGTGCTTAAGAACCCTGGACACCTCTAATTGGGGACTCTAGCAAAGCTGAGTCACAATCTGAAAAGGTTCACCCAGTTATGTGTCTGTGGCATTTATGTATCCGGTGGTAATACTGGAAAACAAAGTGCTTAGGGCCACGGCCAAGACTCATAAAGTAGCTGTGTTCAAGAATCAACATACTGAACTAGGAGAATCAATAACACTATCTGAATTCTAAGTTCCTATAGATGCCAATCATTCTGAACTTCAAGGGATAAAGTGAGATGCCAAAACTATTCAAGAGGCAAAAAGCTACTAGTCCCGCTCATCTGATTGGAGCTAAGTTTCATTGATATTTTGGAATTTATAGTATATTCTCTTCTTTTTATCCTATTTGATTTTCAGTTACTTGGGGACAAGCAACAATTTAAGTTTGGTGTTGTGATGAGCGGATAATTTATACGCTTTTTGGCATTGTTTTTACATAGTTTTCAGTATGATTTAGTTAGTTTTTAGTATATTTTTATTAGTTTTTAAATAAAATTTACATTTCTGGACTTTACTATAAGTTTGTGTGTTTTTCTGTGATTTCAGGTAATATCTGGCTGAAATTGAGGGACTTGAGCAAAAATCAGATTCAGAGGTTGAAGAAGGACTGCAGATGCTGTTGGATTCTGACCTCCTTGTACTCAAAGTGGATTTTCTGGAGCTACAATAGTCCAAATGGCGCGCTCTCAATTGTGTTGGAAAGTAGACATCCAGGGCTTTCCATCAATATATAATAGTCCATACTTTTCCTGAGTTTAGATGACGCAAACTGGCGTTCAACGCTAGCTTTCTGCCCTATTCTGGAGTTAAACGCCAGAAACAGGTTGCAAAGCAGAGTTAAACGCCAGAAATAGGTTACAAACTGGCGTTTAACTCCAAAGAAGACCTCTACACGTGAAAGCTTCAATCCTCAGTCCAAGCACACACCAAGTGGGCCTGGGAGTGGATTTCTGCATCATTTACTTATTTCTGTAACCCTAGTAACTAGTTTAGTATAAATAGAATTTTTTAGTATTATTTTTTACATCTTTTTGGATCATTTTTACATCTCTGGACGTTTAGTTCTTAGATCATGGAGGCTGGCCATTCGGCTATGCCTGGACCTTGTTCTTATGTATTTTCAATGGTAGAGTTTCTACACACCATAGATTAAGGTGTGGAGCTCTGCTGTTCCTCATGAATTAATGCAAAGTACTATTGTTTTTCTATTCAACTCAAGCCTATTTCTTCTCTAAGATATTCATTCGCACACAAGAACATGATGAATGTGATGATTATGTGACGCTCATCACTATTCTCACCTATGAACGCGTGCCTGACAACCACTTCTGTTCTACATGCAAACAAGCTTGAATGTGTATCTCTTAGCCTTCTGATCTACGATCAGAGTCTTCGTGGTATAGGCTAGAATTATTGGCGGCCATTCTTGAGATCCGGAAAGTCTAAACCTTGTTTGTGGTATTCCGAGTAGGATCTGGGAAGGGATGGCTGTGACGAGCTTCAAACTCGCGAGTACTGGGCGTAGTGACAGACGCAAAAGGATTACAGAATATTATTCCAGTATGATCGAGAACCGACAGATGATTAGTCGTGTAGTGACAGCGCATTTCAGACCATTTTCACTGAGAGGACGAGATGTAGCCATTGACAACGGTGATGCCCTACATAAAGCTTGCCATGGAAAGGAGTAGGAATGATTGGATGAAGACAGCAGGAAAGCAGAGGTTCAGGAGGAACAAAAGCATCTCTATACGCTTATCTGAAATTCTCACCAATGAATTACATAAGTATTTCTATCCTGTTTTATATTTTAATTATATTTTAATTATCAATTCACCATAACCATTTGAATCTGCCTGACTGAGATTTGCAAGGTGACCATAGCTTGCTTCAAGCCGACAATCTCCGTGGGATTGACCCTTACTCACGTAAGGTTTATTACTTGGTCGACCCAGTGCACTTGCTGGTTAGTTGTGCGAAGTTGTGACAAAGAACTAAAATTATGAACATGCGTATAAAGTTTTTGACGCCGTTACCAAGGAATGAACGATCACAATTTTGCATACCATGCGGCCAATAAAAATGCTCAGATAAGACATCTAAAGTCTTATGCACACCAAAATGACCCATCAAACCCCACTATGTGATTCCAGAACAAGTAACTCCCTAATCGAACAAGTAGGTACACAAATCCTATCACCCCGGAAAAGAAAACCATCATTCTTATAGAATTTGTTATGTTCATCATGCTCACATGCATCATATATAGAGGCAAAATCAGAATCAGTTGCATACAATTTCTTTATACACTCAAAACCTAACAACTTACAAGTAAGGGTAGTGATTAAGGAATACCTTCTAGATAATGCATCAACAACCACATTCTCTTTACCTTGCTTATAGGCAATTACATATGGAGAGGATTCAAGCAATTCTATCCACTTAGCATGTCTTTTGTTCAACTTCCCTTGGTCCTTCAAGTGGTTTAGGGATTCATAGTCAGTGTTCACCACAAATTTCTTAGGTAGCAAATAATATTACCACACTTCTAAAACTCTTAATAAGGCATACAGCTCCTTATCATAAGTTGAGTAGTTAAGGCAAGCTCCATTCAACTTCTCACTGAAATAGGTGATTTCTCACTTTTCCTGCATCAAAACAGCACATATACCAATCCTGGAAGCATCACATTCTATTTTAAAAGTCTTAGAAAAATTCGATAAAATAAGAATGTGTGTAGAACACTACAAATCTAACAATGTGTTAAAAGCAAATTCTTGTTCTCGATCCCATTTAAAGCCTACATGTTTTTTGATGATTTCAGTTAAAGGTACAACAATAATGAAAAAATCTTTAACATACCTCCTATAAAAACTCGCAAGACCATGAAAACTTTTAATATTAGAGATACTCTGAAGTGTGGGTCATTCCTTAATAGCCTTCATCCTCTCTTCATCTACCTCAATCTCCTCAGAACTTATCATAAAACCTAGGAACACTACTTTACTTAAACAAAATGAGCATTTCTGGAGATTAGTATATAATTTTTTCTTTCTAAGTATCTCTAAAACAGACTGAATATGCAAAACATGATCATTAAGACATTTACTGTAAATAAGGATATTATCAAAATAAACAACTACAATTTTTTCTAAAAATTCTCTCAAAACATGATTCATTAATCTCATGAATCTAATGCATTAGTGAATGCAAATGGCATAACTAACTACTTATACAATCCATATTTGGTTTTGAAACCTATTTTCCATTCATTGCCAGCACTCTCAAAACATGATTCATTAATCTTATGAATGTAATAGGTGCATTAGTCAATGCAAATGGCATAACTAACTACTCATACAATCCATATTTGGTTTTGAAACCTGTTTTTCATTCATTGCCAGCACGACTCGTGCTTTTTTGGGTTTTAAAAGTATGGGAACAGAACAAGGGCTCATGCTTTCTCTCACAAAAACCTTAGCCAAAAGGTCCTCGACTTGTCATTGCAGTTCCTTTGTCTCCTCAGGATTGGTCCAGTAAGCTAGCCAGTTTGGAATGCTTGTACCAGAGACAAAGTCAATTTGATGCTCAATACCTCGTAACGGAGGTAAACCTGGTGGCATCTCCTCTGGAAAGACATCTCCAAATTCATGCAAAAGTAAAATAAAGATACTAGGTAGTTCATAGTTAGTTTCAATATTAGATAATAAAGTATCTCTAAATTTCACTAACACTAATGCTCTTTTTCCTAAATTAACACTCTTGAATTTTTTTTCTTTTTCATAAAAACATATCTTGTGACCATTCTTACTATCTTTTGAGCCCATAGACTTTTCTCCCTTACAACTCTCTTTCTCACTCAGACCTTGACTCTTTTTCTCATTCTTTTCTTCTCTCAAAATTTCTTCTCTTTACCCCCTTATTTTTCAAATAGCTCACATACTAAAGACTCTTTTGCGGATTCGTGTATTCACAATTTCTCCAACTACACCTCTTTTTAGGGGATAAAGGTGTAAGAAAAATCTTTTTTCCCAGGTAACTAAAGGAATATCAGTTTGTGAAATCATTATGAGACACCTTCCTATCATACTGCCATAGATACCCTAAAAGTAGATGACAAGCCTGCATGGGTACCACATCACATAGTACTTCATCACTGTATCATTCCCCTTGATGACCATCTTCCTTTTCTTTGGACACTTGAAAGCATAATGACCCAATTCACGGTACATAAAGAAAGTAATTTCTCGATGCTATGTAGGAGGTGTAGATATGGAGTTTTTCTTTCTGTGTTGGTCTGTAAGTTTCTCCTTGGATTTTTCAATCTTGGAGCCATTCTTTTTCTCGAAATTAATACCTCTAGAATCCCACCTTGAAGTAGTGTTATAAGAATTTTGTATCCCCTTTTCTCTTTATTGTTTTTTTACCTTTATAGCTAGATTCACTAAGTCCTCCATTAGCACAAATGGGTGAAGTTCAACAGCATTTACTATGTGTAAGAACCCGCGTTTTCACGTAAAACCATTTTAATAAAATAATTTTAGTGCCCAGAATAGATTCAAAATTTATAAGTTTTAATTTGAAAATAAAAATGTGAAATTTGATTTCAGTGAATTTTTCTGAGTTGGAAAATGTATTTCTTTCAAAAAGTTTTTGTAAAAATACGTACTGGCGCTTAAGCCGGCAGTACTGGCTCTAGACTGTCCAGTACCACGTATTTTGGAAAATAATATTTAGAAAATTGATTTTTTATTTTGAAAGGACAAAAATAATTTAGAATAAAAAACCGGACACTAATCTTAAAGGTTTTGGCCCAAAGTGGGCCAAACGGACCAAAAATGCTAACAGGTTGGATCGGGCCCAAGGCCCAATATATATATAAGTGGGTTTAATGAGCAACTCAGCTCATTTTCACCCTCCAAAGAGTGAGAGCCGCGGTTTTGGAGAGAAGAGAGGAGAAGAGGGATGACACTATTCACATCCACCTTCCGGAAGCCATAACTTGAGCTACGGAGCTCCGATTGACGAGCCATTTGCAGCCACGTGAAACTCTTGACGAGCTCTTCCTTTCTATCTAAAGAAATATGGTAAGATCTCTCTCTTCGCGCTCCAGTTTTGTGCCCTAGGTTCTGTTCGTTTTTGGGTTTAGTTTTTAAGTAGATTTTGTGGTTTTGCTTGTTTAGGTGATCTCTAGTATTGGGTAATTGATGGATTTTACCCCTAACCTCGTTGGATAAGGTAAGGTTCCACTAAACCCTTGTGTTTAGTTGTTTTATGTATCTTAGGTTTTGATTTTGATGATATATGTGTTGTTAGTGTGAGCCTTGGTGTTTGTTGGTGTTGGTTGAGGCTTTGGATCAAGTTTGGTGGCTTCTTTTTGATGTTTAGTGCGTTTGGGAATCGACCAAGGTATAGTTTCGGTTTTCTTTATGTAATATGTAATGTTAATGGACACTTAGGCTAGTCGACTCTAAGACAGGATTGAATGTTGTTGGTGTATGAATATTTATATGTGAATTGATGATAATTGTGGGTTGTATTGGATTATTGTGGTTGAGGATGATTATTGGGAGTTGTGGTATTAATGAGTATTGATGATTAGTGTTGTTGATGAGGTTGTTGGTATTTAAGGATTGATGATGAATAATGATGTTGTTGGTATTTAATGATTATAAAGGTTGATGAGGAATATTGATGTTGTTGGTGCTAATTATAAATTGTGATGTTGGTTGATGTTGGTGAGTGTGTATGTTTAGTACAGTAATATGAGTGTGGATAATGATTGATAATGTTGAGGTTAAGTGATGAGGATTTGAAGTAGTTGTTGATGTTTGATGTTGGTTAAAGATTATTTATGATGGTTTTGGATGTTGATGAGTAAGGAATTTGGTGGTATTGAGTAGTGTAATTGGGATTATAGATGGTTGGGTTGGAAAAGAAAGGGTATGGGCTTTTATGTTGTTTTGGTAATGTTTGGGTTGTGGTTGGTTTGGTTTTGAATTGTGAGTTTTGGAAAAATTAGAGTTTTGAGGCCTTTGGTAAAAATAGATTTTTGGTGAACTTGGTCTGATCATAATTTTTGTCTCAGTTTTCAAAATTTGTTGAATTTGGTTTATATTTAAAGATTATTGAAAATCCTTCAATTTGATATAAAGTTTGCAAAATTTGGAATTTTGTAGAGGAAGTTATGATCATTCAAAGTTGGTGTTGAAAATATGAAATTCTGCAAAGTTGGAGAATTTCAGGATTTTCTAATATGTGCGCACGCACAACCCTGCAAAAATGTTATTCTGTGCGGACGCACAGACCTGTGCATACGCACAGGCAAGGGAAAAGGCTCTGGTGGCAGCGCTAGCATAGGTTGTGCGCGCGCACATCAATGAAGAATTACGACCTGTGCGGACGCACAGTCCTGTGCGCACGCACAAGTCGGGAAGGGTCGTCTGTTAGGGGTGTTCGCACAGCTTTTGCGAGTGAACAGGCTTGTATATTTTAGTACATGTGCGTACGCACACCCCTATGTGTTCGCACACTTTCAAAATATTCCTGGGCGTGCGCACGCACACCTCTGTGCGGACGCACACGCCCTGTTTCATAATTTTAAACTTTGTTTTCAACTATTTCACCTTCCCAATAAGGTTGTAAGCTTCTTTAACACCATTTTAAGGCTTTTGGGCTTAATTTTGAGTATGGGAATATGCGAGAATAGCTAAGGGTTTTAGTTGATATTATTTTGAAAAGTTAGAGAACAGAGGTTTAGGTTTCTGATGTATTAATATTGAGTTTGGTTGAGAGAGAAGGAAGAGTAGTGAAATTGGTGAATGGCTAAGTTGATGGAATGAGTATAAGTGGGAGTGTGTTAGGAGGAGTGGCCTCTGAGATTGAATATGTAATTATACTATGCATTATTCTCTGTCGTAGGGACTGTGGCAGAATCCCGCCTATGTTCAGATGTGAGAGTTGAAGCTAGGCTTCTCACTCATACTTTTCGCAACCAGAGGAAGGTGGTAGGTCACTCTCCCTCGGAATATTTCCTTCTGAAAGGAGAAGGTGGTAGGGCACTCATCCCTCGAAACTATTCCTCCTGAAAATGCGACTTCTCTCTGATTGTAAGGTGGTAGGGCACTAACCCACGGAATCATACGACAACCAGAGGAAGGTGGTAGGGTACTCTCCCTCAGAATATTTTCCTCTGAAAGGAGAAGGTGGTAGGGCACTCTCCCTCGGAATTTTCCTCCTTATGCGCAATAGAGAGACTAATCCAGGAGTTATCGACCGGATTTGCTGTCGGGTTTGGCACAATAACCGACATGTGATATCACAGCCAATAGGGCAGACATTCATCATGTGCATCTTCTATATGCTTGCTTGCTTTGTTTATTTGAGTTTGCCTAATTGTATAACATGCTTACTTGCTTTTTGGATTACTGGTTGTATATGAATATTACCTGTGTTTTACTTGCTTGCACTAATTATGATTGTCTGGTGCTGAGGAGGTTAGGTAGGCGATGGCGATGGGATTGCATAGAGAGTAGGTTGGCGAGGGCTGTGGGATACAGCGGTGTGACTAGTTTAGTTAGAATTCTCCTAAGTTTAGATAACCCTAGTTTATAGTTTAAGTTCTTTTATTTATTTTGTTCTAAGCTTGAATATCAGTATGTGATGTGAAGTTCTAGGATTGCCTTCGGCGTCCCGAAGCCTTACATCTTACATCATTGGGCACTGTTACCATACTGAGAACCTCCGGTTCTCATTCCATACTTTGTTGTTATTTTTCAGATGCAGGTCGTAATCTACTTCGGTGAGATTGCGGATATGATGACAGAGCGGAGTATGGTTCCTCCTTGGTTTAATTTATTTTACTTTGTTATAGTTACTCTCACATCTTTTTGTACCTTATCTTTATGGCCTTAGAGGCTATGTTGAGAGATAGGTTGTATAAGCTATTTTAATTCTAAAACCCTGTATTTTTATATTTGGCTTAAACTCCGCAAGCTGCGGCTAGTTCCCTATGCTTATATTACTATATTTATATATTTGTTCTATTCTCTTGTACTTATATCTTGTATCTCGTGCATTACCTTCGTGTGAACATTTCGCGCTTCTGAAATTCTATTTTTGAGCCTACTCCTTCATCAGGCTTCTAGATTATATTATTTTCCCCCTATCTCTCTCTCTCTCTCTCTCTCTCTCTCTCTCTCTATATATATATATATATATATATATATATATATATATATATATATATATATATATATATATAAGCCTTAGGACTGTCGTAACCTCTGATTAACCTCTGCTTTACGGCTAGAGGTAAGGCTTAGGGTAATCGGGGTGTTACACTATGTCTCAGTTCAACCCACTCAAGAAACGTGCCATAGTAGCTTCAGACTCTTCCTCAATATTTGCCTTTATTATCAGCATCTCCATCTCCTTATGATACTCTTCTACTGACTTATTCCTTGGTATAACTTTTGGAGACGTTGATGTAGCTCCTTATAGTAGTAAGAAAGTACGAACTGCTATCGCATAACCTTCTTCATCTTCTCCCAAGATTGAATTGGTGTTTTCCCAATCTTTCTTTTATTTTTCTCTAACTCATCCCACCAGAAAAGGGCATAATTGAAAAATCATACAGCCGCTAGTCTCACCTTTTTTACCTCAGAGTAATTGTGACACTTAAAGATTAGCTCCACCTTTCGTTCCCATTCTAAGTAAGCCTTAGGATCACTTCTACTTTTAAATTCTGGGATGCGTATTTTTATAGCATTGATGTTACTATTAACATTTTTCCATTATCTATGACACCTGGATTTGGACGAAACCTGCTCCTCGGATTCCTTGGATTAATTATGAACAGATTCTCAAGACCGCGCTCCTTGAGTAAAGGATAAAGAATTAATTCTTGAATCCATGTCATTAAGATTCTGTTGAACCCTTTCGAGTAGCCAGTAATTGCATTGAGTCAAAAAGTCAGTTTCAGATCTTGAATCTCTTCTTTGTCATCCATCACAAATTGGGTTAGTTTTGGTTCCATTGAAGAATCTGTGAAAGAAAAGACCTCACAGCACTCTTCTCACGTGTATCACTCGGATTAGGACACTCGTGTTTAAACTCAATTTGTGGCTTTTACCCTCTTTTAATCTCACTACTCTTACCTTTTTTCACTCTTAGATTTCTTTAGCAAGTTACACTTCAGAAAATAAGGAATTAAGACACTAAATTAAGATAATCTGAATGATAGAGATTTTTAATTGACAAAAAGACAATCAAAGTATGTGACAAAGGAAAGAAAACAATGATTAGAAAAATTTGAATCCTACTTGAAACCCAAAGTAATTTTGAAAAGCTAAAACAAAGCTAAAAAAATTATGATTGTTGTTTTTTTTTTGTAGAAGCTTGAAAAAGAAGATTCAAAATTGTATAATTAGTTTTTTTTGCGACTTTTTTTTTGTGGGTAGACACTGACTTTAAGATATAGTAATTGCAGGAACAAAAATTTAAAGAAAAATTTTCGAGTCTTTCTTTTTTGGACTCTAAAGTAAATTTGCAGAAATTGAAGAGAAAAATAAAGAGATTAAACAAGAACCCTAAAACGTGAAGGTAAATAAGAATTTACCTATGACTTGTAACTGATACCAGATGATAAGAAAGTAATAGCGGAAACAAAAAGAAAAGGAATTAAATAACGAAAACAGAATTGAAAGACACAAACTTTGATGTAAAAAAATAAACTTGACAGAAAAGAAAGAATTTTTCCTACTATACCTCTAAGAAACCTGCTTTTAGCAAAACCTAAGTGACTAGAAAGAATTTCCTATTAGACCTTCAAAGAACTTTTTCTTGACAACCTAGATCAGAGGGTGAAGACTAAAAGAAACCAGCATGAAGAATTACCTTAAATTGGATTCTTCAATCTTCTTCATGCAACAAGCGAAGCAAATCATTCACCTCACTTGATTACACAATAAAACGTGCATAAAACAACTGAAACTTTTATTTATCAACGTTGTGTAAATTATCTAACAAAAGGTGTTTAAATAGACTCCTAACAAACTAGCTAAAAGATAAGATAAGATAACTTAAATTTAAATCTCCTAAAGATAAGATAACTAATTTAAATTAAATTTGATTTTATTGGACTAGATCAGATTTGATTTAAATTTAAAACTTTTAAAAATACTATTAAGTAAATTAGAACTAAATCAAATCTTCTAACAAACCATAACAACAAAACAAACTAAAACATAGGCCTAATAATTTAAAAAATTAAATAATAATTTATGCATTCCACTGAATTTGAAAAGCATTATTGGGCTTTTTATTGTCTTGACTTAGCCTAATAGAAGAAACATTATTGGACTTCTTACTATCCTGATTTAGCCTAATGGGCCTTGTCCTTTCTCCCTTAGATAGAACTTGATGTAACTCCTCATGTACGAGTTCTCCCAAGTTCCCAAAGCTCTCTTTGAGCTTCTTTGCATGTGCTCTAGATGGTGTTAAAATAAATTAATTTTAATAACGCAAATCATCCATATTGAATCACCAAAAATATATCATAATGCAGAAGTGTACCTTTACTCATAAAAATCAGGAATTAGAGATTAGAGATTGATGGAAGGATTGTCTCAATCTTGTGGTTCTTTCGATCTTCCTCAACCAAAGCCTTCTGTATTCCTAGGCGGCTGAATTGCAACTCTTTTAATGGAAAAAGAGCAACAAAGGCGGCTTTGGTATATTAGGACCGAAACCCTGAAGGCACTATTTATATTTTGAGCATGGCACCCATTAAACCCTAAAGCCCAAATAAAATAGTATTTAAAGTCTAAAAGATAATATATCTAAAATCCAAAAGATAATTATCTAAAGAACAAAAGATAATATCTGGTTTTATTCTCATTTAATTCCAAATCAAAAGTAATTCTGACTTACTCAATTTAGCATTTATAGCAATAAATGAGATCATTATTATATAAATCATTTAATTTGAAATAGCATAATTTGTGATTATAATTAATATACGTATTGCCTACAAAAAAATTAAGAAATTAAAATAATTTCCTAACAATCTCCCACATGGGCTATACATATATTCTTTCTTGACATAATCACATCTTATAAACTTTATGCGTGCATCTGAATGCTATTTCTCTCATTACTTTAACAATCTGGTCCGTCTCATATATTAGATATGGAATCATCGTAGCTTTTATCACATTAACGTCGTGACTAAATCACGACAATCACCATCCTAACATACTTAACGACATAGATCAAATTTGGATGAGTAATATAGAAATTACATGCCAAGTGATCTCATGCATGTCTATTTTCAATTGGTCCAACATTAAAACTTCATTGAGATCAAACACAAAACAAATGAACATTTCACATAACATGAAATAAACCATCAACTTAATTCTGCAGAAAAATAATTCAATATCTGTCATAGGATATATAGCATAAAATAAACTCCCACTAAACCAAGGCATAAAAAATATTGACACCCATCCGAGCAGTGTGCTCATGAAAGACTTTAGGGATTAATCCCTTGGTTAATGGGTCTGCTAGCATATACTTTATTCCTATATGTTCTATGGAAATCTATTTTTCTTAACCTTTCTCCTTGACAACTAAGAGATTGATGTCTGTATGCTTCGATTTTGTCAAGCTCTTATTGTTGTTGGGGTTACTACTGACTTATTGTCACAAAATATCTTTAATGACCTTTCAATGTCATCTACTATACGAAGCTCAGTGACAAAGTTTCACAATCATATGCCATGAAATCGGAATCAGAGTACCTAATAATCTCCAAATTTTCTGATCTCCGATAAGTAAGCATGTAATCATTTGTTCTCTTTAAATAACGCATTACGCGTTTAACAGCTATCCAATGATCCATGCTTGGATTGCTCAAGTATCTACCCAATACTCCTACTATAAATGATATATCGGGACGTGTGCAGACTTGAGCATACATTAAGCTCCCTAGTGCTGATGCATAAAGTTTATCATGCATTGTTGTCCTCTCAAGATCATTTTTAGGGAATTGTTTGAGACTAAACTTGTCTCCTTTAGTTACGGGTATGTCCATTGGTCTATATCTTTCCATGCCATATCTACTTAAAATCTTTTTGATATAGTTCTTTTGTGATAATCCAAGAATACCTTGAGACCGATCTCTTAGTATCTCGATTCCCAATACAAAAGAGGCATTACCAAGATCTTTCATTTCGAATTTGTTCGACAGAAATTTCTTAGTTTCATGCAACAAGCCTATATCGTTACTGGCAAGTAGAACGTCGTCAACATATAAGACCAAAAAGATGTATTTACTCCCACTGAACTTGTGGTATACACACTCATCTATGATATTTACCTCAAAATCATGAGGTAATGACTTGATGAACTTGTGATACCATTGACGGGAAGCTTGTTTGAGACCACAGATGGATTTTCTCCTTTCTTTATTGGATCTCCTTAAGGACACTTCTTGAGGTTGTTAAGCTTGCTGTATGGATTGGGATTGAGGAGGATTCTCATTATTCTTCTGTGTTGTAGCAGTATCTTGAGCAACAACAATATTCTCATTATTCTCTTGTACTGTAACTGGATCTACAGTAAGATTCTCATTGTGCTTTTGTACTATAACTGTGTCTTGAACAATAATAGGTATAAAGACCTAATAATTGTCAGTTATAGAATCCTCATCAAAAGCAACATTCCTAATATTTTCTTCCCCCCATGCTCAACACCCTCAAGAAATCTCGCATTTCCCGTTTCAAAAAATAGACTTTGATGCAGGATAGTAAAACTTGTACTCCCATGAACGCTCGGCGTAATGAAAGTAGCAACTAATTGTCATTGAGTCCAATTTTCTTGCATGCGGCCTATAAGGTTGTGCCTCAACTGGACATCCCTAAATATGCAGATATTTTATACTGGGCATTTTCCCAGTCCAAATTTCATATGGGATTTTGTTAATTGCTTTGCTTGGCACCCTATTAAGGATATACATTGCGGTCTTTAAGGCTTCTCCCCAAAGTGATTCAGGCAAAGAAAAATGACTAATCATACTTCTCACCATGTCCTTAAGAGTTCGGTTCCTTCGCTCTGCAACACCATTCATGCTAGGTTTGCCTGGCATGGTGTATTGCGGAACAATACTGCACTCCTCTAGGAAAAGATCAAAAGGCCCGGGACGTTGCTCACCTGAACTGTCATATCTTTCGTAGTATTCATCACCACGATCAGATTTGACAGCTTTATTTTTCTTTCCAAGTTGAAGTTTCAACTTCAGCTTTGAAAGACTTGAAAACATCCAAGGCTTGAGACTTTTCATGAATTAAATATAGATACCCGTAATGAGAGTAATCATCTATGAATGTAATAAAGTACCGTTGTCCATTCCAAGAGACAGTAGGGAATGGGCCACATATATCGATATGTATCAGTTCTAAGACATCTTTAGCTCTCTCGGCACCTAATTTTCTTTTGTTTGTCCTTTTTCCCCTTTATGAACTCAATGCAGACTTCAAAGTCTACCAAATTTAGGAGTCCAAGAATTCCATCCGACACGAGCCTCTGAATTCTCTGTTTAGAGATGTGACCTAGGTGTTTGTGCCATAATGATGCAGAATTCTCATTTAGTTTTCTTTTGTACCTGTTTGTAGTATTTCATTATTATAGGAATTCAAATCAAGCCTATATAGATTATCCACCAAATGACCAGAGCAAATATTATTCGAATTATAAAAGAGACTAACTTTATTGTTTCCGAATGAACAAAACTAACCTGATTTGTCCAAATGAGAAATAGAAACCAAATTCCGTATAAATGACGGTACATAAATGTCTCTAATAAATCCAAGTAAAATTCACTCGTGGAACATAATCTAAAGGTTCCTATAGCTTTGACTGAAACTATATTGCTGTCTGCCACATAGATGTATCTTTTAGCATCACTTGGCGGTTGGCTCCACAGGCAATCCTGCATAGTAACACTTACATGAGTAGTAGCAGCAGAAGCTACCCACCAAGTATCAACAGGTGCATAACTTAAACTAGCCTTAGAACAAACGAAAGTAAGAAATATGCCCTTCTTTACATGCCAAGTGGCATATTTCGTACAATCCTTCTTCACGTGTCCCACCTTCTTATAGAAGAAACAGGTTGAAATTTGATCTTGTTTTTTACCCTTTTTCTATTGAGAAGGCACATCCGCAGTAGTATCACGCTTTCTTTTATACTGAGAAGATGAAGGCATGTGAGCACTTTTAGTCTTATCTTGTTGTAGTCTTTCTTCTTCTTGCACACAGTGAGATATAAGAGCTCATTTAAGGACCAAGTGTCCTTCACAGTGTTATAACTCACTTTAAATTACCCAAAGTGCGCAGGAAGGGAGATCAAAATGAAATGCACGAGTAAGTCTTCAGACAACTCTAACTTTAGTGCTTTCAATTTTGAAGCAAGATGAGACATTTCCATAATGTACTCCCTTATGTTCCCTTTACCTTTATACCTCATGGAGACAAGCTTGCTCAAAAGGCTACTTGCCTCCGTCTTTTCATTCTTAAAAAAAAAATTTTCAACATCTTTCAGGAACTGTTTGGCATCTTTATCCTCAATAATTGAACCCCGAAACGCCTCAGGTATTGAGCGTTTCATGATCATAATGCTCATTCGATTGGATCTCTCTCACTTCTCTATTTTAACCTCATTGAGATTTTCCGGAGTAGAAGTGGATTTTTTCTCTCGAAGAGCTATATCCAGATCCATACAATCGAGGACAATCTCCATAATATCCTTCAAAATTTTAAAATTTGAACCATTCAGCATAAGAATACTGCTAATTGTGCAGAAATATTGGTAGCTGAAGCCATAATTTCTGGATTAGAACAAAAAGAACATGCAGTAAACATTAGTTAAATAATGAAAAAAAATCCATATTGAGATATCTAAAACAATATTAATTTTCAATCTTTGGATAGAAAATTAACTGTAAGTGATACTCTCATTGCAGTAATCAAATATTGTCAAAATTTCTGTCACATATTAAGCCTTTCTTTGGACCGACTTAATGCGCACATAGAAACTTAAACTTCACAACCTATTTATTACTGCATATATTTTCTATTAATTAGCCAAACAATAACCTTCATTTGGGCCAATCATTGACCGCATAATTAATAGAAAATAAACAAAAGTGTGCAATGCTTATTGTTTGGCCAAACAATAAACTTTCTTTGGGCCGATTATTGTCCGCATAAATAATAAGCATTACTTTATTCTTAATTAGTTACCCAAACATGTATTTACCATCAATATGTGTATATAATTCGGCCAAATATATACATTCCTTTGGGCTGATCAATATTCGCATGAATTATATATCACCATATTCCTTATGTTTTAAATAAATCAATTTTCACAAAAGAGGCTACTTTGGCAGCATAATGTTCAATCAATTTATTCCAAAACTAAATCTTTATAAAATATATGGGTATAATAATCCAAATTGTTACTAGTTTCTTTATGTAACAATTAAATCATAACATAATTTTCTATTACTCAAATATTATTAATGTGTACATATAACTTGGCCAAATATAAATCTTCCTTTGGGTAGATTAATATTCGCATAATGACACATATATAATAATCCTTATATCCCAAAAGGATAATTCAATTAACTTAGCTTATACCAAATTAATGGTACACACAATTAAATCTAAGACAATTATAATTTAATAATATTTTATAAAATTTTACAATATTTATTATACCAAAAAAATAACTCTACCAAATCAGTTATATATATATATATATATATATATAGAGAGAGAGAGAGAGAGAGAGAGAGAGAGAGAGAGAGAGAGAGAGAGAGAGAGAGAGAGAGAGAGAGAGAGAGAGAGAGAGAGAGAGAGAGAGAGAGAGAGGGGGTATACCTTAATGTATAACTAAATAATGATAATATATATAAATATTCATACATAATAATACACATGTATATGCATATAAGGAACTGCAATCCATGCCGTTGACGCACACACAAAATAAAATATATGTGTGACACCAATGAACAGAATTACAGCCGACTGTTCTTAATTCATAATTTTGTTGCACAGTAATATTCAATGTAGGTAGCACATACATATACATGTATCAATCCAAAAAAATAATAAAATTGAATATTTTCAATGATTAAATTATGGATGGCTCTGATACCACTTGTTGAAATAAATTAATTTCAATAATCTAGATCATCCATATTGAATCACCAAAAATATATCATAATGCGGAAGCGTACCTTTACTCATAAAAATCAGGAATTAGAGACTAGAGATTGATGGAAGGATTGTCTCAATCTTGTGGTTCTTTCGATCTTCCTCAACCAAAGCCTTCTGTATTCCTAGGCGGCTAAATTGTAACTCTTTTGATAGGAAAAGAGCAACAAAGGCGGCTTTGGTATATTGGGGACCGAAACCCTGAATGCACTATTTATATTTTGAGCATGGCACCCATTAAACCCTAAAGCCCAAATAAAATAGTATTTAAAGTCCAAAAGATAATATATCTAAAATTCAAAAGATAATTATCTAAAGAACAAAAGATAAAATCTGGTTTTATTCTCATTTAATTTCAATTCAAAAGTATCAATTTGACATTTATATCAATAAATGAGATCATTATTATATAAGTCATTTAATTTGAAATAGCATAATTTGTGATTATAATTAATATATGTATTGCCCACAAACAAATTAGAAAATTAAAATAATTTTCTAACAGATGGAGCCTTCCGAAAAAATTTTCATCCTGCTCATTTGTTTTAGAATACCTCAATTGTTCTCCCGAATATGTATCAATTTTCTTACAGAGTTTAGGAATATACACTGGTGAATCAAATTCATGGACACAATCCTAATGACAAACTAATTGATTGAAGGCAAGAACAAGGCACAATAAAGTATGAAAAATGATGTTGAACATTCTAAATATATTTCATCACGATTTTATTTATTTGTTATTTCAATTTTTTAATGGATAGTATATTATTGATCCACCTTTTAATCAGAAAATAATATTTAAGAACAACATGGAGGACTAAGGTTCTGATGAGAATTTGGGGGAGGTGGTGGTGGAAGGGCTTCTCTCAGAATCTTCTTACTTATGTTCATTTAGATATGCTTTAAAATTTTTCTTTTTATCATTCTCTACTTTTACGCTTGTGTATTTATTTTGTTTCAACAAATTTTAGCAATACTTTTTTATAGTATTATTGAGATATATCAAAATTTTAAAAAAATAATTAGATCACTATTTATAAAAGAATTATTTTACACGCTTTACATATATAAGTCGTAGGCTGTGTTAAGTTCCATTCAATTCAACATACAAAAAAAATATATTAATATAAATAATATAACCTGATGAGAACAATCATAATAAATTAATATACATTAAAGCAAAAAATTATTCCAAGAAATAAAAAGATAAGTAGAATCAAATGAATGAGGCTCAAATGTTGTAGAAAATATGTGAACGAGGACAAGTAGAATTTTATTAGAAATTGTCTATGATCATTTTTCAAAACCAAACAAATCCCTTGTGCTTTCTAAAGTTATATGCTTGATAGGCTATTTATAATGGCATAACACTAGGCACTAGTCCACTATATATTGTTTCGTTATTTAACATTTTTTCCCTCTTACTGCTACATCATCATCATCGTTAATGTTTGATTGTGAAGATCGAAAAGAAAAACTCAATACTCCCTTCATTTTAAAATAAAGGTTGAATTACTTTGTTAGAGTTCTGATATTGGTTATGAGATTAATAATGAAAAATGAGACTAATATGAAAATTATAATGAGAATTTCGATTCAGATGAGATATATGTAAAAGATTATAATTGATGATAATGATTATGTTATTGATGACAAGATTGGTAATAATGATGAGTTTGATTATGATGATTTTGATTGATGATGACTATTAATTGGTAAGGACGGAGGTTTTGTCCCGTTTGTGTGATTTTGACTGAGATATGACTAATGATTTGGCAATGACGTGGTGTAATATCCTACCACACAGAGCTTTACACTTAAGTCGTAAATCAATAGTGGCGAGATGTTACCACACATAGAAAAGAGATATATATATAATTATAGAAGGATAATATTAAAATTAGATGCATGTGAAGAAAACTTAAACAATCGTCAGCCAATAAACACATACGAACATTGATAAAGTGATTAAGCCTCGTATACATAAGTGGAATCATCGGAAATTCAAAATAAAAATACATAACAAAGTATATTCATAATAGTCACTAGTCTCAACCTGTGAAGAAAAGGTCGGCTAGAATTATACAACACTAGAGATAATACAAAATATAAACCTATCTCTCCAATAAAAAGCCTCTAAGAGGAATTAAAGTTAGAATAACCAAAGCAAAAGTGGAGAAAATCTCTAGACATAAAAATAAAATTCCAAAAGTAATCCTCTTTGCTTCATCACCTGAAATCCGCACTCTTATCGAGGTGTGTTGCGTCCCGTATATGAAAAGAAACAAGATAACAACAACGGGTGAGAACTCAAAAGTTCCCAGTAGGGTAACAGTTCCAAATAATGACTATATAAGAAAACATGAACTCTCTAGGCAATCTTGATATCCAAACTTTATAGGAATTCAAGCTTGGGGTCTTAACTAATCCGTACATGGTTAATTTGCTATGGTATGAGTAAATTTAAATTACCACTAGTCTCATCCATTCCCAACAGTCATCATCTCAAGTTTCATTTGTTTCATTGGGATCAATCACAAACAATAATTAATACAAAGCAATCACAAATAGAAAATAATTATGACAAGTTACACAATTAGCAGTTAAATAGATTATCAATTAGGCAAACTAAGTAATTATGCACGCTCAAACAATTAAAAAAAATGCACATGATGCATGCTTATCTTACTGGCCGTAAGCTCACGTATCAGTTATACTGCCAAACCCAAAAAATTCGGTAGATAACCCGAACATCATCTCTCTATTGTGCATCTCCAAGAAGAATATAATCAAGAGAGTGTATCCTACTACCATCTCCTAGAGGTATCGCCAGGAGAATAAATCGAGAGAGTGTCCTACCACCTTTTCCTGTGAGGCCGTTCCATATAAAATGAAGGAGAGTGCCTTTCCACCTTACAATCAAAGAGAATGTGGGAGAATAAAATTGGGAGAGAGTGCCCTACCACCTTTCTCACATCCACAATACAACTCCGAACAAGCGGGATAAAACCACCATCCTTGCCAGGTGCCAGTGCCTTATCAACAACGCAAGTGGGACAAAACCTACGTACTTGCCAATTCAATTATCATATCATATTTATAATCATATTCAATCATAATCATAATCTTAACCAATTTCATAAGTTATAATTCATCATAACCCCATCTGTTATTAAAACAATTAACATCATCAATCCGTGAGCAGGACAAAGCCACCATCCTCACCGTGGGTGTGACGAATCACCATCCCCACAACATTTATATCTTATTTTAACAAGTATTTATCAGGGAATGATTTAGTAAAAATTATTATACCCACCCCAACATATTCAAAGTCTTTAAAATAGTTATTAAACTCCACATGGAGGTTATAGAGGGTTACAAGCTCGCCGAAAAAGCTTGACAGCTCAAACTCAGCATTTCTAGAAAATCTACACATTGGTGCGTACGCATGCTTCGTGCAAAAGCGTCATGATGCGTACGCGGGATAGGTGCTAACGCACAGAACCTGCCACTGGTGCATTTTCTCCAGAATTACACTTTCAACCTCCAAACTTTAAAAGATCATAACTTTTAGTACAAAATTTGTTTTGCTTCCATTCTTCAAAGACAATAAAATAGACATCCCCAATTTTATTTTAAAATTAGTTTCATAAATTTTCAGGTTCTGAAAACAAAGTTATGGCTCTCCAAAGTTGGCTAAAAATCTATCATAGTGCAGATTTTTTTGTACCATTTGGACAAATCCCCAATTTTACACCAATGTGCATCTATTTTATACCAATTTAGCCAAATTCAAGCCTAATGCTATTTCTCATTAATTTCACCATTATTTTCACCCAACTCCTCCCTACATAACTCATCTCATTCTTAAACTTATCCTAAAAAATTTTTTCAAACAATCAACAAATAACCACCCTAAATTCAATTTTGCATATTCTTTATAAGAATTCCAATTTCAACAATTAGACCACAAAACATCAATACTTACTAAGCAATAGAAACTCAATCAATCAAGGCCTCCGACCATTTTCATCCAACATTCAATATCATCTGAAAATCATATATTTACACTAAACCATCATCAATAACATTAATTCAACAATATCTTAATGTCAACTAACCTAGGGTTTCGCACAACATTACATAATGATTATCCGAAACCAAAACCCGTACCTTAGTTGATGGTGGTCCCAACCTCTTGAGTCTTTTGCTTCGGTCAATCCAAGCTTTAATCAATTCCTCATTAATCCAAGCTTCAATCAACTCTATTCAATCTAATTTCATTAAAATTACACAAGGTTCATACTAGGGTTTTACACAAATTAGGAGAAAGTAAGGGGAAAGAGTTTTCTTATCTTATTTCACCTGAACATGGGTTAAAATTCTGCTAGAATTTGAGTTTGAGCTTCCCTTAAAGCATCAAAATCACAAACTCATTACCTCAATACCCAAAATGCAAAATTAGTGAGAAATAGAGAAATAGAAGGAAGTTCTCACGATTACTCACAGCAAAAGTTACATAGAAATGTAGAGGGAATGAGAGCGATGCATAGCCGCAAATAGGTCGTCAATCGAAGCTTCGATTTATGAGAAAAGTTGATTTGAAGATCAACATGAATAGTGTTTTACGGTTTTTCTTCTCTTCCTCTCCTCACTCGCGAGCTCTCTTTCTCTCCACCCCCTCTCTCTCTCTCATTTTGTTAAATGTGTGTGAAATGAGGGATAGAGTCACATTTTTTACTCTTTAAATGAGGGGTATTTTTGTCCTTTTGTTCATTGTCCCTACTTAGGACCAAAATTTTAAAGATATGTGTTCCGATTTGTATTCTAAATATTTTTCTGATCATTTTTTACATTCTTATTTCTCTCATACGCAGTACTGGACAGGTCTAAGCATATACAGTTAATTATAATGCTGGTACGCGTTTTTCCTAAATAATTATATTTTTGAGCTCCAAATAATTTTCTGAACTCAAATTTTATCTGTAAATTTCTAAATTATGAAATTTAAATTTTTAACCCAAACCGAACATTCTCAAACCCTCTGAACTCAATTTTAAGTATATAATTGATTAGTTAAAATTTTCGGGTCTTACACGTGGGTTTTGTCCCACTTGCGTCACTGATGAGACACCTGCACCTGACAATGATGGTGGTTTTGTCTCACTTGCTCAGTATTGTGCTGGAGATGTATGAATGGTGGTTTTATCTCATTCACATTCTTTCTTATCGTAAGGGTGGTCGGGCTTAGCTAGCTCCCAAGAGAAGGTGTTAAGGCACTTTCCCTTGAAGGTGTTAAGCTTCATTTTATTTAATTAAAAGCTCCTACTTATTATACTTATATAGAGTTAAGTCGCTGTGATATCCTCGTTTATCAGAATGGTGCAACTGGAAGCATGACATTCTAGTAGTAAGGGTGTTATAGGTACAACCAAAGACGATCAAGAGATGAACATATATTCGTCATTTTTGAAGAAAATTGTATTATGAGACTTGGAATCACTGCTAATAATTTTTTTCATAAAAATTTGAAATGACTTGCTAGATGCCAAAAGAGAAAAATCTGCAATACCAAAGTTTAAGTTCGATGGTTGATTATGAATAAAGAAAGTGTTAGCACCCCATATAATTGATTCTTTTTATTCATTCCAGTGCAGTGTAATACCCTACCACACTATTGTCGTAAATCAAAGGTGGTGAGACATTACGACATTTAGAAGAGATATACATATATAATTATAGAAGAATAACATTATAGCTAGGAGTCTGTGAAGAAAATAAATATAAAAAAATGTTAAACACACATAGACGTGTTAAAGCGATAACATCAAATACAAAAACGGATAATATTATAAGTTCAAGTGAGGATAGATAATAGTCATGATATACATAACAACCACTAGTCTCGACCCATGAAGAAAGGCTTGCTAGAATATTACCATACTTGAGAATATACAAAAATAGACAACATATCTCTCCAACAAAGCCTCTAAGAGGAATTTAAGTTATACAACAATACATTTTCAAAAGGGAAGAGAACTCTAAAGCCAAAATAAATCTAAAAAGGATCTTCTTCGCTTCATCATATGGAATCCTGCACCCTTAATGAAGTGCGTTGCGTCCTATATCTAAAAAATAGAATAACAATAACGAGTGAGAACCCGAAGGTTTCCAGTAGGGTAACAGTTTCAAATAAAAACTACATAAGAAAATATGAAATCACTAGGAAATTCTAATCTCCAAATTCAAAGGAATCCAAGCCTAGGGTCTTAACAAATTCATATAGGGTTAATTTGCTAAGTTAAACATACTCTGAACTACCACCAATCCCATCTATTACCAGCAGTCATCATCTTTAATCCCAGTCCCAAGTCTCAGTAGTGAAATCAAACACAAATAATAATCAATACAAAGCAAACCATAGTTAGAAAGAACATGTAACAAATAGCACAGTTAATAATTAACTGAATATCAAACAAGCAAACCAAAACAATTATGCACACCCAAGAAATTTCAAACAAATGCAGTATGATGCATGCCTATCCTATTGGCCGTGAGCTCTGGTGCACGAAATTACAATCACACTTTTGCAACTCCGTACAACTAACCAGCAAGTGCACTGGGTCGTCCAAGTAATACCTTACGTGAGTAAGGGTCGATCCCACGGAGATTGTCGGCTTGAAGCAAGCTATGGTTATCTTGTAACTCTTAGTCAGGATATCAATAATTCTCAGATTTAATTGTAAAAAGTAAAAGAACATGAATAAATACTTGTTATGCAGTAATGAAGAACAGGTTGAGGTTTTGGAGATGCTCTGTCCCCTGAATCTCTACTTTCCTACTATCTTCTTCTTCACACACGCAAGGCTCCTTCCATGGTAAGCTTTATGTTGGGCATTACCGTTGTCAATGGCTACTTCTCGTCCTCTCAGTGAAAACGTTCTACGCATGCTGTCACCGCACGGCTAATCATCTGTCGGTTCTCGATCATGTTGGAATAGGATCCATTGATCCTTTTGCGTCTGTCACATGCCCAACACTCGCGAGTTTGAAGCTCGTCACAGTCATCCCTTCCCAGATCCTACTCAGAATACCACAGACAAGGTTTAGACATTCCGGATCTCAGGAATGGCCGCCAATAATTCTAGCCTATACCACGAAGGTTCTAATCTTAGATTAGAAACCCAAGAGATACACATTCAAGCTTGATTGTATGTAGAACGGAAGTGGTTATCAGGCACGCGTTCATAGGTGAGAATGATGATGATTGTCACGGATCATCACATTCATCAGGTTGAAGTGCGAATGAATATCTTAGAATAGAAGCAAGCGTGATAGAATGGAAAACAGTAGTAATTGCATTAATTCATCGAAACACAGCAGAGCTCCTCACCCCCAACAATGGGGTTTAGAGACTCATGCCATAGAAGATACAATATGAAACGTGTAGAATGTCATGAGGTACAAGATGAATTACTAAAAGTAGTTTTTATAGTAAACTAGTGACCTAGGGTTACAGAAAATGAGTAAGTTAGGGTGTTTAGTGTAAAAATCCACTTCCGAGACCCACTTGGTGTGTGATTGGGCTGAGCATTGAAGCTTTCATGTGTAGAGACTTTTCTTGGAGTTAAATGCCAGTTTGGGCGTTTAACTCCAGCTTTAATGCCAGTTCTGGCGTTAAACGCTAGAATTTTTAAGCTGACTTGGAATGCCGGTTTGGACCATCAAATCTTGGGCAAAGTATGGACTATTATATATTTCTGGAAAGCCCAGGATGTCTACTTTTCAACACAATTGAGATCGCGCCAATTGGGCTTCTGTAGCTCCATAAAATCCACTTCGAGTGAAGGGAGGTCAGAATCCAACAGCATCTGCAGTCCTTTTTCAGCCTCTGAATCAGATTTTTGCTCAGGTCCCTCAATTTAAGCCAGAAAAAATCTGAAATCACAGAAAAACACACAAACTCATAGTAAAATCTAGAAAAGTGAATTTTAAATAAAATAGAGGTACCATATAAAAGAAAGGAGAGTGCTTTCTCACCTTCTCCTGGAGGTATAGGTCGTGCCAAATATAACAACAGAGAGTGCCACCTCACTCAAAGGAGGGTGCCTTCTCACCTTGCAACCAGAGAGAACGTGAACGGGACAAAACTACCATCCCCACATCACACCGCAACTATGAACAAGTGGAATAAAGCCACCATCCTTGCCCGGTGCATGTGCCTCATCAATACGCAAGCAGAACGAAACCAACGTCCTTACCAATTCAGTTATCACATCATAGTTATAATCACATTCAATCATTATTCACAATTTTAACCGATTTAGTAATTTATAGTTTATCAATCTATGAAAGGGACCAAGCCATCATCCTCATCGTGGGCGGGACGAACCACCATTCCCATAACATTTATACCCCGTTTAACAAGTTTTCATCCAAAAATTACTAAATTCAAATCTTTATATTCACCCACAATACATTCAAAGCTTTAAAAATGGTTATCAGACTCCATACGGAGGTTACAGGGAGTTATGAGCTCGCTAGAAAAGCTAAATAGTTCAAAATAGAATTTTTAGCAAAATTAGGGAATGGTGTGTATGCATGGCTTGTGCGTACGCACGGAACCTAGCACGGTTCTCGCAAAACTTTGGCATCGTGCATACAAATGCATCGTGCGTATGCACAAAAGTCCCATGATGCATATGCACGCAAGGTGCATACATGGAGAACTTGGTTCGATCCCAGCATGATGCGTATGCATGCCTTGTGCGTATACAGGGAACCTGACGGTTCTACCACCCATTCTGCAAAATCTGCATAATTCAATTTTAAACCCTAATTTTCAAAAACTCATAACTTTTTCTACTAAAATTGTTTTCCTTCCATTCTTTGATGGTCTTAAAGTAGACATTTTCAGTTTTAATTCAAAATAAATTTCATTGATTTTCAAATTTCTGGGACCAAGTTATGACCCTCCAAAGTTGACCAAAAATCACCAATTTATACAAATTTTCTGCATCATTAAAATTTACCATTTCTCCAATATTCCTCTTTTAAAAACAATGTCAATCAAATGTCATCAATCATTTACATTTCCAACAACCCATCAAACACTAAATTTTTATCCAAATCATCAATTAACTTTCCCTCACCCCAAACTTGTACACATTTTTCCAACAAACACCCATTAACCATCTAAAGTCCATTTTTACATATCATTTTCAAGAATTTCAATCTCACCCAATATGTCACAACATATAATGCCTAACTCAACTCATATACTCAATCCATCTTTACAACACAACAATTTCACCAAATTTACTAAGGGATGTAACTCATCCAATCACGGCCTCTGGCCTAAAATGCATTCAACCAATCATTCAATTTCACAGCTTCAAGCTAAACCTTTATCATCAACAACACCAATCCTACAATATCTTAAAGTCAACTAGCCTAGGATTTCACATAGCATTACATAGTGATTACTTGAAAGCAAAATCCATACCTTAATTGACGGCAGTTCCAACCTCTTGAACCTTCTTTTCTGGCCAAGTCAAGCCTCAATTAACACCAACCAAGCTAAGCATCCAAGCAACTCTACTCAATCTAGTTTCATTCAAATTTTCACATTGTTCAAACTAGATTTTCATAAAAATTAGGGAGAAATAAAGGAAAAGAGTTTCCTCACCTTACTCTACATGATCATGGGCCAAAACTCTGCTAGAAATTGAGCTTGAACTTCCCCTAAAGTATCAAAATCACTAATTTCAACAACCACACTACCTAAAATGAAAAAACAGAGGAAAATAGAGAAATAGAATAAGGTTCTTATGATTACTCACCGCAAAAGTGGTATAAAAACGTAGACGAAGTTAAGAGCAATGCATAGTCGCAAACAGGTTGTCGATCGGAGCTATGGTTTGTGAGAAAATTGGATTAGAAGGTGGAAGGTGAATAGTATTTTTGGGGTTATGGCTCTTCTCTTTTCAATGTCTCAAACCCTCACTCTCTTAATTTGCAAATTGAATGTGATTTTGGGGAGAGAGTCACGTTTTGACTCTTTTAAACGAAGGACATTTTTGTCCTTTCGTACGTTGGCCCTGCCTACGGCTAAATTTTTTTAAAAATAAGTGTTTTGATTTGTATTCTCAATATTTTTCTAGTTATTTCTACATTTTTATAACGCCGATATGCTTTTTTCTATAATTGATTACATTTTTACACACTAAATAATTTTTTGAGCTAACCTTTTATCGATAAATTTTCAAATTATGACATTTTAATTTTTAACCTAGACCGGACGGTTTAAACCCCCTCCCCCCATTTTAACTAAATTTTAATTACATAATTAACTAGTTAATATTTTTTGGATTTAACATCCTACCTACCTTAAAAGAAATTTTGTCCTCAAAATTCAGTTACCTGTAATGACTTGGGGATAGTCCTTCCTCATGTCTGACTCAAGTTCCCACGTATGTTCTTCTACTCTAGCTCGACTCTAAGCTACTTTTACCAACGGGACTTCTTTTCCACGAAGCCTCTTGACATTAACATCAAAAATTTTGACCGGAGCAACTTGAAATATCAATTTTCTTTTAGTTGAACTTATTCCTGTTCTAACACGTGAGTCATATTGGGGATATACTTTCGAAGCTGAACAATGTGAAACACATCGTGCAAATTTGAAAGATGTGGCGGTAAAGCTATCTGGTATGCCACTAGCACAATCCTCTTCAAGATTTAGAATGGACCGATATAATAGAGATTCAGCTTCTTAGTCTTTATAGCTCTTCCAATACCCATAGTCAGAGTAACTCTAAAAAACACATTATCACCCTCTTTAAATTCCAAAGGCTTATGCCTCTTATTTGCATAACTCTTATAATGACTCTGAGCAGTAAGGATTCTAGCTCGGATTTTATTGATCTGTTCTGTTGTCTCTGCTAGTAGTTCGGGACCTAAGATGCTTGATTCTCTAGCCTCATACCAACACAACAAAGATTAGCACTTCTTCCCGTACAGAGCTATTCCGATGCTTGCATGGTAACTATTGTTATGCGCAAATTCCACTAAAGGCATATAACGATCCCAACTGGTTGGTTGATCTAACAGAAACGCCCTCAGCATATCCTCTAAAGTTTGAATCGTCCTCTCTAATTGGCTATCAGTTTGTGGATGGCATGCTGTGCTCAAACACATTGTGTTCCAAACGCCTTCTGAAAGTCTCCCCAAAATCTTGAAGTAAACTGGGAATCTTTGTCTGATACTATGGTCATGGGCACTGCATGTAACCTCATAATCTGCTTGATATATAGTCTCGTCAGTTCCTCTGAGGAATAGTTCATATAAATAGGCAAGAAATGAGTAGACTTCATCAGTCGATCTATAATTACCTATACCGTATCAAATCATGCTCTAGTTCTTGGCAAGCTTGACACAAAATCTATGATAATACCTTCCCACTTCCACTATGGAATCTCAAGGGGTTGCAGCATTTCAAATGACCTTTGATGCTCTATTTTCACTTTCTGGCACCTAAGGCACTTGGATACATGTACTGCTATGTCATTTTTCATTCTTGGCTACCAGAACATCTCTTTCAAGTAATTGTACCTCTTGGTAGTTCCAGGGTAAATTGAGAATCCGCTCTTATGAGCTTTTGTCATATCTCCTACGTTTGGCACACAGATCCTCCCCTTGTATCTCCAGATTCCCTCTTTGTCTTGGGTGACTTATCCTTGTTTTTTTGTCCAATTGCTTGCAGCATCTTTTGTAACTCATGGTCATCTTGCTGAGCCCTCTGAATTTCAACATTGAAGTTGCTAAAGATATGTGACTGGTTTAAGCATACACTCCCAGCCACCGCTTTAACACCCAATCTAAGATCTGCAAACTTACTCAACAGTTCTTCTTTCTTGATCATCATCTAAGCAACACTTAAAGACTTTCTGCTCAAGGCATCTTCCACTACATTTTCTTTTTCCGTGCGATAGTTCAACTCAAAATCACAGTCCTTCAATAATTTCATCCATCTCCTTTGACGCATATTGAGTTCTTTCTGATCAAAGAGACACTTCAGGCTCTTGTGATTAGAAAAGACTTGGAATTTCACTTTGTAAAGGTAATGACTCTACACTTTCAATGCAAACACAATCGCTGCAAGTTCTAGGTCGTGAGTTGGATAATTCACTTCATGCGGTCTTAATTTCCGCGAAGCATATGCTGCAATGTTTCGGTGTTGCATCAGAACATACCCTAAACCCTTCAACGAAGCATCACAGTAAACTTCAAACGGTTCATGAGATTTAGGCAATACAAGCACTGGTATTATAGTTAACCTTTGCTTTAGAGTCAGAAAACTCTCTTCACACTTGGACGTCCATACAAAAGGCATATCTTTACGAGTCAACTTGGTCATCGTTAAGGCAATTTCCAAAAATCCCTTTATAAATCTTTGGTAATAGCCAGCCAAACCCAAGAAACTCCTTACCTCTGCAACAGGTGTTAGTCGCCCCCATTCAGTTACTATCTCAACTTTAGTAGGATCCACTGAGATGCCATCTTGGCTCACCCCGTGCCCTAAGAACTTCACTTCTTCCTTCCAAAATTCATACTTGGAAAGCTTTGCGTAGAGCTTTCTTTCCTTCAGAATCTGCAAAACTATGCATAAGTGTTCTTTATACTCCTCTGCAGTCTTAAAGTATATTAAAATGTCGTCTATAAATACCACGACGAACTTATCCAAGAGAGGTTGAAATACCCTATTCATGTAATCCATGAACACAGCAGGGGAATTTGTCAACCCGAAGGACATCACTATGTATTCATAGTGACCGTATCGAGTCTTGAAAGTAGTCTCTTTCACCTTGATCTAATGATATCCTGACCTCAAGTCAATCTTTGAGGAAACGTCGGATCCTTGTAGTTTATCCATTAAATCATCGATTCTTGGCAAAGGATACTTATTCTTTACCGTCACCATATTTAACCTCCTGTAATCCACACACAGCCGCATACTTCCATCTTTCTTTTTCACTAACAAAAATGGTGCTTCCCATGGGAAAACACTTGTCGGATAAACTTCTTATCCATCAACTCTTTCAACTAAGCCTTGAGTTCTGTCAGCTCTAATGACGACATTCTATACGGTGCGATTGAGATCGGTCCTGCTCCCAGCACTAGTTCTATTGCAAATTCTATCTCTCGAGGAGGGAAAATTCAGGTATATCCTCAGGAAATACCTCGAAAAATTCATTTCTACTACAGTTCACCATTACAAAGTTCAAATAATAACCCCGAGCTACTACTGGCTCTTCTAACCCTTTAGACAGAAATTGAATAGAATGCTCAACACAATCAAACAACACATGATGCATCGACAACCAATCCAAATCCAAAATCAAATCAATTCTAGTCAAAGGCAAGCATATCAAATCATGAACAAACTCTCTATTTTTTTTATCTAAAAAGGAACTTATTGAGCACATAGTTTAGTTATCACAATATTAGAAGCTGGTGTATGCACATGCAAGTCACAAGCTAATTCTGACAATTTGAGCCCTAATTGATCAACTCTGTCATGTGATATGAATGAATGCGATGCTCCAGTATCATACAAAGCAACTAAAGTTTGGTTACCAATTTTACAAATACCTCGGATTAGAGACTCGGATCTAGCGGCATCATTCACCGTCGTGGCAAAGATTTGACCTTGTTGTTGAGATCGACCAGCATCCTGAGTCTCTCTACGTGGACAATTCCTGGAGAGATGCCCTAGCAATCAACATTTGAAGAACATACCTAACTCAGCCCTGCATGGCTTGTCTGGATGGTAGCTTCCGCATCTTTGGCACCATAAGTCATCTGAATGCGTCTTCACCTACTTCCCTTTACCATTTCCCGGTCAGTCATTATTTTTTCTGTAATTGTTCCGACCTTGGGAGTATTGCGGTGCATGGCCACTTCTTTTGAACTCTTGGCCCCTAGGTGCAAAACTCTTGCCTTGATCCTTCTTACAGAATTTCCGGCAATCATTTCTAGCTATTGCAGTCTTCCTCGAGCACTCTTTCACCACTCGGCTCTTATTGACTAACTGGAAAAAGCTCCTAATCTCCATTGGCACTACGGTACTCATGATGTCATTTTGGAGGCCACCCTCATACTTGATACACTTCCAATCCTCGTAGCCCTCTGATGCTCCCTGACAGACTTCGGAGAATCGGCACAACTCCTCAAACTTGTTCATATACTCGACCACCGTCATAAAACCTTGCTTTAACTGCATGAGCTTCAATTCCTTTGCCGCCCTTACTAAATTTAGGAAATATTTCTTGTAAGACTCAATCTTGAAAGCCTCCCAAGTAATAGCTTTATTGCCCTGTTGCAGCAGACGACGTGCTTCTTACCACCAAACTAAGCCTCTCCTGCCAGTTGATAAGTGGCAAACTCCACATATTGATTTTTCGGCATATGTTGAGCTTGTACTGCTCTCTCCATGGCCTGAAATCAGTTATGAACTTCAATGGGATTGGACGTACCCTTGAAGGTTGGCGGATTCACCTTCAAGAATGAAGCCAAAGTCATCAACCTTCCCTCCCCTTGGTCATTTCCACCGCCTTATCCATTATCGCCCTCATTACCAATTCCAGCTTGTTGCCCCATTCTTTCCACTACTTAGTTAGTAGTAGCAGCACTAGCGGTCATGGCAGCAGTCATGTTCACGATGGCAGCCACAAAATCGGTCGGATTATTTACCGGATCGGTTCCCTTAGGTAGCGCTTATTTTGAGGTATTGAGACGGAGACTGGAGGACTCCGTCTCAATATTATGTTTGTTGGCCTAGAGACTGGTACTAAAATTTCAGTCTCTGTCATAAAAATTTCAGTATTTCAGTACTTCCAAAAAGTAGGGACACAGAGACAGAGACGGAGACAGAAATTTAAATAACAATTTATGTCCAAAATACCCTCATTCTAATTATCTAATTCCTAATTTTCCCTTTTGACCAAATCAAATAATCAGGGTTGAGTTCTTCTAATATAATGTCAATCAGACCTTGGAGCTAACCCTGAAGCTGCTGCCGCTGCCCATTGCCGCCTGCAAGACCACTACCTCATCGTCGAAATCGTTGAACCACCGTGAGCAAGGTTAGTCGCCGTCACACCTTCATCTTCATAGGCATATTTTTCAATTCATTCGTGAAGCTTCTATTTCTCTTCTCTTCTCCTCCATATTTGCATTTTGCTTGTCGTCTCTTTGTGTATCTTTCGCATTTGTGTTGCTTTTTATTGCAATTTTATAGCAGTTGTATGGAGTTATATGATTTTTTATTCAAAATTTCTACTGCTCTGCTTGTTGAAATTTTTGGTAAATTTCAGCGCCTTCTGCAGATTATCTTCTATTTCGGTATTTTCTGTTTTTGTTTCTTGCATAATTTAAATTTGTACTCGGAATTGCTTGCGTGGAAATTGTTGTCGTGTTTTTATTATGCACTTTTCTGAGACGAATCCCTAGCTCCCTTCCGGTGAGTTCATCTTCACACCTACCATTCATCTCTGCCCACAGTTTCATTCTTATTTTTTTAATTTTTAATATCTAGCTTGTATGGTACTCGATTTACATCTCACAAATTATTCTGCATTTATTTGCAAGTTGGAAACTTTTCTGTAATAACCAACCAAAATTTTCGAAGCTAACTTTTTTATTTCAGATCTAGAATTGCAATGCACAGGGTATCTAATTAATTCATGGTCTATGCAAACTGCAAATGCATGAATTTTTCTAAGCTGTGTTGCTTCTGATTTTGTTTTTTATTTTTATTTTTCCCATTTTGACCCTTGTTGCTAATAAAGCTGGCTTTTTTGTGGGGGACAACGTTTTGATGCTCAAGGGGAGCACCATAGTAATGAGTAATAAGATTTAGGGTATGATGATTGGGGAATTTGGGGGAGAATTATGCAAATTGAAAGAAGATTAACCAGGAGAAGAGAGTTCAACTATCCTCTAATGCACTTCCTATTATCCTATTTATACTAATTCCTTCAGTAACTAATTCCATTGCTATAAATTGTACTACTTTGGGCTATTTAGAGCCATAGTTGTTACATAGGAATTAGAATTTGAAACGCTGAAAAAGATTAAGCGTGTGATTGTACTTTGATGGCTTACTAATGCACGAAATTGTGATCATCAATGGCGCCAACAACTTGGTACGCACAATTGTAATCTCAACTCTTTGTCACAACTCCGCACAACTAACCAGCAAGTGCACTGGGTCGTCCAAGTAATAAACCTTACGTGAGTAAGGGTCGATCCCACGGAGACTGTCGGCTTGAAGCAAGCTATGGTCATCTTGTAAATCTCAGTCAGGCGGATTCAAATGGTTATGGAGAATTGATAATTAAAAGATGAATAAAATATAAAATAGGATAGAGATACTTATGTAATTCATTGGTGAGAATTTCAGATAAGCGTATGAAGATGCTTTGTTCCTTCTGAACCTCTGCTTTCCTATTGCCTTCTTCCAATCATTCATAATCATTTCCATGGCAAGCTTATGTTGGGTTTCACCGTTGTCAATGGCTACCTCCCGTCCTCTCAGTGAAAATGGTTCAAATGCGCTGTCACCACACGGCTAATCAGCTGTTGGTTCTCGATCATGTTGGAATAGGATCCATTGATCCTTTTGCGTCTGTCACTACGCCCCAACACTTGCGAGTTTAAAGCTCGTCATAGTCATCCCTTCCCAGATCCTACTCGGAATACCACAGACAAGGTTTAGACTTTCCGAATCTCAGGAATGCTGCCAATTGATTCTAGCCTATACCACGAAGACTCTGATCTCATGGAATGGAAGGCTCGGTTGTCAGGCAAGGCAACCATGTGTCATAAACCAGAAGACTAAGAGATACGCACTCAAGCTATTGCAAGTAGAACGGAAGTGGTTGTCAGGCACGCGTTCATAGGTGAGAATGATGATGAGTGTCACGGATCATCACATTCGTCAGGTTGAAGAACGAGTGTATATCTTAGAGAAGAAATAGGCTTGAGTTGAATAGAAAAATAATAGTACTTTGCATTAATTCATGAGGAACAGCAGAGCTCCACACCTTAATCTATGGTGTGTAGAAACTCCACCGTTGAAAATACATAAGAACAAAAGGTCTAGGCATTGCCGAATGGCCAGCCTCCCAAAGAGGGTTCAATCATTAAAACATGATTCAAAGATGATCAAAAGATGAATTGAAAGATGAAAATACAATAGCAAAAGGTCCTATTTATAGAAAACTAGTAGCCTAGGGTTACAGAAATAGGTAATTAATGCAGAAATCTTCTTCCGGGCCCACTTGGTGTGTGCTTGGGCTGAGCATTGAAGCTTTTATATGTAGAGACTTTTCTTGGAGTTAAACGCCAGCTTTTGTGCCAGTTTGGGCGTTTAACTCCAGCTTTTATGCCAGTTCTGGCGTTTTGACGCCAGGATTTCTATGCTAACTTAGAACGCCGGTTTGTGCCATCAAATCTCGGGCAAAGTATGGACTATTATATATTGCTGGAAAGCCCAGGATGTCTACTTTCCAACACAATTGAGAGCGTTCCAATTGGGCTTTTGTAGCTCCAGAAAATCTACTTCGAGTGCAGGAAGGTCAGAATCCAATAGCATCTGCAGTCCTTTTTCAGCCTCTGAATCAGATTTTTGCTCAGGTCCCTCAATTTCAGCCAGAAAATACCTGAAATCACAGAAAAATACACAAACTCATAGTAAAGTCCAGAAATGTAATTTTTAATTAAAAACTAATAAAAACATAATAAAAACTAACTAAAATATACTAAAAACATACTAAAAATAATGCCAAAAAGCGTATAAATTATCTACTCATCACAACACCAAACTTAAATTGTTGCTTGTATCCAAGCAACTAAAAATAAAATAGGATAAAAAGAAGAGGATATACAATAAATTCCAAAAACATCTACGAAGATCAGTCTTAATTAGATGAGCGGGGCTAGTTGCTTTTTGCTTCTGAATAGTTTTGGCATCTCACTTTATCCTTTGAAGTTTAGAATGATTGGCATCTATAGGAACTCAGAATTCAGATAGTGTTATTGATTCTCCTAGTTCAATGTGTTGATTCTTGAACACAGTTACTTTATGAGTCTTGGCCGTGACCCTAAGCATTTTATTTTCCAATATTACCACCGGATACATAAATGTCACAGACACATAACTGGGTGAACCTTTTCAGATTGTGACTCAGCTTTGCTAGAGTCCCCAATTAGAGGTGTCCAGAGCTCTTAAGCACACTCTTTTTGCTTTGGACCACGACTTTAACTGCTCAGTCTCAAGCTTTTCACTTGACACCTTCACGCCACAAGAACATGGTTAGGGACAGCTTAGTTTAGCCGCTTAGGCCAGGATTTTATTCCTGTAGGCCCTCCAATCCACTGTTGCTCAAAGCCTTGGATCCTTTTTATTACCCTTGCCTTTTAGTTTAAAGGGCTATTGGCTTTTTCTGCTTGCTTTTTTTTTTTCTTTCTTTTTCTTTTCTTTTATTTTTTTCGCCTTCTCTTTTTTTTTCGCAAGCTTTTCACTGCTTTTTCTTGCTTCAAGAATCAATTTTATGATTTTTCAGATTATCAAATAACATTTTTCCTTTTTCATCATTCTTTCAAGAGCCAAAAATTTTAACATTCATAAACAACAATTTCAAAAATATGCACTGTTCAAGCATTCATTTAGAAAAACAAAAAGTATTGCCAACACATCAAAATAATTAATCTGTTTTAAAATTCAAAATTCATGTACTTCTTTCTCTTTTTGCAATTAAAAACACTTTTTATTTAAGAAAGGTGATAGATTCATAGGACATTCATAGCTTTAAGGCATAGACACTTAGACACTAGTGATCATGTAATAAAGACACAAACATAGATATAACATAAAGCACAATTTTTAAAAAATAGAAAAATAAGAACAAGGAGATTAAAGAACGGGTCCACCTTAGTGATGGCGGCTTGTTCTTCCTCTTGAAGATCTTATGGAGTGCTTGAGCTCCTCAATGTCTCTTCCTTGCCTTTGTTGCTCCTCTCTCATGACTCTTTGGTCTTCTCTAATTTCATGGAGGAGGATAGAATGCTCTAGGTGCTCCACCTTAGTTGTCCCATGTTGGAACTTAATTCTCCTAGGGATGTATTGATTTTCTCCCAATAGTTTTGTGGAGGAAAATGCATCCCTTGAGGCATCTCAGGGATTTCATGATGAGGAATTTCCTCATGCTCTTATCCATGAGTGGGATCTCTTGTTTGCTCCATCCTTTTCTTAGTGATGGACTTGTCCTCATCAATGAGGATATCTCCCTCTATGTCACTTCCAGCTGAATTGTAGAGGTGACAAATGAGATGAGGGAAGGCTAACATTGCCAAAGTAGAGGACTTGTCCGCCACCTTGTAGAGTTCTAGGGATATAACCTCATGAATTTCTACTTCCTCTCCAATCATGATACTATGGATCATGATAGCCCGGTCTATAGTAACTTCAGACCGGTTGCTAGTAGAAATGATTGAGCGTTGGATGAACTCCAACCATCCCCTAGCCACAGGCTTGAGGTCATGCCTTCTTAGTTGAACCGGCTTCCCTCTTGAGTCTCTCTTCCATTGAGCACCCTCTTCACAAATGTCTATGAGGACTTGGTCCAACCTTTGATCAAAGTTGACCCTTCTAGTGTAGGGGTGTGCATCTCCTTGCATCATGGGCAAATTGAATGCCAACTTACATTTTCCGGACTAAAATCTAAGCATTTCCCCTGAACCATTGTAAGCCAATTCTTTGGATTCAGGTTCATACTTTGATCATGGTTCTTAGTGATCCATGCGTTTGCATAGAACTCTTGAACCATTAAGATTCCGACTTGTTGAATGGGGTTGGTGAGAACTTCCCAACCTCTTCTTCGAATCTCATGTCGGATCTCCGGACATTCACTTCTTTTGAGCTTGAAAGAGACCTCGGGGATCACTTTCTTCTTGGCCACAACTTCATAGAAGTGGTCTTGATGCACCCTTGAGATGAATCTCTCCATCTCCCATGACTCGGAGGCGGAAGCTTTTGCCTTCCTGATGCACGAATTGTGACTCTCTTACAATTTCGCACATATGACCAGCAAGTGCACTGGGTCGTCCAAGTAATACCTTACGTGAGTAAGGGTCGAATCCCACAGAGATTGTTGGTTTGAAGCAATCTATGGTTATCTTGTAAATCTTAGTCAGGAAGTCAATTATGTTTATCAGTTGAATTGTGAATAACCAGTAGAGCATAAATTAAAAGTTACTTGTTGTGCAGTAATGGAGAATATGTTGGAGTTTTGGAGATGCTTTGTCTTCTGAATCTCTGCTTTCCTCTGTCTTCTGATGCACGCACGCGCGTCCTCCTATGGCAAGCTGTGGGTTGGTGGATCACCGTTGTCAATGGCTACCTTCCATCCTTCCAGTGAAAACTACGCTCACGCGCTCTGTCACAGCACGGCTAATCACCGGTTGGTTCTCGATCCAGTTGGAATAGGATTTACTATCCTTTTGCGTCTGTCACTAACGCCCAGCCTTCAGGAGTTTGAAGCTCGTCACAGTCATTCAATCCTTGAATCCTACTCGGAATACCACAGACAAGGTTTAGACTTTCCGGATTCTCATGAATGCCGCCATCAGTTCTAGCTTATACCACAGAGATTCTGATTCAGAGATCTCTGAGATACTCATTCAATCGGATATAGAACGGAGGTGGTTGTCAGGCACACGTTCATGGTTTGAGGAAGGTGATGAATGTCACAGATCATCACCTTCATCACAGTTAAGCGCGAATGAACATCTTAGATAGGAACAAGCGTGTTTGAATGGAAAACAGAAATACTTGCATTAATTCATCGAGACACAGCAGAGCTCCTCACCCCCAACAATGGGGTTTAGAGACTCATGCCGTCAGAGAATACAAAGTTTAGATCTGAAATGTCATGAGATACAAAATAAGTCTCTAAAAGTTGTTTAAATACTAAACCAGTAGCCTAGGGTTACAAAATATGAGTGGACTATGATGGATGATGCAGAGATCCACTTCTGGGGCCCACTTGGTGTGCTGGGGCCCACTTGGTGTGTGCTGGGGCTGAGACTTTAAGCAATTCACGTGCAGAGGCCATTTGTGGAGTTGAACGCCAGTTTTTGTGCCAGTTTGGGCGTTCAACTCCAGTTTTTGATCCTTTTCTGGCGCTGGACGCCAGAATTGGGCAAAGGACTGGCGTTGAACGCCAGTTTACGTCATCTATCCTTGTGCAAAGTATGGATTATTATATATTGCTGGAAAGCCCTGGATGTCTACTTTCCAATGCAATTGGAAGCATGCCATTTCGAGTTCTGTAGCTCCAGAAGATCCAATTTGAGTGCAAGGAGGTCAGAATCCAACAGCATCAGCAATCCTTTTTCAGCCTGAATCAGATTTTTGTTCAGCTCCTTCAATTTCAGCCAGAAAAATACCTGAAATTACAGAAAAACACACAACTCATAGTAAAGTCCAGAAATATGAATTTTTCCTAAAAACTACTGGAAATAAACTAAAAACTAACTAGAACATACTCAAAACTATATGAAATTATCCCCAAAAGCGTATAAAATATCCGCTCATCACAACACCAAACTTAAACTGTTGCTTGTCCTCAAGCAACTAGACAAATAAAATAGAAGACTAATAGGTTGAGAAGCAATAATATCTCAGAGTTTTTGATTGAAGCTCAGATTCTAATTAGATGAGCGGGACTAGTAGCTTTTTGCTTCTGAACAGTTTTGGCATCTCACTATATCCATTGAAGCTCAGAGTGATTGGCATCTATAGGAACTCAGAATTCAGATAGTGTTATTGATTCTCTTAGTTCAGTGTGATGATTCTTGAACACATCTTCTTTATGAGTCTTGGCCGTGGCCCTAAGCACTTTGTTTTCCAGTATTGCTACCGGATACATAAATGCCACAGACACATAACTGGGTGAACCTTTTCAGATTGTGACTCAGCTTTGCTAAAGTCCCCAATTAGAGGTGTCCAGAGTTCTTAAGCACACTCTTCCTTTTGCTTTGGACCTTGACTTTAACCGCTTAGTCTCAAGTTTTCACTTGACACCTTCACGCCACAAGCACATGGTTAGGGACAGCTTGATTTAGCCGCTTAGGCTAGGATTTTATTCCTTTTTGGCCCTCCTATCCACTGATGCTCAAAGCCTTGGGATCCTTTTTATTACCCTTGCCTTTTGGTTTTAAGGGCTTTGGCTTTTTGCTCTTGCCTTTTGGTTTTAAGAGCTTTGGCTTTTTCTGCTTGCTTTCTCTTTTTTCTTTTCTTTCTCCCTTTTTTTTTTTCTGCAAGCTTTGTTCTTTGCTGCTTTTTCTTGCTTCAAGAATCATTTTTATGATTTTTCAGATTCTCAATAACATGTCTCATGTTCATCATTCTTTCAAGAGCCAACATATTTAACAGTCTTAAACAACAAATTCAAAAGATATATGCACTGTTCAAGCATTCATTCAGAAGACAGAAAGCATTGCCACCACATTTAACTAATTAGAATTTCTCTTATTAAAACTCGAAATTTTATTGCCTCTTATTCAAAAGATCTACTACTTTATTCATGTTTGCTGATGATGAGAAAAATAAACTATAGCTTAATTGGAGATAAAATCAAAATAGATACTAATTACTACTATATGACTCCTAAGGTAAAATTAAAATAAGAACAGTTATCACAGAGTTAAGGCTAAGATTAGAACTCAACAACCTTGAGGTTTGGGAAGTGGATGTTCCTCTAGTCTGTGAGGTGCTTGGTCCTTCAAGAGAGAATTTCTGGCGCTTCAGTTCCTTTAAATCACGCCCTTGCTCCTCTTGGAGTGGGTTGTTTTCCTTTAGGGGCCATGATCTTAGTGATCACGATCTTAGTGATCACGGATAAGCACACCAAACTTAGAGCTTTGCTTGTCCTCAAGCAAAAGAAAAAGAAGGAGATGGGTAGAAGGAGAGCTCCTCCCCACCATCCTGGTGTTTGAACGCCCAAACACTGCCTGTTTTGGGCGTTCAACGCCCAAATGCTGCTCTCCTGGGCGTTCAACGCCCAGTTGTTGCCCTTTTCTGGCGTTGAACGCCAGATAGCTATCCGTACTGGCGTTCAGCGCCCACTGGATGCCCATTTTGGGCGCTGAACGCCCAAAATGGCCTTCACTGGTGTTTTCTTGCCAGTAAGCTCCCTATCTCTATTTTGTGTGTAGATTCCTTCTGTAACCCTGTAAACTTATACAATTGATTCTTTACCTTAGTGTCAGTGAACTTTATATAAACAAATAAAAATAAAAATAGGGCAAAATGCTTAGAGGATTGTTGCCCCATGGCTGGGTTGCCTCCCAGCAAGCGCTTCTTTATTGTCTTTAGCTAGACCTTGCTGAGCTTTTAATCTAGCTTCAGCCTTGAGCATTCTTGCTCAATGTTGCCTTCAAGATAATGCTTGATTCTCTGTCCATTGACAATGAACTTCTTATCAGAATCAATATCTTGAAGTTCCACATAACCATATGGTGACACACTTGTAATCACGTATGGTCCCCTCCACCGGGATTTCAGTTTCCCGGGGAATAGCCTGAGTCTAGAGTTAAACAACAGGACCTTCTGTCCTGGTTCAAAGATTCTAGATGACAGCTTTTTGTCATGCCATTTTTTTTATTTTTCTTTATAAAGCTTGGCATTTTCGAAAGCTGTGAATCTGAATTCCTCTAGCTCATTTAGCTGGAGCAATCGTTTTTCTCCTGCTAATTTGGCATCAAAGTTTAGGAATCTGGTTGCCCAGTAGGCCTTATGTTCCAGTTCCACGGGCAGGTGGCATGCCTTACCATACACGAGTTGGTATGGAGAGGTCCCTATAGGGGTCTTGAATGCTGTTCTGTAAGCCCACAGAGCATCATCCAAGCTCCTTGCCCAATCCTTTCTACGGGTATTTACTGTCCGTTCCAGGATTCTCTTTAATTCTCTGTTAGAGACTTCAGCTTGCCCATTGGTTTGTGGATGATATGGTGTGGCCACTTTGTGGCGAATTCCATACCGAACCATGGCAGAGTAAAGCTGTTTATTGCAGAAGTGAGTGCCCCCATCACTGATTAACACTCTAGGGACACCAAACCTGCTAAAGATATGTTTCTGGAGGAACTTCAGCACTGTTTTAGTATCATTGGTGGGTGTGGCAATAGCCTCAACCCATTTTGATACATAGTCAACTGCCACCAGAATATAAGTGTTTGAATATGATGGTGGAAAAGGTCCCATGAAGTCAATTCCCCATACGTCAAACAACTCAATTTCCAAGATTCCTTGTTGAGGCATGGCGTAACCATGAGGCAGATTACCAGCTCTTTGGCAACTGTCACAATTACGTACAAACTCTCGGGAATCTTTATAGAGTGTGGGCCAATAGAAGCCACATTAGAGGACCTTGGTGGCTGTTCGCTCACCTCCGAAATGGCCTCCATATTGAGATCCATGGCAATGCCATAAGATTCTCTGTGCTTCCTCTCTGGGGACACACCTACGGATGATTCCATCTGCACATCTCTTAAAGAGATAGGGCTCATCCCACAAGTAGTACTTTGCATCAGTAATTAGTTTCTTTTTTTGTATTCTATTGTACTCCTTGGGTATGAACCTTGTAGCTTTATAGTTTGCAATATCGGCAAACCATGGTGCTTCCTGAATGGCAAATAGATGCTCATCAGGGAATGTCTCATAGATCTCAAGGAAGGGGAGGGACGTCCCTTCCACTGGCTCTATCCGGGACAGATGATCAGCTACTTGGTTCTCTGTCCCTTTTCTGTCTCTTATTTCTATATCAAACTCTTGCAGAAGCAATACCCATCTGATGAGCCTGGGTTTTGAATCCTGCTTTGTGAGTAGATACTTAAGAGCAGCATGGTCAGTGTACACAATCACCTTTGATCCTACTAAGTAGGATCTAAACTTGTCAATGGCGTAAACCACTGCAAGTAATTCCTTTTCTGTGGTTGTGTAATTTTTCTGGGCATCATTTAAAACGCGACTGGCATAATAAATGACATGCAGAAGCTTGTCATGCCTCTGTCCCAATACTGCACCAATGGCATGATCACTGGCATCACACATTAACTCAAATGGCAATGTCCAGTCTGGTGCAGAAATGACAGGTGCTGTGACCAGCTTAGCTTTCAGCGTTTCAAACGCCTGCAGGCATGCTGTGTCAAACACAAATGGCGTGTCAGCAGCTAGCAGATTGCTTAGAGGTTTTGCGATTTTTGAAAAATCCTTTATAAACCTCCTATAGAATCCTGCATGCCCCAGAAAGCTTCTGATTGCCTTAACATTGGCAGGTGGTGGTAATTTTTCAATTACCTCTATTTTTGCTTGATCCACCTCTATTCCCTTGTTTGAGATTTTATGCCCAAGAACAATTCCTTCAGTCACCATGAAGTGACACTTTTCCCAATTTAGAACTAGGTTGGTTTCTTGGCATCTTTTCAGAACAAGTTTCAGGTGATCAAGACAGGAGCTGAATGAGTCTCCATATACTGAGAAGTCATCCATGAAGACTTCCAGAAATTTTTCCACCATATCAGAGAAAATAGAGAGCATGCATCTCTGGAAGGTTGCAGGTGCATTGCATAGCCCAAAGGGCATCCTTCTATAAGCAAACACTCCGGATGGACATGTGAATGCTGTTTTCTCTTGATCCTGGGGATCTACTGCAATCTGGTTATAGCCTGAGTAGCCATCCAAAAAGCAGTAATAATCATGACCTGCTAGTCTCTCTAGCATCTGGTCTATGAATGGTAAAGGAAAATGATCCTTTCTGGTAGCTGTATTGAGCCTTCTGTAGTCAATACACATGCGCCACCCTGTAACTGTTCTTGTAGGAACCAGTTCATTTTTTTCATTATGAATCACTGTCATGCCTCCCTTTTTTGGGACGACTTGAACAGGGCTCACCCAGGGGCTATCAGAAATGGGATAAATAATCCCAGCCTCTAGTAATTTGGTGACCTCTTTCTGCACCACTTCCTTCATGGATGGATTCAGCCGCCTCTGTGGTTGAACCACTGGTTTGGCATTATCCTCCAATAGGATTTTGTGCATGCATCTAGCTGGGCTTATGCCCTTAAGGTCACCTATGGACCACCCAAGAGCTGTCTTGTGTGTCCTTAGCACTTGAATAAGTGCTTCCTCTTCCTGTGAATTTAAAGCAGAGCTTATGATCACTGGAAAAGTGTCACCTTCTCCTAGAAATGCATATTTCAAGGATGGTGGCAGTGGCTTGAGCTCTGGTTTAGGAGGTTTTTCCTCTTTCAGAAGAAAGTTCAGAGGCTCTTTCATGTCCCCTGAATCCTCCAAATCAGGCTGAACATCTTTAAAGATGTTTTCCAACTCTGATTCGAGACTCTCAGCCATGTTGATCTCTTCTACCAAAGAGTCAATAAGGTCAACTTTCATGCAGTCTGTTGATGTGTCTGGATGCTGCATGGCTTTGACAGCGTTCAACTTGAACTCGTCATCGTTGACTCTCAGGGTTATTTCCCCCTGCTGGACGTCAATAAGGGATCGTCCAGTTGCTAGGAAGGGTCTTCCTAGAATGAGAGTAGCACTCTTGTGCTCCTCCATTTCCAGCACAACAAAGTCAGTGGGAAAGGCGAATGGCCCAACTCTGATAATCATGTCCTCAATCACGCCTGATGGGTATTTAGTGGAACCATCAGCAAGTTGGAGACATATCCGGGTTGGTTTAACTTCTTCAGTTAAGCCAAGCTTCCTGATAGTGGATGCAGGTATCAGGTTGATGCTTGCCCCAAGATCGCATAAAGCTGTCTTGGTGCAATCACCTTCTAATATGCATGGTATCAGAAAACTCCCAGGGTCTTTAAGCTTTTCAGGAAAGCTTTTCAGAATGACTGCACTGCATTCTTCAGTGAGGAAAACTCTTTCTGTTTCTCTCCACTCCTTTTTATGACTCAAGATCTCTTTCATGAACTTGGCATAAGAAGGTATTTGCTCAAGTGCCTCTGCAAATGGAATCTTTATTTCAAGAGTCCTTAGATAATCTGCAAAGCGAGCAAATTGCTTATCCTGCTCCTCTTTCCGGAGTTTTTGAGGATAAGGTATCTTGGCTTTATATTCCTCAACCTTAGTGGTTAAAGAAGCCTTTTTAGAGGGGTTGTTATCAGCACTTGTGTGTGTCTGATCCCTCACTGGCAATTGAGTACCAGAGTCAGAAGCTGGAGTGACGTTAGACGCCAACTCACTGTCTGTTCCTGGTGCCTGAACGCCAGAAATGTGCCCATTTTGGGCGTTCAACGCTGGATTCTGCCCCATTGGGGCGTTCAACGCCAGATTCTTGCCCAATTCTGGCGTTGAACGCCAATCCTGCCTTGTTTCTGGCGCTGAACGCCAGTTTTGGGCATGGTCTGGGCGTTCAGCGCCAGCCTTCCACCCATTTTCTGGCGTTTTAGTGCCAGAATTATTTTTCCCTGGGCTCTTACTGTCCTCAGGGGAATCTTTGGTGGGTCGCTCATTTCTTAAAGTTTTGATGCCTTGAGGTGGGGTATTTAATGTTTTCCCACTTCTTAATTGAACTGCTTGGCATTCTTCTGCTATTTGCTTTGATAGCTGCTGCTTTGTTTGCTTAAACTGTTCGTCCATATGTATATTAGCTATCCTTGTCTCCTGTAACCTGTCTTTGAATTCAGCTAGCTGTTTTGTTAGAAAATCTAATTGCTGATTGAATTCAGCAGCTTGTTTTACAGTACTGAATTCAGCAGTTACTGTTTTAACCTCTTCATTCATGGAAGGGTTGCTGCTTAGATACAGATGCTGATTCCTGGCAACTGTATCAATGAGCTCTTGAGCTTCTTCAATTGTCTTTCTCATATGGATAGATCCACCAGCTGAGTAATCTAAAGACATCTGAGCTCCTTCTGCAAGCCCATAGTAGAAGATGTCTAACTGAACCCACTCTGAAAACATTTCAGAGGGGCATTTTCGTAGCATCTCTCTGTATCTCTCCCAGGCATCATAAAGAGATTCATTATCTCCTTGTTTAAAGCCTTGGATGTCCAGCCTTAGCTGTGTCATCCTTTTTGGAGGGAAATATTGATTCAGGAATTTTTCTGTCAGCTGTTTCCATATTCTTATGCTGGCCTTAGGTTGGTTATTTAACCACCTCTTGGCTTGATCTTTTACAGCAAATGGAAACAGTAATAGTCTGTAGACATCCTGATCTATTTCCTTATCATCTACTGTGTCAGCAATTTGTAAAAATTGTGCCAGAAACTCTGTAGGTTCTTCCTGTGGAAGACCGGAATACTGGCAACTTTGCTGCACCATGATAATGAGCTGAGGATTCAACTCAAAGCTACTGACTCCAATGGAGGGTATGCAGATGCTACTTCCATATGAAGCAGTAGAGGGGTTAGAATATGACCCCAGAGTCCTCCTGGACTGTTCATTTCCGCTTATGTCCATGATGGATATATGGATATAACTTGGACTGATTTATCTTTTTATTTATTTTATTTTATAAGAAGTAAATACTTAAATAAAATAAAATAACTAAAAAGAATTTGAATTTTGAAATTAAATTTTTTTTTCGTAAAAAAAATTAAAATTAATTAGTTAAAAAAAAAGAAATTTTTGAAAAAGAGGGAATATATTTTCGAAAATTAGAGAGAGAGAGAGTTAGTTAGGTAGTTTTGAAAAAGTTAAGAAACAAACAAAAAGTTGGTTAGTTAGTTGAAACAAATTTTTGAAAAGATAGGAAGTTAGGAAGTTAGAAAAGATATTTTGAAAAGATATTTTTGAATTTAGTGAGGAGAGAGAAAAACAATAAGATAGTACAAGATTTAAAATTTTTAGATCTAATGCTCCTTGTTTTCGAAAAATTTGGAGGGAAAACACCAAGGAACACCAAACTTAAAAATTTTAAGATCAAGACACAAGGAAAACTCAAGAACACTTTGAAGACTTTCAAGAACACAAGAACATGAAGGAAGAACACCAAACTTAAAATTTTTAGAAAACCAAACCAAAATTTTCGAAAATCAAAGGGAAATCAACAAGAAAACACCAAACTTAAAGTTTGGCACAAGATTTAATAGAAAAAAAAATACTTTTGAAAAAGAAGGTTTTGAAAAGAGTATAAAAGATTCTAACCCAATTACCAAGAACACAGATTAACGCTCTAGCCAAATGAGTTATGGGACCTTAAAAAGAAATTTTAAGAAAGATTATTTTTGAAAACACCAAACTTAAAGTTTGGCACAGGATTTAATAGAAAAATTATTTTTGAAAAAGGTTTTAAAAAATATGATAGCCAATTATCATGAACATAAACACCACGTTCTAAATAACTGAGCTATAAGTTTAAAGTATTTTAGCAAGGGATAAATAATAAAAGACTCTAAACCAAAAAAGAAAGATTTTTCCTAATCTAAGCAACAAAATAATCCGTCAGTTGTTCAAACACGAACAATCCCCGGCAACGGCGCCAAAAACTTGATGCACGAATTGTGACTCTCTTACAATTTCGCACATATGACCAGCAAGTGCACTGGGTCGTCCAAGTAATACCTTACGTGAGTAAGGGTCGAATCCCACAGAGATTGTTGGTTTGAAGCAATCTATGGTTATCTTGTAAATCTTAGTCAGGAAGTCAATTATGTTTATCAGTTGAATTGTGAATAACCAGTAGAGCATAAATTAAAAGTTACTTGTTGTGCAGTAATGGAGAATATGTTGGAGTTTTGGAGATGCTTTGTCTTCTGAATCTCTGCTTTCCTCTGTCTTCTAATGCACGCACGCGCGTCCTCCTATGGCAAGCTGTGGGTTGGTGGATCACCGTTGTCAATGGCTACCTTCCATCCTTCCAGTGAAAACTACGCTCACGCGCTCTGTCACAGCACGGCTAATCACCGGTTGGTTCTCGATCCAGTTGGAATAGGATTTACTATCCTTTTGCGTCTGTCACTAACGCCCAGCCTTCAGGAGTTTGAAGCTCGTCACAGTCATTCAATCCTTGAATCCTACTCGGAATACCATAGACAAGGTTTAGACTTTCCGGATTCTCATGAATGCCGCCATCAGTTCTAGCTTATACCACAGAGATTCTGATTCAGAGATCTCTGAGATACTCATTCAATCGGATATAGAACGGAGGTGGTTGTCAGGCACACGTTCATGGTTTGAGGAAGGTGATGAATGTCACAGATCATCACCTTCATCACAGTTAAGCGCGAATGAACATCTTAGATAGGAACAAGCGTGTTTGAATGGAAAACAGAAATACTTGCATTAATTCATCGAGACACAGCAGAGCTCCTCACCCCCAACAATGGGGTTTAGAGACTCATGCCATCAGAGAATACAAATTTTAGACCTGAAATGTCATGAGATACAAAATAAGTCTCTAAAAGTTGTTTAAATACTAAACCAGTAGCCTAGGGTTACAAAATATGAGTGGACTATGATGGATGATGCAGAGATCCACTTCTGGGGCCCACTTGGTGTGCTGGGGCCCACTTGGTGTGTGCTGGGGCTGAGACTTTAAGCAATTCACGTGCAGAGGCCATTTGTGGAGTTGAACGCCAGTTTTTGTGCCAGTTTGGGCGTTCAACTCCAGTTTTTGATCCTTTTCTGGCGCTGGACGCCAGAATTGGGCAAAGGACTGGCGTTGAACGCCAGTTTACGTCGTCTATCCTTGTGCAAAGTATGGACTATTATATATTGCTGGAAAGCCCTGAATGTCTACTTTCCAATGCAATTGGAAGCATGCCATTTCGAGTTCTGTAGCTCCAGAAGATCCAATTTGAGTGCAAGGAGGTCAGAATCCAACAGCATCAGCAGTCCTTTTTCAGCCTGAATCAGATTTTTGCTCAGCTCCTTCAATTTCAGCCAGAAAAATACCTGAAATTATAGAAAAACACACAACTCATAGTAAAGTCCAGAAATATGAATTTTTCCTAAAAACTACTGGAAATAAACTAAAAACTAACTAGAACATACTCAAAACTATATGAAATTATCCCCAAAAAGCGTATAAAATATCCGCTCATCACTTCCCTTTCCTCTTTCTAGAGGTTTCTCCGGCCTTAGGTGCCATAAATGGTTATGAAAAAATAAAAAGCTTTAGATTTTACCACACCAAACTTAGAAGGTTAGCTCGTCCTCGAGCAAAAGAAGAAAGAAAAGAGTAGAAGAAGAGGAAATAGAGGAGATGGAGGGGGCTTAGTGGTTCGGCCAAGGGGGAGAATGAGTGTTTATGATGTGTGAAAATGAAGGAGTGAAGATGGGTTTATATAGGAGTGGAGAGAGGGGTAGGGTTCGGCCATGTATGGGTGGGTTTGGGAGGGAAAATGGTTTGAATTTGAATGGTGAAGTAGGTAGGGTTTTATGATGGATGGATGTGGATTTGGTGAAGAGATTATGGAGAAGAGGGTAGGATTTGATAGGTGAGGGGCATTTGGGGAAGAGGTATTGAGGTGATTGGTGAAGGGTATTTGGGGAAGGGTGTTATGGAAAGGTGTGAAGAAGAGAGAGAGAGAGAGAGAGAGAGAGAGAGAGAGAGAGAGAGAGAAATGAGATAGTGGGGATCCTGTGGGGTCCACAGATCCTGAGGTGTCAAGGATTTCTCATCCCTGCACCATGTTGGCGTGTAAACGCCCCTTGCTTGCCAATCCTGGCGTTAAATGCCAGGTTGCTGCCCATTTCTGGCGTTTAATGCCAGCTCTGTGTCCCTTTCTGGCATTAAACAGCCAGAATGGTGCCAGACTGGGCGTTTAATGCCCATTCTGCTACCCTTACTGGCGTTTAAATGCCAGTGAGCTTCTCCTCCAGGGTGTGCTGTTTTTAATACTGTTTTTCATTCTATTTTTGCTTTTTCAGTTATTTTTATGACTTCACATGATCATCAACCTACAAAAAACATAAAATAACAATGGAAGATAAATGGATATGATTAAATAAAATTGGGTTGCCTCCCAACAAGCGCTTCTATAATGTCAATAGCTTGATAGTGGGCTCTCATGGAGCCTCACAGATACTCAGAGCATGATGATGACCTCCCAATACCAAACTTAGAGTTTGAATGTGGGGGCTCTATTTGACTCTGCATTGAAAGAAGCTTTTCATGCTTCCTCTCCATGGTTACAGAAGGAGATCCTTGAGCTTTGAACACAAGGGAGTCCTCATTCACTTGAAGGATCAATTCTCCTCTGTCAACATCAATCACAGCTTTTGCTGTGGCTAGGAGGGGTCTGCCAAGGATGATGGATTCATCCATACACTTCCCAGTGTCTAGGATTATGAAATCAGCAGGGATGTAGTGGCTTTCAACCTTTACCAAGACATCCTCTACAAGTCCATAAGCCTGTTTTCTCGAATTGTCTACCATCTCTAGTGAGATTCTTGCAGCTTGCACCTCAAGGAACCCTAGCTTCTCCATTACAGAGAGAGGCATGAGGTTTATGCTTGACCCTAGGTCACACAGAGCCTTCTCAAAGGTCATGGTGCCTATGGTACAAGGTATTGAGAACTTTCCGGGATCCTATCTCTTTTGAGGTAATCTCTGTCTAGTCAAGTCATCCAGTTCTTTGGTGAGCAATGGGGGTTCATCCTCCCAAGTCTCATTACCAAATAACTTGGCATTCAGCTTCATGATTGCTCATAGATACTTAGCAACTTGCTCTTCAGTAACATCTTCATCCTCTTCAGAGGAAGAATACTCATCAGAGCTCATGAATGGCAGAAGTAAATTCAATGGAATCTTTATGTTCTCAGTGTGAGCCTCAGATTCTCATGGTTCCTTATTAGGGAACTCCTTTGAGGCCAGTGGACGTCCTTGAGGACTTCCTCAGTAGAAATCACTGCCTTTCCCTCCTCTATGCATTCGGCCATGTGGGACGTGTTTATGGCCTTGCATTCTCTCTTTGGGTTTTCTTCTGTATTGCTTGGGAGAGTATTAGGAGGGAGTTCAGTAACTTTTTTACTCAGCGGACCCACTTGTGCCTCCAAATTTCTAATGGAGGACCTTGTTTCAGTCATAAAACTTTGAGTGGTTTTAATTAGATCAGAGACTATGGTTGCTAAGTCAGAGTGGCTCTGCTTAGAATTCTCTGTCTGTTGCTGAGAAGATGATGGAAAAGGTTTGCTATTGCTAAACCTATTTCTTCCACCATTATTGTTGTTGAAACCTTGTTGAGCCTTCTGTTGATCCTTCCATGAGAGATTTGGATGATTTATCCATGAAGGATTATAGGTGTTTCCATAGGGTTCTCTCATGTAATTCACCTCTTCCATTGCTGGATTCTCAAGATCATAAGCTTCTTCTTCAGATGAAGCTTCTTTGGTACTGCCTGTTGCTGCTTGCATTTTAGACAGACTCTGAGAAATCATATTGACTTGCTGAGTCAATATTTTGTTCTGAGCCAATATAGCATTCAGAGTATCAATCTCAAGAACTCCTTTCTTCTGATTCGTCCCATTATTCACAGGATTCCTTTCAGAAGTGTACATGAATTGGTTATTTTCAACCATTTCAATGAGTTCCTGAGCTTCTGCAGGCGTCTTCTTTAGATGAAGAGATCCTCCAGCAGAGCTGTCCAATGACATCTTGGACAGTTCAGACAGACCATCATAGAAGATACCTATGATGCTCCACTCTGAAAGCATGTCAGAAAGACACCTTCTGATCAATTGCTTGTATCTTTCCCAAGTTTCATAGAGTGATTCACCTTCCTTCTGTCTGAAGGTTTGGACTTCCACTCTAAGCTTACTCAATTTTTGAGGTGGAAAGAACTTTGCCAAGAAGGCATTGACTAACTTTTTCCAAGAGTTCAGGCTTTCCTTAGGTTGTGAATCCAATCATATCCTAGCTCTGTTTCTTACAGCAAAAGGGAAGAGCATAAGTCTGTAGACCTCCGGGTCAACCCCATTGGTCTTGACAATGTCACAGATTTGCAAGAATTCAGCTAAGAACTGATGAGGATCTTCTAATGGAAGTCCATGAAACTTGCAATTCTGTTGCATTAGAGAAACTAATTGAGGCTTAAGCTCAAAGTTGTTTGCTCCAATGGCAGGGATTGAGATGCTTCTCCCATAGAAGTCGGGAGTAGGTGCAGTAAAGTCACCAAGCACCTTCCTTGCATTGTTGGCATTGTTGTTGTTTTCGGCTGCCATGGCTTCTTCTTGTTTGAAAAGCTCTGTTAGGTCCTCTACAGAGAGTTGTACTTTAGCTTCTCTTAGCTTTCTCTTCAAGGTCCTTTCAGGTTCAGGATCAGCCTCAACAAGAATGTCTTTGTCCTTATTCCTGCTCATATGAAAGAGAGAAGAAGAAAGTATGGAATCCTCTATGTCACAGTATAGAGATTCCTTGAGGTGTCAGAGGAAAAGAAGAATAGAAGGAGGAGGTAGAGAAGAGACAATTCGAACTTATAGAGAGAGAGTCCGAATTGCTGATAGTGGAGGAGTGTTAGTCCTTAAATAGAAGGATGTGAGAAGAGGAGAAGAATTTTCGAAAACAAATTAAAAAGATTTTGAAATAATTAAAAGAAATTTTGAAAATTTGATTGATGATTTTCGAAAATTAGAATTGAGAAAGTAGTTAAGTGATTTTTGAAAAAGATTTTAAAATTAGAAATCAAAAAGATATGATTGAAAATTATTTTGAAAGAGATGTGATTTAGAAAATATGATTGAAAATCAAATGAAAAAAAAAAAGAAAGTTTTAAAATTAAAGTTGATTACTTGACTAACAAGAAATTAGAAGATATGATTCTAGAATTTAAAATTTGATCCTTTCTTAATAGGCAAGTAACAACTTGAAAATTTTGAATTAAATCATTAATTGTAGCAAGGATTTTTGAAAATAGAAAAAAAATATAAAATGGAAAGAAATTGATTTTGAAAAGATATGATTGAAAAGATATGATTTGAAAAAGATTTGATTTTGAAAAATTATGAAAATTTGAAAGAGATTTGAATTAAAAACAAAATCTTACCTCTTGTGCCATCCTGGCGTTAAACGCCCAGAATGGTATCGATTCTGGCGTTTAACGCCCAAAATACTACCTTTTTGGGCGTTTAACACCCAGCCAGGTACCCTGGCTGGCATTTAAACGCCAGTTTTCCTTCCTCACTGGGCGTTTTGAACGCCCATCTTTTTCTGTATAATTCCACCACTATCTGTTCTGAATCTTCAATTCTCTGTATTATTGACTTGAAAAGACATAATTTTGAAAATTTTTGAATTTTTTAATGATGAGAAATAATCAAAATGCAATTAATCATGGAAAACTAAGATTAAATCATCAATGCATGCAAGACACCAAACTTAGAAGTTTGTATACTAACGACTATAACAATTTGAAAATGCATATGAGAAACAACAAAAGACACAAAACAAGAGAATTTAAAGATCAGAGCAAGGAAATCATCAAGAAAAACTTGAAGATTAATGAAGAACATAGTGCATGTAATTTTCGAAAATTAGAAGAATGCAATTGACACCAAACATAAAATTAGACACTATACTCAAACAAGAAACATAAAATATTTTTGGTTTTAAGATTTTATTAATTTTTTTTGTACTTTTTTGAAAATTGTTTTGGAAAAGAAAAATAAGGATTTCAAAATTCTTAATGAGAATTCCAGGAATCATGCAATGTTAGTCTAAAGCTTCAGTCTAAAAAGATTAGACATGGCTAGCCAAGCTTCAGCAGGACATTACATACAACAGCCAAATTGATGGGAATCAATTAGCTTCTGTGATGATAAAAGCATCATCTGAAACTCTACAATTCATTCTTAAAAATTCTGAAGAATAAAAATAAAATAAAGTTACCTAATCTAAGCAACAAGATGAACCGTCAGTTGTCCAAACTCAAACAATCCCCGGCAACGGCGCCAAAAACTTGGTGCACGAAATTGTGATCATCAATGGCGCCAACAACTTGGTACGCACAATTGTAATCTCAACTCTTTGTCACAACTCCGCACAACTAACCAGCAAGTGCACTGGGTCGTCCAAGTAATAAACCTTACGTGAGTAAGGGTCGATCCCACGGAGACTGTCGGCTTGAAGCAAGCTATGGTCATCTTGTAAATCTCAGTCAGGCGGATTCAAATGGTTATGGAGAATTGATAATTAAAAGATGAATAAAATATAAAATAGGATAGAGATACTTATGTAATTCATTGGTGAGAATTTCAGATAAGTGTATGAAGATGCTTTGTTCCTTCTGAACCTCTGCTTTCCTATTGCCTTCTTCCAATCATTCATACTCCTTTCCATGGCAAGCTTATATTGGGTTTCACCATTGTCAATGGCTACCTCCCGTCCTCTCAGTGAAAATGGTCCAAATGCGCTGTCACCGCACGGCTAATCAGCTGTTGGTTCTTGATCATGTTGGAATAGGATTCTTTTGCGTCTGTCACTTATGAGAGAACTTTTGCGTGGTCTAGAAATTTACGGATAAATCCTCGTTGCAAGTATAGTTTCTAAACCTTCAAAAGTCCTTTCATACAAACGTTTTGGGTGTCACAAGTAACAAACCCCTTAGAAATTGTTAACCGAGTATTCAAACCTCGGGTCGTCTTCTCAAGGAACTGCGAGGAAGTATGTTCTTATTATTGGTTATAAAGGTTGTAATCGGGGTTTAGAAGGTGAGAAGCAAGTAATTTAAATGACGAGTGAATTAAATGGCAAGTAAAAATAAATAATAACTGTAAAACAACTTTTAGCAAGATAAGGGAAATTAGAAGTCCAACTTAGCTATCCCTCTCAACAATAATGAAAGTTGTATCTTAATTCCACTTGGTCAACCTGTACCAGGGCAAGGAAAGTCAAGGGACTAATTGAATTGACCTTTGAATCCTATTTATTTCCTAAGAAAAGGTTGGGATTATTTAAGTTCAGCTCAATTAACAAGATAACGATTATCAATTATGTTGAGTTTAATAACTGTTGAGTTACTAAATTCTTAACCAGAACCAAAAGGGGAAAAAGTAAAATTGCTGGAATAGTAAAAATATCCTTAGATGGGAAGCAATGGTAACTTAAATCAAAGAGAACAATCATAAACTGAAAATACCTCAAATATCATTAATTCAAATAGCAGTCTGTGACATGGGATAATTCGTAAATCAAATTATAATAATCAATTCAAATATTGGAATAAATAAATAAAAGTAAAACTAAAATAAAAGAACATTAAAACCTGGATCCAGAGTTACTCCCAAAACAAGAAGAAGTCCTAAATCCTAAAAGAGAGAGAGAATCTCTCTCTAAACTAAATCTAAATCATGAAAACTAGAAATTGGCGAGCTCTCCTTTGAATGGGTGCATTCCCACACTTTATAACCTCTGGTCTATGCTGTCTGTACTTGGATCTGGGCCAAAAAGGGCTTCAGAATTCGCTGGGGGCGTATTCTGTAAATTCTGATACGTGGCTTCTGTCACGCGTCCGCGTGGGTCACGCGGTCGCGTCATTTGGAGCTTTTCCTTGCCACGCGGTCACGTCAGTCATGCGACCGCGTCATATGCGTTCTTTTTAAGGCGCGCGGTCGCGTCAGTCATGCGGCCGCGTCGCTGCTTCTTTGCTTCTGGCACGCGATCGCGTCATCCATGCGATCGCGTGAATACCAGTTCCCTTCAAAGCTCCATTTTGCTTTCTCCTTCCATTTTTGTATGTTTCCTTTTCCATCCTTCAATTCATTCTGCCTTGGAAAATCTAAAACTACTCAACACACTAATCACGGCATCGAATAAAAATAAAGGTAATTAAAATAATTAATTTTTAAAGTTTAGGAAACATGTTTTTCACAATATGACATAATAAGGAAGGGAAGGTAAAACCATGCAATTAATGTGAATAATTAGGTGAAGAGTTGAATAAATCACTCTAATTAAGCACAAAAGAACTCATGAAATATGGATTTATCAACCTCCCCACACTTAAACACTAGCATGTCCTCATGCTAAATCCAAGGTAAATAATTAAGGTTAGAGTGATGGAATGTTATGAAATGCAACCTATGCTAAATGCATCTATCTAATGAGTCATGCAATTCTAATTCATCCACTCATATATATAAAGCCTACATGTAGTCAAATTATTTCACATTCTCAAGGAGATATATATACATATATAGCTAACCCTCAAATAATAAAGCAAATGAGATGAGAAAAAACTTGCAAGACAATCAGAGATAAATGTTAATGAGCTTTTGAACCCTCACTGGATTTTGTGTTTTCTCTCTAATCACTCAGTGTTTATTGGGTTAATCACTCTATTCTTCTTTTTATTCTTTCTTTCTATAACCTTGTTTTTCGTCTAACCAATCAACAATTATAGAACATAGTCATACCAAAACTCATGAGGTCTTTAATTAAAGTTGTAATGGGGTCAAGGCAAAGGGTAAGGATATATGTATAAGGCTAAGTGAGCTAATAAGTGAATCCTTAATTAGATTAAGATCTCACCTAACATACATACTTAGTAAAACAATGCTTCTTTACCTATTTTCCCTATTTTCTCACTTTTGATGTCACATGCTCATGTTTCAATTCTTGTTTTTATTCCATGTGCATTGCTTTTTATTTTGCATTAGGGAGTCCTTTTTGTATCCCCTTATTTACATGCTTGAAAACTAACTTTTTTTTTTTGAATACACATGGTAATTTAAGCACTTTGATTTTCTCATGAACATGCTTCCCAAATTTATTTTATTTCTTTTAACTTTTCTACCTTTTGTTTCTATCATCCATGTTCCCAAAAGGTTTCCCACATTTAACTCTATTAAAGATTTTTTATCTTAAGCTAACCAAGGATTCACTTGGGAATTTCTTTTGTTTTTCTGCTTAAGGCTAGTAATTTGGCTAAATAGAATAAAGGGGTTTTAAAAGGCTCAAGGGGGCTAACAAGGGTGATGTAAAAGGTAGGATAATTTGGGGTAAGTGAGCTAAAATCAAATGATGACCTCAATCATTATTTTGAGATGTACCTATATTCTATAATCGGACATATAGACTAAAACAAAGTAAAGAACACCAAAATAAAAAGAAATGTAACACACAGAAATGAAATTATGGTTTGAATGCAACCATACAATTAAGCTCAAAACTCACAGGCTATGTGTTCTCTAGCTGAAAAATCATTTATCACTTATGTATGTCATGCAGGTTTAGTTAAAAATTCTCATTATTCTCTTAAAAAGTAATTTAGGGTAGCCTTTGAAGTTTTAATGTTTCTCCTTGATGAAATGTTGTCAGTTTAACTACATCATGTAATGCTATATATACAAGGTTTTATGGATCTAAATCTATTATGTTCAAGTTCCTAGCTTACTCTTTTTATATTTGTCAATTTAAACTAAGCTATAATTAAGCTATCTTATGTAAAAAGGGTAAACTATACTAATTGATCCACTAATAAATCAGAATTACAAACTAAACTAAATAACTAAAATGTGAACAAAAAAAATACAAAATGCAGAAAATAGAGTAAAATACACAAGTAGCAATGTATAAGTACTCAAAAAATAACAGTAAAAGAAAAAGAGAAAAAAATACAGAAAAATATCCAAAATAAAAGAAAAAGTATGTAGTAGTTCACCAAAATAAACGCCAGAGATGGCGACCTCCCCACACTTAAAATGAAGCATCGTCCTCGATGCTCAATCAAGCCGGATGTGAAGGAGTGTCATCACTGGGAGGGATGGTAGCTGGGGTCTCTGTGGCAGTGGTGGGCTGAGAGTCTGGCTGCTGTAGAGGGGGGACTGACTGGAGCAGGATCTCCGGATCTGCAGCCTGAAGCTGATGCGGGGCCTCCTGCTGTGGTGTGGCGTGCTCTGTGCCTACCTGCTGATGAGTCTCCGCCTGGGAATGAGGCTCCTCCTCGTGCTCATCCTCCTCCTCCTCTGATGGCTCTGATGGTGTGTCGGGCTCGGAGGGGATGTCGGCGCCCTGTCTGATCATCAGCTTCAGATGGGAATAGCGTCGCCTGCTACAGTGCTCCAGTCTCTCATACCGGCGCCTGTTACGGCGCTCCATCTGATCAAGCTGGCGGAATAGACGGTGCACGAGGCGATAAACCGGCTCAGAGGCGGGTGGAGGTGCAGTGGTGGTAGCAGGGGCAGCTGAGGCAGCTGTGGATGAAGAGGGTCCAGCAGACGGAGGGGCTGTCTCATCAGTAGCAGTGACAGGTGGTGGTCTGTAGCCCAAAGCAAGAAAGTTCCTGCTGTGAGGAATGATCTTCCTGCAATCCGCTGCTGGTGGTCTCTCATCGGCATCCTCCCATGGCACATCAGCCTGACGGCCTAGCCGTGTAACCAGATAAGGAAAGGGGAGGGTGCCTCGGACTTGGACCCTGGCCATATAATGCCTGATAAAACAAGGCAAGTACAGGTCCTTACCCTCCAGCACACACCAAAGGAGGGTGATTGATGAGCGGATAATTTATACGCTTTTTGGCATTGTTTTTAGTATGTTTTTAGTAGGATCTAGTCACTTTTAGGGATGTTTTCATTAGTTTTTATGCTAAATTCACATTTCTGGACTTTACTATGAGTTTGTGTGTTTTTCTGTGATTTCAGGTATTTTCTGACTGAAATTGAGGGACTTGAGCAGAAATCAGATTCAGAGGTTGAAAAAGGACTGCTGATGCTGTTGGATTCTGACCTCCCTGCACTCAAAGTGGATTTTCTGGAGCTACAGAAGTCGAAATGGCGCGCTTCCAATTGCGTTGGAAAGTAGACATCCAGGGCTTTCCAGCAATATATAATAGTCCATACTTTAACCAAGAATAGACGACGTAAACTGGCGTTCAACGCCAGCCTTCTGCCCAAATCTGGCGTCCAGCGCCAGAAAAGGATCCAAAACCAGAGTTGAACGCCAGAAATGGATCAAAACCTGGCGTTCAACTCCACAAATGGCCTCTGCACGTGGAACACTTAAGCTCAGCCTAAACACACACCAAGTGGGCCCCGGAAGTGGATTTATGCATCAATTACTTACTCATGTAAACCCTAGTAGCTAGTTTATTATAAATAGGACCTTTTACTATTGTATTAGGCATCTTTGGTCTCAGTTTTAATCCATTGTTCATCTTAGGAGACTATTGATCTCGTTTAGGGGGCTGGCCATCTCGGCCATGCCTGGACCTTCACTTATGTATTTTCATACGGTAGAGTTTCTACACTCCATAGATTAAGGTGTGGAGCTCTGCTGTTCCTCAAAGATTAATGCAAAGTACTACTGTTTTCTATTCAATTCTTCTTATTTCTCTTCTAAGATATCCATTCGCACCCAAGAACGTGATGAAGGTGATGATTATGTGTGACGCTCATCATCCTTCTCCTTTATGAACGCGTGCCTGACAAACACTTCTGCTCTACATGAATCAAGCTAGAATGAATATCTCTTAGATCTCCTAACCAGAATCTTCATGGCGTAAGCTAGAATGATGGCGGCATTCAAGAGAATCCGGAAGGTCTAAACCTTGTCTGTGGTATTCCGAGTAGGATTCAATGATTGAATGACTGTGACGAGCTCCTAACTCGCGATTGCAGGGCGTTAGTGACAGACGCAAAAGGATAGTAAATCCTATTCCAGCATGATCGAGAACCGACAGATGAATAGCCGTGCCGTGACAGGGTGCGTGAGCATATTATTCACTGAGAGGATAAGATGAAGCCATTGACAAGGGTGATGCCTCCAGACGATTAGCCGTGCCGTGACAGGGCATTGGATCATTTTCCCGTGAGATGACCGAAAGTAGCCATTGACAGTGGTGATGTATCACAGAAAGCCAGCCATGGAAAGGAGTAAGACTGGTTGGATGAAGATAGCAGGAAAGCAGAGGTTCAGAGGAACGAAAAGCATCTCCATTCTCTTATCTGAAATTCTCACCAATGAATTACATAAGTATCTCTATCCCTATTCTATTATTTAATTTCGAAAACTCCATTATCACTTTATATCTGCCTGACTGAGATTTTCAAGGTGACCATAGCTTGCTTCATACCAACAATCTCTGTGGGATTCGACCCTTACTCACGTAAGGTATTACTTGGACGACCCAGTGCACTTGCTGGTTAGTTGTATCGAAGTTGTGACAATTATGAATTAAGATCAGAGCACCAAGCTTTGGAGCCATTACCAGGGATTGTTTGAGCCTGGACATCACAATTTCGTGCACCAGTGATCATGGTAGCCGGGATCTCCGTCTCGTAAGTACTCGGCATCACAAAATTACTCAAGATCTGATGCCATAGCCGAGCCTCATCATTCAAGTACACTCTCTTGATCCCTCTAGGCATAGTGGTGTTCTGACCAATCTCCCAAGGAACAGCAGGGTCGAGAGCTATCCGTGCCTTTACGGCGTCCCAATCAAACCGCATCTGGCCCATGTCCTCCTCAGCCTGTGCAAAATCATCTGGCTGATCGGACTTGGCTGGGAGCTGGAGAATGGTCTCGATGGCCTCCTCAGTGACCAGAATTTGCTTTCCCCTCAGGTTCACTGCATCTAGGGTAGTAAGGTAGTAGTTGCAATAGAATTCCCGGACCCAAGATGTATTGACCTCAGTCAGTGGTCTCTCCAGAAAGAACCAGCCCCTTTGCTTGATTTGCTCAGTAGTGTATTGCTGGAGGGCTTCTGGAATCTTCAAGGTACGTTCCAGGTATAGATTTCTGGAGTTTGCAAAAGTCGGGTACTTCAGCTCACAGTACCGGTTTGCAAATTTTATAGGATCAGTCGAAGGGAGCAGCTGGTCAGCTTTTTCCTGCTGTGTGAAGTTCTTCTCCCGCCATGAGGAATCGTGCATTAGAGCAATGATGGGCTGGGAGGAATCTCCTCTCTTGCGCTTGCCAGTAACCTTGCCTTTGCCTTTCCTCTGTGAGGCAGACATCCTGAAAAACAGAAAACCAGGAATGGATAAAAAAATAGGAAAGCAAATAGGCAATTAAACAAAGGAAACTCAAAGCGGTAAAGGAGAAATAGAATAAGGAAAATGAGCAATTGAAATGTGATTGAATTAATGTTAAATGGAAAGAAAAAATCAATATGCCATAGTGAGAAAGTTAGAGGAAGTAAAAGTAATCAGAAAAGAGATCAACAGGGTTACTATGGTAAAAAGAAATTAGTAAATTAAAATTATTGAGTTAGGAAAGTAAGTGGCATAGAAAAAATTCCATATAACAAGGATTCACAGGTAAGAATAGAAGTACTCATAATCGAATAAAGAAAATAGGGTGATGCTGATTCGAATTGAAATAAAGAAATCAGAAATTGGAATCAGTGAATCACAATTGCAGGTTATGAACCAGGAAATCAAAGAGGATAAGGAAGTCTGCCATAGCATTCATGTAATGGTTTGGGTAAAGCAGAGTAAAACAGATTTCAGAAATGCCAAACCAAAACATGAATGAAACAATTTTTTTAAAAAAAATTTGGGCAGCATTCCAGCTGAAATTGGATTGTCCCGGAAAATAAACAGCAATCATATCAGTTCATATGAATTAAAAAATCAAGCTGCATGTACATAGATATAAAATTAAACATAAAAATTCAATGTAAACAGCAGCAACATACAAGAAAGCAGCATAGGAAACATGATTATAGCAGCAATATATTTGCACATAGAATAAAACAGAAGTAAGAACAGTGCAAGTAAACAGACCTAGATCCACTAACCACAGCCTAAGCTACCTAACAACCTAAAAATCCACTACCACATGCAAGTCTAGCTATCCTAATCATGAACATAAACGGAATAAAAAATACAGAAAAGTGACGAACGGATAGAAAGGGTTGCGTGTTGTGGAACCTGGTAAGCGGAAGGGGTGGGACAGGGAAGAAGGTGGCTGCCGCGGCGTCCGGTGCGGTGGCGGGGCACGGTGTCGCGGTGGCTGCTGATGGGGGCAGTGGCGGCGAGGGTTTTGGGTTGGTGATAGAAGAAGGGGGGTGCGGTTGGGTGGCGGAGAGAGAAGGGGGCGCGGCTGGGAGGCCGGCGGTGGGGGGCGGTGGTCGCGGAGGCAGTTGTGGTGGAGTGGGGGGGAGAGAGGAGGGAGGGAGAAGAAGGGAGGGGAGGGGGTTGAGGCGGCGGCGTACGGGGTGGCGGCGGTGTTTGGGTGGCCGGCGGTGGCGGCTGGGTGGTGCTGGTTGGTGGTTGGAGGGAGAGAGAGCAGAGAGGGAGAAGAGGGTTTGGGGGTGGGGGCTCGCGACTGATAGGGTTCGCGGGCTGCGGGGGGTTATATTTTTGAATCCACGCGGCCGCGTGGGGCACGCGGTCGCGTGGTTGGGGCGAAAATGGGAGTGACTGATGGATATTTTTGTGGAAAAACAAGTTTCTCCAAAACACCCAAAACTAATCGGCAAGTGCACCGGGTCGCATCAAGTAATAAAACTCACGGGAGTGAGGTCGATCCCACAGGGATTGAAGGATTGAGCAATTTTTGTTTAGTGGTTGATTTAGTCAAGCAAATCATGATTTGGTTGAGAGATTTGTGATTAACAGAATTTAAATTGCACAGAAAGTAAAGGGAATGGGAAATTTGCATGAAATTAAAGAGAACAGGAATTAGAGTGCTGAATCTTAAAGAACAAGAAATTAAATGGCAGAAACTTAGAACGCAAGAAATGTAAAGTGCAGAATCTTAAAGTACAAGAAATGTAAATGGCTTGAATTGTAAAGAGGATTGGGAATTGGATTTGCAGAAATTAAACAAGGAAAAGTAAAATTCAACAAACAGAAGAGTAGAAGATAACTTGAATTGAATCGGATCTAAAACGGAATTGTAAATGGGCTTGAAAAGCATTAAACAGAGAATCGAAAATGGGAAATCCAGATCTCAGGACTCAAGAGACTAGATAACTAAGTCTAGATCTCAATGCCTTCCTAGATCCAGCAAGAACAATTGCAAAGGAAATGAAGAAATGTAAATTGCAGAGAAAGTAGAAGAAGAAGCAATTAACAGAAACTGAAATTCAATGATGCAGAAAATTAAACAAGATCCCAAGGTGAGATTGAAACAGAATTTCTTCAATTCTCCACCCAAGATCCGAAGCAAGAAAAGTAAAGAGTATTCAAGCAAGAACAAGGAAGAAGAGAGATCAATTCTCCTCCCCAAATTCTCTTGAATTAAAACAACAATGCCAAAATGTAAAGGTGATCTCTCTACAAAACTACCAAATCAAAACCGAAAAGAAAAGCTCCCCTGAAAACTTAAATCCTAATCTATTTATACACTTTCTTCAAATGGTCTTCAAGCCTTGAATTGGGCCTTTGCTCTTGATGGAATTGGGTTGATAGAGGCCTTGGTTGATTGCTCTTGGAGTTTGAGAGAGAACCAATGTGAACCGGGTTGTAAATCTTAAAAGCTTGAGTAAAAGTTTGAGTAAAAGTTTGAGGCAAACTTTTACTCAAACTTTTTACACCAGCTGCCCCATTCTTGCTGCTACCAACGTTTGAGCCAAAGTTTGGGGTCAAACTTTTGCTCAAACGTTGGCCCCCTAGTGGATATATGTGGCGCCAACGTTTGCCAAAAAGTTTGAGGCAAACGTTGGCGCAAACTTTTTCTCTCCAGGGTGTGTTACTGATGGTGCCAACGTTTGCCAAAAAGTTTGAGGCAAACGTTGGCGCAAGCTTTTGTCCTCCAGGGTGTTGATTTTGTGATGCCAACGTTTGCCAAAAAGTTTGAGGCAAACGTTGGCTCAAGCTTTTCTCCTAAAAGTTTGAGCTAAAGTTTGAGGCAAACTTTTGCTCAAACTTTTTGTTCTCTCTTGCTCCTAGCCATTCCTTCTTGTTTCAACCTTTCTCCAAGCTTTCTTCACCTATCATCAATCAATCAAACACATCAAAGCTATGCTCCAAATCATGAGATTGTGTTTCTTTCATAATATATGACAATTATAGCATAAAATCTCATGAAAGTGCATGAATTCATACATGGTTGATTGAATCAAAGGAAACATGGAAATCTACCCAATTGGCTTGCTTATGACTCAAGAAAGTGCATAAATCAATTGAAAATAAAAGAAAAAGGCTAGTGAAACTAGGCTAAGATGACTTGTCATCACAACACCAAACTTAAAGCTTGCTTGTCCCCAAGCAAGAAAGGAATTATGCTCAAAGGTTCTTTCAATCAGAATGGATTTGAAAAATTACATGTACTATCCTGTGAGTGAAGTGATCAAGTGACAGTGGGGTGAACTCTAAATTATATGCTCATGCAAGGGCTTCAGTGCTTACTAGTCCCTACATCTTGGGAGTCTTGGGTCTTAGAACTTTCATCCAAATAATATCATGGAGATCTCTCTATAGGTAATCACCTTGAAGCAGCTTATGATTCTTGTGTTTTGGCCTTGACTCTAAGTGTCATGTCTCAAAACGGCTTTTTAGATAAGCTTTCAATCAATACTCCTAAACCAGTTGGTTTTAAGGTATTAGGTGTTAAAGCACCCCTTAGGATTTACTTGCTCAAGCCTCTCTCTTTGACACACTTCGACCACAAGCATTTACTAGGATAATAACTCTTTGAGTTCTTGTTTCTTTCTTCTTTTCTGCCTAGTAATTGATGCTCAGAGCCTTGGGCCATGTTCTTTTTGTTTTTGTATTTTCTTTATTTTCTTTTGTTTTGTTTGCTGCTTCTCGGATCAATAAATTTTGAGAATCTCCACAACACTTCTTTGAACTCTATGTTCCGCCTATGAGCTCCCATGCAAGTTTTCATAAGCATGCAACCTCAATACATAATTATACAACTAGAACCACCACTTCTCCTAATCTTTTGCTTGCCTCAAAATTGTTTAATTCCTTAATCCTTCTTTTCAAAGAACTTTCATGTGATGCATTTTTTTGAAAAATTGAGTGCAAACAAGTTTTGGAGAGTATGATGTTGTAAATGATCAAGCATCTTGCTTATTGAATTTCAGAAAAAAAAAACTATACTAAACAGACAGATAATAAGGGAAACAAAACCACTCTCAATCATAGCAGTGTTTGATGTAAGATAATCACTTAACAATACAACCTTTTGGAGTTCGCTTGCTTTACTCCTCATCATCATCATCACTGATCCACACATTCCTCTTTCATCTCTTTGGTTGATGATGCTTAATCCTTCCAAAAACTTGTATGGACCTCTGCAATGATATTGAAAGTTGCTTGTTCCCCAAGCACTTAGAAACAATGATTAGCATGCATGATTTATTTATGGGCTTTTGTACTTACTTTGGTGTGGGAACACCAAACTTAGTACCTTGCCAATGGTTCTTGTTCATCAGACTATCCAGATGTGAAACTCTTTTTCTTTGCTAAAAGTAGTAAAACTGAAAACTAGGAGACCGCAAAATAGTTAACTAGTTTATCTAAATGCTTGAGGCTAGCATGATGCAGAAGATGAGAATGAAATATTGGTGGAACACCAAACTTAGAATCCTTCATTCTCCCTTAGATTGGTTTGGTGTGCAACACCAAACTTAGCTTCTCGCAATATAGATAAAACTAATTAACCTTTTTATTGAAATAGTTATGAAAAGAAAGTTACCTCCGGTTGGGTTGCCTCCCAACAAGCGCTCTTTTATTGTCATTAGCTTGACATTGGGGATTTCTTTTATGGTGGTTGATGCTGGTAGTGCCTTAACTTGTCTCCCCTGACTGTGATCATCCTCTTTGTTCCCTGGTGTTCAATTTCAGCGTGCTCTAATGAGAGTATGTTGCTGACAGTGTAATAGTCATCAGTCTGTTGGCTTGCTCCCAGTTGTTGATATATCAATTGCACTTTGTCACCTTTGGAAAGCCCTTCTGTTGGGATCTTCCTGTTCTTCCAACCCCTTTTTGTTTTGTTTCTGTGTTTCTTCCTTTCTTTTGTTGATACTTCTTTTCTGGCCGTAGGCTTACTTTGGATATCTCTCTTCTCAGTGGCTAATACTCCAATATCCTCTTGGACTTTTTCATCATTCTGCACAATCTTTTGCCTTGGGATGTTGTTGTGAATCACCTTGTCAAGTTCCATATAGCCTCTCTTCTCATTACTAAATTGTGCTTCTGGTAATACCTTCAGAGTGACACTCTTATCATGCATTCTGAGAGTTAATTCTCCTCCCTCTACGTCTATGATAGCCCTAGCAGTGGCCAAGAATGGCCTTCCCAGTATAATAGAGTCACCATCATCCTCATCTGAATCTAGAACCACAAAATCTGCAGGGTATATGAAATTGTCCACCTTGACCAGAAGGTTTTCAATCACACTCCTGGGGTATACCGTTGACTTATCTACTAGCTCTAGAGACATCTGTACCGGTTTAACTTCCTCTATACGCAGTTTTTTTACCAAGGAGGAGGGTATTAAGTTAATACTTGCTCCTAGATCGCACATTGCTTTAGTGATGGTTAATTCCCCAATGGTGCAAGGCAGCAAGAAGCTCCCTGGGTCCTCAAGCTTAGGAGGAAGCCCTTTTTGAATCAAAGCCCTGCATTCCTCAGTAAGCAGTATGGTTTCTTTCTCATCCCAACTTCTTTTCTTGTTGATAAGCTCCTTCAAAAACTTGGCATACAGAGGCATTTGCTTAAGTGCTTCAGCCAAGGGAATATTGATTTCCAGTTTCTTGAAAGTCTCAAGGAACTTATGAAAATGTTGGTCCTTAGTTTCTTTGTTGAACCTCTGGGGAAATGGCAGTGGAGGTGTGATGCTCTTTCCTATTTGCTGCTGTCCCTGAGTTACTTCTTTTGAACCGTGTGGTTGGTTGTCCTTCTCTTTGAGTTTCTCAATGCTCTTGTTTGGCATCACAACTTGATCCTTGGCTTCATCTGCCTTTATTTGCTCCTCATTTTCTATTGGCCTTTTGCTGCTCTCTGCTTGCTTCTTTGTAGTGTCATTATTGCTCATCAATGTTCTCCCACTCCTTAATTGTATCACCTTGCATTCTTCCTTAGGATTTGGGATTGTGTCACTGGGCAGTGAGCTTGAAGGTCTCTCAATAGAAATCTGCTTGGAGATTTGACCCATCTGCCTATCTAGGCTCTTCATGGAGGCTTCATGGTTTTTGGTTGTCATTTCCTGGTGTTTCAACATTTTGTCTATCAAGGTCTCCAAGTTGGTGAGTCTTTGAGCTTCAGGTGATGCTTGTGGTGGGTTGTGAGATGTGGGTGGTGGATGGTAGGAAATTTGGTTGGTGGGTTGGTTATTGGATTGGTACTGGTTGGGGTTGGGGTAGTTGTTTTGAGGTTTTCTGTAAAGGCTTTGGTTAGTTTGCTGCTGGTTGTGGTTTTGGTTGTTTCTTGAATTGTTTTGGTTTGAGTTCCTCTACCATGGTTGTTGGTTTTGGTTGTGACTATCTCCCCATCTGAGGTTGGGGTGATTCTTCCATGAGGGGTTGTAAGTATCACCATAGACTTCACTTGGACCAGAATGTTGGTTATGCATGTACTGGACTTGTTCTTGCTGTTGCTCCTCTTGAATTTCTTCATTCTGTCCCCATGTGGTTGATGGTTGGCTAGTGTTAACTGCTGCAACTTGGAGGTTGTCAATCCTCTTGGCCATTTGCTCAAATTGTTGTTGAATTTGCTGCTGCATTATTTTGTTTTGAGCCAAGATTGAGTCCATTCCTTCTAGCTCCATTACTCCTCTCCTTTGTGATGGTTGGCAGTTTCTTTGATGAGCAAAGAAATATTGGTTGTTAGCCACCATATCAATGAGATTTTGAGCTTCCTCTGCAGTTTTCATGAGTTGCAAAGAACCTCCAGCTGAATGATCCAAAGCTTCCTGGGATTTCAATGTTAAGCCCTCATAGAAATTCTGCAGCTTATCCCACTCAGTGAACATTTCAGGAGGACATTTCCTGATTAGAGCCTTGTATCTCTCCCATGCCTCATGGATGGGTTCAGCCTCCATTTGTGTAAATGTTTGTACCTCAGTCTTCAACCTTATGATCCTTTGAGGTGGGTAAAATTTGGCAAGGAACTTGGTTACCAAATCATCCCAATTGTTGATGCTGTCTCTTGGAAAGGATTCCAACCATTGAGTGGCCTTGTCTCTGAGAGAAAATGGGAATAGCAATAGCTTGTAGCTGTCAGGAGGCACACCATTGGTTTTGACAGTGTTACAAATCCTCAAGAAAGTGGATAAGTGTTGGTTGGGGTCTTCAGGTGGTCCTCCTCCAAAAGAGCAATTGTTTTGGACTAAAGTGATGAGTTGTGGCTTTAGTTCAAAATTGTTTACATTGACATTTGGAGTTAAGATACTGCTTCCACAATGTCTAGGATTTGCAAAAGTATAGGAGGCCAAAACTCTCCTCTGGGGTAGGTTGTTATTGTTGTTGGCTGCTCCACCTGGTGGATTGGTTGAATGTTCCTCCATATCTTGGAATTCTTCTTCTGATTCCTCTTCTCCAACAATATTTTTCCCTCTTTCAGCTCTTCTTAACCTCCTGAGAGTTCTTTCGTCTTGCTCCTGAGAGGTGGGTATGGTTCTCCTTGTACCTGACATACAAGCAGAACATAAGAAACGCACAAAACCAGTGGCACATCAATCTATTGCTAGAATGAAGTTCTAGTTAGCTTAAGCAAAAATTCAAACAGTTAGTGGGTTAATTGAAACTTAAAGACCAGAAAAGTAAAAGTGCTTGATCTAGATCTCCACTTCACTTAATCATTGTCAATCTAATCAATCCCCGGCAACGGCGCCAAAAACTTGATGGATATTTTTGGGGAAAAACAAGTTTCTCCAAAACACCCAAAACTAACCGGCAAGTGCACCGGGTCGCATCAAGTAATAAAACTCACGGGAGTGAGGTCGATCCCACAGGGATTGAAGGATTGAGCAATTTTTGTTTAGTGGTTGATTTAGTCAAGCAAATCATGATTTGGTTGAGAGATTTGTGATTAACAGAATTTAAATTGCACAGAAAGTAAAGGGAATGGGAAATTTGCATGAAATTAAAGAGAACAGGAATTAGAGTGCTGAATCTTAAAGAACAAGAAATTAAATGGCAGAAACTTAGAACGCAAGAAATGTAAAGTGCAGAATCTTAAAGTGCAAGAAATGTAAATGGCTTGAATTGTAAAGAGGATTGGGAATTGGATTTGCAGAAATTAAACAAGGAAAAGTAAAATTCAACAAACAGAAGAGTAGAAGATAACTTGAATTGAATCGGATCTAAAACGGAATTGTAAATGGGCTTGAAAAGCATTAAACAGAGAATCGAAAATGGGAAATCCAGATCTCAGGACTCAAGAGACTAGATAACCAAGTCTAGATCTCAATTCCTTCCTAGATCCAGCAAGAACAATTGCAAAGGAAATGAAGAAATGTAAATTGCAGAGAAAGTAGAAGAAGAAGCAATTAACAGAAACTGAAATTCAATGATGCGGAAAATTAAACAAGATCCCAAGGTGAGATTGAAACAGAATTTCTTCAATTCTCCACCCAAGATCCGAAGCAAGAAAAGTAAAGAGTATTCAAGCAAGAACAAGGAAGAAGAGAGATCAATTCTCCTCCCCAAATTCTCTTGAATTAAAACAACAATGCCAAAATGTAAAGGTGAGCTCTCTACAAAACTACCAAATCAAAACCGAAAAGAAAAGCTCCCCTGAAAACTTAAATCCTAATCTATTTATACACTTTCTTCAAATGGTCTTCAAGCCTTGAATTGGGCCTTTGCTCTTGATGGAATTGGGTTGATAGAGGCCTTGGTTGATTGCTCTTGGAGTTTGAGAGAGAACCAATGTGAACCGGGTTGTGAATCTTAAAAGCTTGAGTAAAAGTTTGAGTAAAAGTTTGAGGCAAACTTTTACTCAAACTTTTTACACCAACTGCCCCATTTTTGCTGCTACCAACGTTTGAGCCAAAGTTTGGGGTCAAACTTTTGCTCAAACGTTGGCCCCCTAGTGCATATATGTGGCGCCAACGTTTGCCAAAAAGTTTGAGGCAAACGTTGGCGCAAACTTTTTCTCTCCAGGGTGTGTTGCTGATGGCGCCAACGTTTGCCAAAAAGTTTGAGGCAAACGTTGGCGCAAGCTTTTGTCCTCCAGGGTGTTGATTTTGTGATGCCAACGTTTGCCAAAAAGTTTGAGGCAAACGTTGGCTCAAGCTTTTCTCCTAAAAATTTGAGCTAAAGTTTGAGGCAAACTTTTGCTCAAACTTTTTGTTCTCTCTTGCTCCTAGCCATTCCTTCTTGCTTCAACCTTTCTCCAAGCTTTCTTCACCTATCATCAATCAATCAAACACATCAAAGCTATTCTCCAAATCATGAGATTGTGTTTCTTTCATAATATATGACAATTATAGCATAAAATCTCATGAAAGTGCATGAATTCATACATAGTTGATTGAATCAAAGGAAACATGGAAATCTACCCAATTGGCTTGCTTATGACTCAAGAAAGTGCATAAATCAATTGAAAATAAAAGAAAAAGGCTAGTGAAACTAGGCTAAGATGACTTGTCATCAGTGACGCGATCGCGTGGGGTGCGCGATCGCATGAGAGAGGGGAAGAAGGGAGACGCGATCGCGTGGGTCGCGCGATCGCGTCGCTGGAGTTTGTGCTAAACGCACGACTTCAGCGCCGTTTTAGCGCAACTCTCTGTCTCCTTTTGGGGTGATGTGCAATCCATGCGACGCGATCGCGTCGCTCACGCGGTCGCGTGGGATTGGTATTGTACAAGTGACGCAGTCGCATGGGGCATGCGATCGCGTGGGCCAATTTGTGCGAAACGCACAGGGGCCGCACGATTCCAGCCTAACTTTCTGTTCGTTGGATCCTTACGCCGATATATATATCACGCGGCCGCGTGGGTTACACGGTCGCGCGGGTGGTGTTTTTTGCGATATGACGCGATCGCATGGGGCATGCGATCGCGTCGTGCATCCCCTTTTTTTTTGTGCATGAAAAATGCAGAATGCAATGATTAATAAGAATGTTATGCATGATTTCAGGTTTAATAAATTAAAATGAAAAAGGAAAAATGAAAGCAATTAACAAGAATTAAATTGAAAAAGAAACGACCATACCCTGGTGGGTTATCTCCCACCTAGCACTTTTAGTTAAAGTCCTTAAGTTGGACATTGGAGGAGTATCCTGTTATGGTGGCTTATGTTTAAATTCGTCCAAAAATCTCCACCAGTGCTTGGAATGCCAATAGCCTCCGGGGTCCCAAACTAGGCATGTAAAGCTTCTGAACAACTTTAAATATATTGTTAGGCTCCCGGGATGACAAATGTCAGAATAAACTCCAGGATTCCAAGCCTTGCTTTTAAATCCACCTCCGTCTTGATCTACATGTCTCCATTCGGGCGGGTTAAAAAGTATAATCTCACCTTGATGACCAAACATCTTCCGTGATCCATGTGATTGAGCATGATACCAATCCGTGTACCTTGAAGTGAAGCGTGGAACCTTATTGAACCTTGTGCACCAGCTCTGAGTACGAGCCATTTCCTTCTTACTCCTAAAGCCGCAGAGAGCTCTAAGTTGGCCATCTGTTTCGAGCAAACCATATTCAAGTGAATAAGTAAAATTATAAGTTAAGGATTGTACCCACTTGAAGCTTGTATTAGGTGGTAATGGCCTTGGGATAGGTGTTTTTGGTGGTTCTGCAAGTTCCGTTTCCTTGTGCTCTTCTGTGAATTCTTCCACTTCCTTGCAAAGATCTTCAATTGTATCTGTATCCTGGTCAAAGTCTTCTATGTCTTCCTCATCACTCGAGTCATAGATTGGAGGTTGAGAGAAATCTACCTCCGCATCATCTTCATATTCACTTGGGAAAAATTCTTCGATCTCAGAGAATTCACTTATGGACGCAAGTTCATCACTAGGAGAACTAGACTTGTGACTATCATCATCAAGGAAGTTTGCTTCTTGGATTATTCTGTCTGATTCTTCGTAAACGACTTGCCTTGGAGATTGTACGGTATCCTCCTTAGCATCAACTGTAGCATCTTGGACGGAGTTTTCCTCAATTCTGGATTCCCAAGGAAGTTCAGCATCTCCTAGATCTTCAACCAACTCTTCTACTTGAACAATGACAGCTTCTTCCACTTGTTCTAGTACGAATTCATTCTCTGTCTTGTCCACTGGAGTCTCTAGTATTTCTTTCATGCCACGCTCTTCATTGGGCTGTCCACATGGAGCTGTGGTTGGTCCTTGTATATTTGAGCGTCTAGTGGCCCATTGAATTAGTGCTTGCTCCAGTTGTTGAATGGTTGTTTGAAATTTAGTTAATGTTTCTTTTAGGCAATCCTCTGCTTCGCGGTTTGCCAGACTTGGACATGATACAAAGGAAATTGGTGATGATTGGGAACGATTGGATTGGTATTGGGGTAAGGAAGGATCATATGATGGCGAATGGTGAAGAGAAGCTTGTGAGTGCGGTGGTTCGGGGTTATGTTGAAAGGATGGTTCATATGCACGGGGTGGGGCTTGTTGGTAGTTACAATGCTGTCCACCATGTCTTTCAGCTGGGTATGCACGGTAGAATGGTCTTTGTCCAGGATATCTCGGAGGGTGTTGCTGCCAAAAGGGTTGATTAGATCCTCTTGGTTCCATCCATCCTTGATTGGTCTGACCTTGATGCACATTCCTGCTGTAACTTCTATTTCCTTTAACAATATTAGAACCAAACTCAAAGCGAAAGGGGTGAGAGTTCATAGTAGCAAATAAAGATAAAAAGGAAAAATAAAAATAAATAAACAAGCAAAAGAAAAATATTTACAATAACCAATAATAAGGCACACGTTAGCAGCTCCCCGGCAACGGCGCCATTTTGATGAGAGAACTTTTGCGTGGTCTAGAAATTTGCGGATAAATCCTCGTTGCAAGTATAGTTTCTAAACCTTCAAAAGTCCTTTCATACAAACGTTTTGGGTGTCACAAGTAACAAACCCCTTAGAAATTGTTAACCGAGTATTCAAACCTCGGGTCGTCTTCTCAAGGAACTGCGAGGAAGTATGTTCTTATTATTGGTTATAAAGGTTGTAATCGGGGTTTAGAAGGTGAGAAGCAAGTAATTTAAATGACGAGTGAATTAAATGGCAAGTAAAAATAAATAATAACTGTAAAACAACTTTTGGCAAGATAAGGAAAATTAGAAGTCCAACTTAGCTATCCCTCTCAACAATAATGAAAGTTGTATCTTAATTCCACTTGGTCAACCTGTACCAGGGCAAGGAAAGTCAAGGGACTAATTGAATTGACCTTTGAATCCTATTTATTTCCTAAAAAAAGGTTGGGATTATTTAAGTTCAGCTCAATTAACAAGATAACGATTATCAATTATGTTGAGTTTAATAACTGTTGAGTTACTAAATTCTTAACCAGAACCAAAAGGGAAAAAAGTAAAATTGCTGGAATAGTAAAAATATCCTTAGATAGGAAGCAATGGTAACTTAAATCAAAGAGAACAATCATAAACTGAAAATACCTCAAATATCATTAATTCAAATAGCAGTCTGTGACATGGGATAATTCGTAAATCAAATTATAATAATCAATTCAAATGTTGGAATAAATAAATAAAAGTAAAACTAAAATAAAAGAACATTAAAACCTGGATCCAGAGTTACTCCCAAAACAAGAAGAAGTCCTAAATCCTAAAAGAGAGAGAGAATCTCTCTCTAAACTAAATCTAAATCATGAAAACTAGAAATTGGCGAGCTCTCCTTTGAATGGGTGCATTCCCACACTTTATAACCTCTGGTCTATGCTGTCTGTACTTGGATCTGGGCCAAAAAGGGCTTCAGAATTTGCTGGGGGCGTATTCTGTAAATTCTGATACGTGGCTTCTGTCACGCGTCCGCATGGGTCACGCGATTGCGTCATTTGGAGCTTTTTCTTGCCACGCGGCCGCGTCAGTCATGCGACTGCGTCATATGCGTTCTGCTTAAGGCGCGCGGTCGCGTCAGTCATGCGGCCGCATCGCTGCTTCTTTGCTTCTGGCACGCGATCGCATCATCCATGCGATCGCGTGAATACCAGTTCCCTTCAAAGCTCCGTTTTGCTTTCTCCTTCCATTTTTGTATGTTTCCTTTTCCATCCTTCAAGTCATTCTGCCTTAGAAAATCTGAAACTACTCAACACACTAATCACAGCATCGAATGGAAATAAAGGTAATTAAAATAATTAATTTTTAAAGCTTAGGAAACATGTTTTTCACAATATGACATAATAAGGAAGGGAAGGTAAAACCATGCAATTAATGTGAATAAGTAGGTGAAGAGTTGAATAAATCACTCTAATTAAGCACAAAAGAACTCATGAAATATGGGTTTATCAGTCACTATGCCCAACACTCGCGAGTTTGAAGCTCGTCACAGTCATCCCTTCCCAGATCCTACTCGGAATACCACAGACAAGGTTTAGACTTTCCGGATCTCAAGAATTCTGCCAATTGATTCTAGCCTATACCACGAAGACTCTGATCTCATGGAATGGAAGGCTCGGTTGTCAGGCGAGGCAACCATGCGTCATGAACCAGAAGACTAAGAGATACGCACTCAAACTATTGCAAGTAGAACGGAAGTGGTTGTTAGGCACGTGTTCATAGGTGAGAATGATGATGAGTGTCACGGATCATCACATTCGTCAGGTTGAAGAACGAGTGTATATCTTAGAGAAGAAATAGGCTTGAGTTGAATAGAAAAACAATAGTACTTTGCATTAATTCACGAGAACAGCAGAGCTCCACACCTTAATCTATGGTGTGTAGAAACTCCACCGTTGAAAATACATAAGAACAAAAGGTCTAGGCATGGCCAAATGGCCAGCCTTCCAAAGAGGGTTTAATCATCAAAACATGATTCAAAGATGATCAAAAGATGAATTGAAAGATGAAAATATAATAGCAAAAGGTCCTATTTATAGAAAACTAGTAGCCTAGGGTTACAGAAATAGGTAATTAATGCAGAAATCTTCTTCCGGGCCCACTTGGTGTGTGCTTGGACTGAGCATTGAAGCTTTCACATGTAGAGACTTTTCTTGGAGTTAAACGCCAGCTTTTGTGCCAGTTTGGGCGTTTAACTCCAGCTTTTATGCCAGTTCTGGCGTTTTGACGCCAGGATTTCTATGCTGACTTAGAATGCCGGTTTGGGTCATCAAATCTCGGGCAAATTATGAATTATTATATATTGCTGGAAAGCCCTGGATGTCTACTTTCCAACGCAATTGAGAGCGTGCCAATTGGGCTTCTGTAGCTCCATAAAATCCACTTCGAGTGCAGGTAGGTCAGAATCCAACAGCATCTGCAGTCCTTTTTCAGCCTCTGAATCAGATTTTTTCTCAGGTCCCTCAATTTCAGCCAGAAAATACTTGAAATCACAGAAAAACACACAAACTCATAGTAAAGTCTAGAAATATGATTTTTAATTAAAAACTAATAAAAACATAATAAAAACTAACTAAAATATACTAAAAACATACTAAAAACAATGCCAAAAAGTGTATAAATTATCCGCTCATCACTTACACTTTTCCTTAACCATGCCTAAGTTTATACATATAGCCTGGCAATTTTTTATTCTCTTATCCTACTTATATCGGATGATAATATTTTGCTTGAAGTTAAAGTGTATTGTGATATACCTTTGATAAAAGAAGTTTGTGTCTCCGGTATTGGCCGCATCGTTGTCCATTCTAACTATTATTTATGATGCCTATGAAATGGGGGATTAGCTATTCATCTTGAATGTGATTAGAAAATATCAGCTTCCACCAACCTTTTTTAAGTCTCATACATTTACATTCTGTGGTGGATAGTGACAAGTGGGGATACACATAATATAGGATCACATGGTACAAAATATCTTTCTTTCTCTTTTTACTCAACTTTTTTAAGCATATGATTTCATTCCTCACTATGTTATGTAGTGCAGTTGGCTTTCATGTAGTTAATCTTGCTAGCTGTTTCTTTAGGGTTACATTGAGCTGTTTGCGTGACTGTGTGAGGTCAAAGGCCTAAAGATATGATTGTGACCTGTTCTTATTGTGAATGTCAATCCTTTTTAGTTTTGTGTGCTGATTTCTTGTTGAAACTAAAATGCCCTATGCCCTTACCTGGTTACCTACTATACCTGAGACAGAGTATTATGTCTTGTTGGTGGTTTTATAATTTTATTCAACGAGATATGTTTGAGTAATGAATAACAGAGTTTGTGTATTTTTTTTATAAAATTGGATTGCAAACTTTGTTGGAATTGGATATGGAGGTGTACTCAACTGCTCATACTCATAGTAGGTGCAAAATAAATTTAAATTAAAGCTTCATAATAAGTGCATTTCGTATTCAAGTACATGTGACAAAAGACATTGAATGATTATATCTAGTTTAGATTTTGATTTGAGTAAATTGAATGTTTATGCTTATTTTGTATGAAATAATTTTGTTAGGAAGGAATGGAGCAGTCGGAGATTATTAAACGATGTATTTCTTTTTATTAAACGATGAGATTGAAGCATGATAATTTGATGTTGAACTTTGTTCTTACATTATTTGTGTACTTTAGGAATAAAAGTAGTGGGGAAGTGTCATTAGGCGGAAGAATGAATAGTAGAATTAGACGTGATGCTTTAGAGTGTATTATTGGTGAGGGTGATAGGAATTGTATTTAGGAGTTAAGAATGAACACAAATGCCTTTGCTAATTTATGCGAGTTGCTTCAAGTCCAAGGAGGACTTTGTGAGGATGGTCAAGTAAGCTTGCCGGAACAAGTTGCAACTTTTTTAATTATCTTAGCTCATCACAAGAAAAATTGTAGTCTATAAGTTAGATTTTGTAGGTCTGGGGAAACAGTTAGTAAGTATTTCAATAAGGTTTTAAAGGCTATTATACGTATGCAAAACTTGTTATTCGCCAAGGCATCACCGGTTGAAGAGGATTGCATAGACCCAACATGGAGAAAGTTTAAGGTAAACCTAAATGGATTATGTATGTAATTTGTTTTAAGCCTGGAAGAATTGTCTATCTAAAAGTTGTAATTTTTGTGAATTATAGAGTTGCTTGGGAGCATTAGACAGCACTTATATAGAGGTGACAGTCCCCGAGTCTGATAAGTCAAGATATCGAACAAGGAAGGGTAAAATATGTATTAATGTCCTAGGAGTGTGTAACCGAGATATGAGCTTTATTTATGTACTTAGTGGATGGGAGGGATCGGCATCTGATTCAAGAATACTTCGAGATGCAATCACTCGTGGTAATAGTCTCAAGATACCTCATGGTAATATCTAATTTATAAGTCATAAGTTAGATTTTGACATTAAGCTTGACTGCACAGTTGTAGAGCTTATTTTGTTTGTATGTAATATTTATAGGTAATTACTATTTAGTGGATGCGGGTTACACAAATGGTCCTGGGTTCCTAGCACCATATAGAGGCACTTGCTATCATGTTAGAGAGTGGGCTCAAGGAACACGTGCACCTCGCAACTACCAGGAGTATTTTAATAGAAAGCATTCTTCTGCTAGGAATGTCATAGAGCGATGCTTTGGATTACTTAAGAAGAGATGGTCAATTTTAAGAAGTCCTAGCTTTTACCCTATAAAAACACAAAAGCAGATCATAATTGCTTGTTGTCTGTTGCAAAATTTTTTTCGGAAGAACATGGATATGGATCCGGAAGAGCAAACTAGCTTCTTAGATGAATTTCTGCCCGTCGGAGAGGAAGCACCAGATGAGTTGATCGATGTGGTTGAAAATACGAATGAGTGGACACAATGTCGTGACAACATTGCAATTGAGATGTACGAAGAGTGACGAACTAGTCGTACGGAATAGCAAAGATTATAGGCCCAACTTGAATCTCCTTGTTTAATTTGGCATGAAACTTGTGATGTAATAGCTAAATTTGTGTGCGAAAGACTTTCCATTGTTTTGTTGGATTTTTTGTCATTGAAATTTTTAAATGGTTATTATAAGCCTTGTTTGTAATATTCATAATTATTAATATGACTAATTATTGCGTTGTTAGATTTCTATTATCATAGGTGATGTTTGATTTTAATGGATTGTACAACTTATTGCATGTTACATTTCTTCTTAGATGACAATGGACAAACGCATGTGGACTGATGAAGAAACTGAAGTATTTGTTGGTTTCATGGAGGAGTGTGTTGTTGATGGTTTGAAAGCTGATTGTGGACAATTCAGACCAGGAACTTTTAAAAAATTAGCCTTGAAGATGTTGGAAGCATTCCCAACTTGTACGGTAACTGCGAAACATTGCAAGAATAAGCATAAGCGACTGAAGGAGAAGTATCAATATGCCTCTGAGATGGTGGCATGCAGTGGATTTGGGTGGAATTTTGAAAAACAGTACGTAGATGTTGACAGTAGAGACGTTCTTGATGCGTGGATGAAGGTTGTTAACAAACTTACTTGAAATTATTTTATTAGTGACTTTAGAATATGTATGCTAACTTCTGTAAGTTTCATCACAGGCACACCCAACCAAATTTTATACTCCTGGTAAGCCATTTCCTTTGTTCCACCGATTAGAGGGTATATTCGGAAAGGATCGAGCCACGGGTGCAAGTACAGTCAGTGGTTTTGACGCACAAGAGCAAGTTCAAGAGGAGGAGGAAGATTATTGTCCAAGTTTGGATGATTTTGGAATGTCAGCAAATGTAAGTTTTCATGAAGGACAAGGAGCAGGTTCACACTCTGATGCTTGTGCAGCTAGCGGAAGGCATTCGGGAAAGAAGCGGAAGCAAAATGATATTCTAGAGAGGATGGTTAAACAGGTTCAATTTTCGACTGCTGAACAAGGAAGGAATGCCCAAGTTCTTGGTGATGCTCTATCTGGGGTGAATGAGAAGTTCATGGTCGGTGAGAAGCTTGAACAGCTTGGATTCGATAACAATGAGGTGGTGCAGGTTGCAGTGAAGTTTGTTAATAATGCACAGATGGAGAAGGTTTTCTGGGGTTTGAAGAATTCTCAGAAGAGTGGTTATGTGCAATCCATTCTCAATTAGAATAAGTTTTTCTAGTTAACGATTCTTGTTGAACATAGTTAGGATGATTTAGTTATTTTTATGTAGTTATTTTTATGAATTCATTAACTTATTAGGATGATTTAATTATTTTTATGAATTCAATAAATTATTAGGTGAAATGTCCTAATTCACAAGTTATTATTAGATTCTGACTTTTCAAATTATTGCTTCATAAATTTTCAAGGTAATATTAGATACTGAATATTCAAACTAATGCTTCATGAATTTATATTAATGAGTTCAATATGCTAAATTCAGTCTCCTTCCATTTATGTTATTAGCAAGTTGTTATTCCCATCAATATTAAATGCTTTGTATGATATTATGATAATATACCTTTTTAGTTGGATCTGATTTTGCAGTTGTTTTGTTTGGAATTAGGTAAAGAATACAAGAATTTCCCAAAACAGCCAATCTAATTTCAACAATTTAATGTCAACAAATCAGTCAATCTAATTCATTCCTATACATGCTTTTACAACATGTTTACAAATACAAACAAATTACACACAAATACTCCTGCTGCAATTTAAAACCCAACACTATAACTTAATCTGTAGTTCCTTTTGCCTTCAAAAGATTCTCTGATGCATAAGTTATGTATCCACTAGGTTTCTCACTTGTATATCATTAGCTTGCTTGGATTTTTCACTGGTGTGCTCAATGAAGTTTGAATGTCTCGAAATAGATGATAGCGTATGTAACAGATCTGTAGATGAAATAAATTAACTTCAACTTTAAGCCAAAATAGCTTGAATTTTGATTGTAGGATTTTAGCAAAAGAGAATACAAAAGCATAATAATTAAATAGAACACAAGTAAAAGAAATATAGTGTGCATAAAGAGCTTAGATATTTTAGTAAATAGAGATCTCACAATGGACTTTTTTATAGCTTCAGCCCTATCACAACAAAGAAACCAAAATTAACACACCGTGTTTGATCTTTGAAGGCTTCTGAAATCTTCAAGAGATATAGGACCCTCAGGAGCACCAATGCCTAAACCCTTCAATCTCTTGTTTTCAGAAATGAACTCCTCTACATACAAGGGGGGAAAAGTTAAAGCAAAAAGAAAATCAGTATCAATCTCGATACAATATAACTTATACAATCGAATAAACTTGTCTCAAAGCAATATCCTGCAACAAAGCATAGCAAAATTATGACATTCATCACATATGAAGCTTTAAACTTTGACAAAATAGAGGTCTGAGTTCTGCTTATGAGCATAAACCAGAGTATAATGCAAGAATGACTAAGAATAGTATGTATGTGAGCTGCTAATCATAATGCTACCTGCTTTTTGTTTGGGAACTGCATTATATGTTGTGGGAGTGAACACAACCACCTCTCAAAATACAAAAGTATATGCAAGCTCTGTTAAGAAAAGAAAAAAGTTTTTCAATAGGGAAAGAGAACAAAGATACATTGCAAATTCTAACAAATATCTATGCAAGTGTGTGTGATGAGAGTGAGTTGTAGAATGGTGGGATTGGTATAAAAGATAAAATCATAATAGAATCACTAAATTCCAAAAGGAACTCATATTACCATGTTGAGGCGGAGCTGAAAATGATATAATATCTCCATGATGAACTTTTACAGCAGCATTATTCTTTTTCAATTTCTCCCAGTTCAGATAAGTCCCATTTGTGCTAAACAAAAAAACAAAATATGAAGGGATCAAGACAAATTCCAAATTAGACATCTTGCAGCACTTAAATACAAAATGACACATCTTCAACAGATTCAGAAAAAAATTAAAATGACTTGGCAATGGATGATACAACAAAAATAATAAATCTATACCACTAGGTGGGACAAGCTACATGTAAATTACACCTCGGTAGAATGCATGTAAAATAAATCCAAAAAAAATGGCAACAACCTCGTATCTTTCAAGAATACAGACATACTGTCCTCCATATTTTCATTGATAACCCTCATCCTATAAATTTTGCAATGGTTTGCAGTAACAGGGTTGGAATCAATCTGGAAACGCACATCCTCCACCAATAAGCATATCAACTGCAAGCAATTTGGCAGAGTAAAATAGTTGCAACCAATAAGCATATCAACTGCAAGCAATTTTGGTTCTTGAAATACAATGAAAAACAGCAAAGACAGACTAGGTTATGTGCTCTAAAACTCAATCACCATGTAACCATTTTCTCATTTTAAATTTCAAACACCACAAACTCAAAATCACTCACTGTGGAAAACAACTTTTCAAATCGTGACTTTATTCAAAGTTAACAACGATGCTAACTATCTCATATCAGTGTCATCATCGAATCATCAAAAATTTGGTATCAAAATTATCATAATCATCAGCTTACATACCTTATTCGGAGGATAGCCCCTGTTTCCAGCATGAATAGCAACCAATTTGCCTCTGCAACCAACAGAAGAAAGTGAGAGAGAGCAAGAGAGAGAGAGAGATCGAACGTGAGAAAGAGAGAGACAGATGGAGAGAACCGTAAGTGAAGGAATTGATGAAACGGTGGCAAGGCTTCCTCGTCGACGGCGAACTCGAAGCCAAGCAAGAGATTGACGCGGCGAAATTGGGTGAACTGACGGGAGATTAGGGATTGAGAAAGGAGGAAGGGGAAATGGTTGTCTGAAGGATTGGATTTGGGTTTTATTTTTGTTTTTTTCTTTTAATTAGTAGGGATAATTTGGTCATTTCATTTAGTTTAGTCTCTGTATTATATTTTGAACGATATTTTATATCAAACACAATACTGAGATTTATTTTAATTCTTGTCTCTCTGTCTCTGTCTCTCAGTATCTGTCTCTCAGTCTCTGTCTCTCTACCAAACGCTACCTTATATTACCTTTCCATCCTCGCCCTCGACCTTGTCTACATCCACGAGACGTCGTTTGAGTCCTGTCCATATCAAACAATAGATATTAAGGTGATCAGTCTCAATATCTCAAGTCTAGTGCTTCAAATTCTCAAAAGTATGCTCATGAACTGTGATGCTACATTTATCAAGGAGATATCCTTCTTATAAAATAATGTTTATTTTAAGGTGGTGTTCAGTTCTTGTCTTATGAATCCTTCCCTTGAAAATTTTTTATCCTCCAAACTTTTATAATTCATAGTAACTATTTCATAACTCATCTCTCAATACTGTTTCCTTTTCTAAATTATTCTATTCTTATAATTAACCGATTTACTTTTCTTATATCTAACCACGAGGTATATTATTCACTTTCTATTCCTTTTTAAATTTACTATTCAGTCAGTCTCTTTCTTCAAGTCTATTATCACTCCCCCATAATTCCGTACCAATAATTAAATCACAAGAAGCAAACAGCAAACAAGCAAACAATCAAACAATCAAGCAAACAGTCACACGTATTGACATTACACACAAGAACAAACAAATAATTTCAAGCAATGTATAAATAAATACAGTATGATGCATGCCTGTCCTACTGGCCATGAGCTCATATGTCGGTATTATGACAAACCCTACACAAAATCCGATTGGCAACTCCCAGATCAGTCTCTCAGTAAACATCCCCAAGAGGAATTAAATCATGCTACCATTGTCTCAACAGAGAGTGTCGTCTCACCTTCCCCTAAAGGTATAAACCATGCCAAAAACAATGGGGAGTGTTGTTTTACCTTGCAACCCGAGAAAATATAGGCCAGATAAAATCACCATTCCCACGTTACACCGCAAGCGAGATGAAACCACCATCCTTGCCCAATGAAGGTGCCAAATCAATACGCGAGCGGGACTATGCCACCATTCTCACCGTGGGTGGGATGAACCACCATCCCTACAATATCAATAACGCAAGTGAGACAAAACCCACGTCCTTGCCAATCAATAATCATCATCAATCACAAACACGCAAGCGAAACAAAACCTCCGTCCTTGCTAATTCATAATCATATTTCAATCAAACATAATCATAATCATAACCAAAATCATAATTCTTTATATTCACATCTATCACAAGACTGGTTATTCTCAAGCCGTAAGGGGGATAAAACCACCAACCTCACCATGGGTGGGATAAAACCACAATTCCCACAAAATAATAATGTACTGAGCAAGCGGGATGATACCACCATCCTTGCCAGGCAATCCATTAATATTGCAATTCGAATTCATCAATTTTATTAATCATATCATCAATCCGTGAATGGAACCAAGCCACCGTCTTCACCGTGGGTGGGACGAACCACCATCCTCACAACGTCAATCATAATCTCATTTCATCTTTAAAATACACGATCGGGTTCATATATACCCTTCGAAAAATCAACTTACATATCACTTTCTTCTGAACTTACTCAGATCGACCCAACTAAAGCTTAGGTTCATCCTAAGACTTAAATCATGCTTTAGGGCCTTAGTACATTTCTAAATTTAAATCCAAATCCCATTTCCTCGAAATTAATTCGAACTTCGAAAATCATAAACCTCAAAGGCCTTAATGCCTTAACCAACCCGAGAAAAATTTACAGTTATTATTCACATCAATCAATAACACCTAAACGATCATGACTTTGCATTTTACTTCTCATGTCAACAAATTCTTTATTTTTCAATTCTCATAAAATCCTTAAAAATAGAACCATAACTCGACGTAATAAACAACCAACAAATTTCACTTATCATATCTAATATCGAATGCCAATCAATATCAAACTCAGCCAAATCCAGGCCTAAGCCATACTCATTTGTTTTACCATTAGTCTCATCTAATTTTTGCTTAATAACTCACCCAATTCGAATATTCTCTCATTCTTTATGCAATATTTCTAGCCCTTAAGTTGATAATTAATTAGCCTTTTTAATTCTTTAATCAATTACACTTCTTTTTCAAGTTAATTTTAATTACTTATATATTCTTTTTATTATTAACCCAATCAAGTCAATTAATCCACCGAACAACTTCCCAATTAAAAACTTCCCAAGTTAATTTTAATTACTTATATATTCTCTCATTATCTTTATTATTCAATTTGCATTCAAGTTTTATAAAATTTTGGCAGAATCTCCCCTAAAATTCGGATATTTCCACCCTTCAAGGGTTCGATCTGAATGAAACCACTATCCAAGTCTTCTCAACCATTTCAAATACCAAAAAACTTCTCAACATGAATATTCTTGGCTTGTTATCTTTAATTATCATTAAGTTAGTAAATTTTCAAAAATTAGGACAACAAACAAGTTGTTCAGATCCTAATCTACCTACCAAGAGGCTTAGCTTCAAGAATTGCTACTAATTAATTTTATTATTAGAACATTTAATCCCTTTTTAATCCTTTATCAATTTTACTCCATTTCTCCAAAACAGTCTAATTCGATCCACAAGACTCACACATTCAGAAAAATGTGCATTTCGCATCGATATCGATTTATGATAACTCTGTAAATTAAAAATGAGTTTAAGTAAAATTTCCTACCTCAAATAACTGTAATTTGCATAATTAAATGCATTAAATCTTTTTTCTTTTAGTTCATAGCAGCAACAATCCGCAACGTCCACAGAAGCTCCGCCATAACGCAGCGATAGCAACAAACGCAGCAAGCAACCTCGGTAAGCCAGCCCTAAGACATTAACGTCGTAAGATTCTCAATAACTCATAATAGAATAACAGCGGTAAAAGTTTCGAGACAAGAGCTACTCACTGTACCAAAAAAAAACAAAAGAATGACACCCGGCGAGCAGAACAGTGGCAAAGAGCTCCGGTGGCGACGCAACAGCTTGCCCCTCTTTCTCGCATGCAGCAGCGCCACCATCACCTCCTCTCTTTTGGTCAGACCTAAATGGCGATTGCGGCAGCTCCTGACGAGCTCCGATGACCGCAATGGTGGCGAGAGAAACCACCGCACATTCCTCTCTTCACGATCACATTCTCTCTCTCTCTCTTCGGGCTCGACAGTGGCATGCAGCTCAGCGACGCGACGGCTTCAACAAATGGTGGCGGTGATAGCTCTGGCAGTGATGGCGATAAAACTGGCCGCGATGAGTATGAATGGCGGCGAATCCTTCCTCTTCCTTGCATCGCGGTTCCTGGCTCGCGTCTCTCTCTCCCTCAACGTTGCTCTCTCTCTCTCTCTCTTCCCAATTAACGACAACGATGGCTCCCAGCCCCACCGGCGACATCCCTTCCTCCTTCCTCTCTCTTTCTTCTTCCTCTTCTCCCTCGTAGCGCAGCTCTCTCTTCTCTCTTTTCCCTTCTTTTTTTGTCCATGGCAGGGGGAGGGGGAGGAGGGGTTGAGTATGTGAGGTGAATGGCAGCTAGGGTTAGGGTTAGGAAAGTGAGCGTGAAATTAGGATTTGGGTTAAGACAAATGTGAAAATTAGGGATTTTAGAGTTAATTAGGGTTTGGTAATTTTAATAAAATTAGGGGATAAAGTAGTAATTTGAACCCTAATTTGATCCTTAAAATTACCTTAAGAATACCGTTTTATTTATCAATTTGCCAATTGATTTTTTAAACAAGTACTCTAATTTGAAATTAGAGATACTCTACTTAATTTTGTTTTATTAATAAAAATTGGATTCAATATCTCAAAATTCCTATGAAGCACGGACACTTCGTTGAGTTGCCATGTCCGCGTGTCGGACACAATACTCATCGACACGCGTGTCTACCGTGTCCAACCGTGTCTTAATAAAAAATAAAAAATTCTTTCCCTGACACATTTGGACACACCTAAATACTATCACGTGTCAGCGTGTCCAGCCTTATTCTTAACATGTATTCTTGAAATGAGTTTAGAAATAATATATAATATTATTTATTAAAATAAAAAATATTTTAAATACTTTTATAGAGTTAAAAGAAGACATAAAAAACAGTTAAAAATTATTTTATATTTTAATACCAATAAAATATCAAAAATTCATTATAATTTATCTAAAAAATACTTTATATTTTATATATATGTCATGTCCCTGTATCTTATAAGATTTTAAATTTCGTGTGTCCGCATGTCCCGTGTCGTGTCATGTCCCGAGTCCGTGCATCATAGTAAAATTCAAATTGAATCGTATAAAATTCACATTAATTTTTAATTACTAAAACTTTAAATTTTAAATATGAAAATTATCCAATAATTGTAAAATTAGATAAAAATCCTAATTTAATTATCAAAACCTAATTTAATTACTTTTAATAAAATAATTTTTGAAATTAAAGTCTTTAACGAATAAATTAAATTGAAATTGGCTTATAATAAATTTTTTAAAAATTATTGGTCTTACATTTTACCCATCTTGTAAAAATTTTCGCCCTTGAAAATTGATGAGGTATAGAAAAATTACAGGATAGGCTCGATAAGTTCGTGTTAAAATGAATGATGTGGGTAGCATACGCATGCTTTGGTTCGCTTAACAACTCAAAATTAGCCGCTTTCCAACTCATTCATCACTTCGTTCTAAGTTTATTTGGACATCTAGCATCATTCTTAACACCTCATCTTATATTCAAAAGCTTCTTAACTTCAATTCTTTTCAAATTTTCTTTTCGGTCCATCAACCTTCTTAATGTATCCAACTTCATAACCTTTTTTATTCTCTCATAGGCTTCCAATGAGTTTTCGAGAAACGGTGATCCCCTTCAACTTTAGATCCTTAGTCCTTCGAACCTCAAACATGAATTCTTCCGAACTCATTACATCCATCAACAACAATTTGCGCAACTCAAATCTTTATTCAATTTTCACTTCAAATATCTAACCTCTTTAACGTGATCTATCTCCATGTTTCCTTTACTTTCTATTAACTATCCAATACGGCTCGAGAAAGCACTAACCTCACTTCTAGTTATAGATTACAACTTTACAAATCTTAAGCACAACTACATTCAACTCAATTAAGTTCATCAACGATCCATATAGCTTTAATCATGCATCTCAAATTCCCAATCTCTAACTCCACTCTAACCATTGAACTTCGTAAAACACTAATCCTACAAATCTGACACTTAAATTAATCCTTGGTTCCCTGAGTTACTCAAGGCTTAGCACTTCCTCAATTTTTAAATTAACTCACTAGGTCGATATTGACTTCCGAATTATAGGATTAATGAGAATCTTTTCCAAAATTTAATACTCCCCCAACTTCTTGCAACGCCATTCAATCATGGATTTCACTTTCTAAATCTCCAAAATGACCAACCATTCTTATCAAGAAGAATTAAGACTTTACTCTTATCATTATTCTCTTGGACCTCTTTCCAACCTTAATAAACAGTAATCAATTATTTGTTAAGTCAAAACTTTAGTTTTTATATAAACAAGAACTCTCTTCAAAGAGATCTACGCCGTTATCGTGGCTATGCTCTAATGTTATTGGACAACATGCTAAACACTGCTTATCTTATTATTATAGGTTAAGGACATGATTTACGGCTAAGTTTCGGCAACACAAAATTTTAAAAAGATTTATTATCGTATAGTTTGACTTTAACTCGATTCAAACTCTTTCGAATGGATAACCTTAGTTTTAACATTACCGCCTTTACTTTAAGTAACAACCCCTTGAAATTCTCAAAATCCACATCTACATCAAGCAGTTAATTCTTCCAAGAATTAAAGACCCATACAAAATCAAGCAATTCAATCATGCAAGCAATCATTTCAACCAACAACACAACAATTCCTCAATCAATTCCTAATCATATCCAAGTAACTTAGCATTTACGTAGGTATAGTTTTCTAATTCTAACTTCCTTTGATTTCTAACGTCCTCAACATATCTTCACTAGCTTCTTAGTATTTCTAAGTTGTGTTTGACAATCTATTAGCGTCCAGATATACGCAATTCAACGATATTAAGTTAGCCAAACTTAATACCACGAATTATGTAAAGGTAAGTCAATAGCATTAATCAGAAGACAGTCATGCGCATACAGCTCTAATTCCTGTCTCCTTGACAAGACCTAATGCATGATAGGCATCCAGAGTATGCAATGAAGAATAGTCAGTCCACTCCTTAGCCTCTACATGAAAGACTGTTGTGATACCATAATATAACACCCTTACTATCAAAATATCATGCTTAAGTCATGATATTGCCAATGGTAAAAGTACTACTTGAGTTCGTTGTATTACCTATTTACATATTATAAGAGCCTCTAAGAACAAAATCTAAAACTAAAGGCATTTTTTATATACAAATAAATATACATACATACATTCCATTCATCTCAATAAAACCAATAATTACTACAATCCAATAGTTACATCAATAGTCATGAATGAAATACATCGAATACACTTTTATATACATATTAATATAGATATAACAAATAATTCCTATCCCTCGGTACAAACTTTATAACAATAATAAGGGCGAGAGAAAATAATAACTAAACACAAATGCATTCTAAAAATACAAAATTAAATGTCTAATGCTCAGTGAAGTCTTCAAATCCTTCTTCGTCTATTTTCTGAAAATATTAGATGTAGCAGCGGGTGGAAACTGATGAGCGGATAATTTATACGCTTTTTGACATTATTTTTAGTATGTTTTTAGTAGGATCTAGTTACTTTTAGGGATGTTTTCATTAGTTTTTATGTTAAATTCACATTTCTGGACTTTACTATGAGTTTGTATGTTTTTCTGTGATTTCAGGTATTTTCTGGCTGAAATTGAAGGACTTGAGCAGAAATCAGATTCAGAGGTTGAAAAAGGACTGCTGATGCTGTTGGATTCTGACCTCCCTGCACTCAAAGTGGATTTTCTGGAGCTACAGAACTCGAAATGGCGCGCTTCCAATTGCGTTGGAAAGTAGACATCCAGCGCTTTCCAGAAATGTATAATAGTCCATACTTTGGCCAAGAATTGACGACGTAAACTGGCGTTCAACGCCAGCCTTCTGCCCAAATCTGGCGTCCAGCGCCAGAAAAGGATCCAAAACCAGAGTTGAACGCCCAAACTGGCACCGAAACTGGCGTTCAACTCCACAAATGGCCTCTGCACGTGCAACACTCAGGCTCAGCCCAAACACACACCAAGTGGGCCCAGGAAGTGGATTTATGCATCAATTACTTACTCATGTAAACCCTAGTAGCTAGTTTATTATAAATAGGACCTCTTACTATTGTATTAGGAATCTTTGGTCTCAGTTTTAATCCATTGTTCATCTTAGGAGACTATTGATCTCGTTTAGGGGGCTGGCCATCTCGGCCATGCCTGGACCTTCACTTATGTATTTTCATACGGTAGAGTTTCTACACTCCATAGATTAAGGTGTGGAGCTCTGCTGTTCCTCAAAGATTAATGCAAAGTACTCCTGTTTTCTATTCAATTCTTCTTGTTTCTCTTCTAAGATATCCATTCGCACCCAAGAACGTGATGAAGGTGATGATTATGTGTGACGCTCATCACCATCTCCCCTACGAACACGTGCCTGACAAACACCTCCGTTCTACATGAAATAAAGCTAGAATGAATATCTCTTAGATCTCCTAACCAGAATCTTCGTGGCGTAAGCTAGAATGATGGCAGCATTCAAGAGAATCCGGAAGGTCTAAACCTTATCTGTGGTATTCTGAGTAGGATTCAATGATTGAATGACTGTGACGAGCTTCAAACTCGCGAGTGCTGGGCGTTAGTGACAGACGCAAAAGGAGGGTGAATCCTATTCCAGCATGATCGGGAACCGACAGATGAATAGCCGTGCCGTGACAGGGTGCGTGAGCATATTATTCACTGAGAGGAGGGGATGTAGCCACTGACAACGGTGATGCCCTTGCATACAGCCAGCCATGGAAAGGAGTAAGACAGATTGAATGAAGATAGCAGGAAAGCAGAGGTTCAGAGGAACGAAAAGCATCTCCATTCGCTTATCTGAAATTCCTACCAATGAATTACATAAGTATCTCTATCCCTCTTTTATTATATAATATTCGAAAACACCATTATCACTTTATATCTGCCTGACTGAGATTTACAAGGTGACCATAGCTTGCTTCATACCAATAATCTCCGTGGGATTCGACCCTTACTCACGTAAGGTATTACTTGGACGACCCAGTGCACTTGCTGGTTAGTTGTATCGAAGTTGTGACAATTATGAATTAAGATCAGAGCACCAAGTTGCTCATGTGCCAGGAATAGTTTGAGCCTGGATATCACAATTTCGTGCACCAGAAACCTAACCACACGGTCTCAATAGAGGAATTTCAAAATTGTCATAGAAGGATATGTATAAAATAATATTTGTTTAAGGTGGTGCTTAATGAGTGTCTTATGAATCCTTCCCTTGAAAATTTCTTATCCTCCAAGCTTTTACAATTCACTTTCACTATTTCATAACTCATCTCTCAATATTGTTTCCTTCTCTAAATTATTCTATTCTCATAATTAACCGATTTAACTCCATTGCTATTTATTTTTTTTATATCTAACCACAAGACATATTATTCACTTTATATATTTTTTTAAAATTTATTGTTCAGTTAGTCTCTTTCTTCAAGTCGACTATCACTTCCCATAATTCTGGATCAATAATTAAATCACAAGAAGCAAACAAGCAAACAAACTAACAATCAAGCAAACAGTCACATGTATTGACATTACACATAAGCACAGACAAACAATTTCAAATATAGATTTTTAACCCACAGCACAAAAAATTTTTGAAAAATTAGATATCTAGAACATTGACTTATCCAACTAACAAATTACATTCACAACAAAAATTTATATACTATGTGCAAAAATTTCGGTGTTTTGGCAAAAATTTTTGTGCTATATCAATAAATTTTCATACTCTCCAACAAAAAAATCTATACTAAAAAACGTGAAAAAAGAAAAAAGGGGACACATGCGCACATTTTTTTTGTTGGATTTGTACCAATTTGATTCAATTTGGTTACAAAAATGCTTGGATAGTAGCATCATCGATGATATATTCTAGAATTATATAAGTATTTATTAAATTCCATATTTTTATAAGAGTAGAAATCATACAATAAAAATGGTTAAATTCGTTCTTCAAATTAGTCCCCAAAAATTTTTTTTAATCAAATCCGTCCTTCAAAGATTTTAAATTAATTGCATTAGTCTTTCTGTCATTTTCTTTATTGACGGCATCAAAATTTGTTAATGTGGCAAGTTAAGTGATACTACAACACACACACATAGGAGTCTTAATTGACTATTAGCATGATCGGTTTATGAAATTAAATCAAATCATATCAAAGCTTAATTGAGGAGGGAACTTGAGGCATTGGAATCTGTTAATTTATGATTGATTTAATCTAATTTCATAAATTTATCATATTAGCTACCAATTAGGACTACTAGGTATGTGTTGTGGTGTCACTTAATATATTACATCAACAAATATTGACGCCGTTAGCAACAGAAGTAATAGAAGGACTAAAATGACTAACTTAAAATCTTTGAAGGACGAATTTGATTAAAAAAAATTTTTGGGGTCGAGAATGAGTGATCTTTCAGAGACTAATTTGACTATTTACTCAATTAATTATTTAAAATTTGATTTAAGCATAATACTCTATATGTATACAAAATATACAGAGAGATTTATTACCTATATTAAAGAAGAGTTTAATTTTGATGCACTGACAGTGTAAAGCGTTTTATCCAGTTGTGCAATCACATCCATTCTTTTGGATGACTATTCATGCAGTTAATGTAAAAGGTAGTTATTTTAACTGATTTGACACTACGTAATTGAATGTATATGTAAAACTACTTTACACTATCAGTGCATCAAAATTAAATTTATTAAATAAATTCCCAATTAAATTTATCATACAATTATAGTTGATAAAAAATAATTTATTGTCCAATAGGGAGGGTATGACCACAACACCTTATCAAACTGACCGCAGTCGCGCACCATCAAGTGACCATCATAGTACGGTATTGCACTGAGATCACATACCGTTCCAGGACAATAACTCTACAATGCTTGGAGCAATCATGATACCTTGTTGTATGACTTCTCCCAATCACCATATATATCTGCGCAATTGCCCTTTGTTTTGCCATCCAAACCTTCCTGTACGACGGTTTGAAGTGTTAGCTCTCTTTCACTGTACTCTATAGAACAGTGATGGTAACTGATGGACTGGACTGTATGAAAAGCATGATGATTTTACATATGAGGTTCTTGTCCAACTGTCGATGATCTTGAGACATGGTGAGACTAAACACGTGTGCGGTCGGCCGAATTTACGGATCTCCCTATCGATTTGAAATATAATCGAAGTAAAATCTAATCAAAATAACAACGACGAAGAAGATAATGTACTAAAATACTATAATACTTACCAATATCCGATATTCTGTCGGAGGACGACATGGAGACTCCAAGGACAACGATAGGTAAATTGTCGACAATGCACGTGGTACTTTAACTGATCCGACTCGACAACTCGATACTCAACACTTCTCCGAATGCTATAATTCTTCATGCCTTGCAGTACTACCTTTTTGTTTCTGAATCTGTGACCAACCCTAAACTCCACACCACCATTGGTGTTGTAATCATCCACCCCCATATTGGAAAATAGAGTTACCTCATGCATCGCGTCCAAATTCAATGTATGATAGTGGCTGGGTATAGTTGATAACTCCATAATCGGTTGCAGAGCAGGTAAAAGATATCGAACTGATCCACCAACTGGAGTCTCTGGTATGAACTCATCCTCGTCATCATCCTCAAAGGAACTACTTTTGTTGCTATAAGCAACATACTCTTCGTCGAACTCCTCATCGTCAACGTCCATGACTTCTACTGGACTAGCACAGGGTCGTGGTGCAAGAGGCAGGTCATCCTGTAGAATGTTCGAGCTGCCAGAACCACCACCACCAACATCACGAACCTCCGCAGAAAGCTTCATCACTTATTCAATCATGATTCTCCCATGGACATCAAACATTAGGCGCACATGCTTATCGCCATTAAGGCAGAACAGACGAAATCGAAATACACAATTCCCCATCATCGCTAGCATCCTATATCCAACTCTTCCAACCTCTTTTCTCTCTCCACTATCGACATGTGTCAATATCAGATTCTTTAACTTGGACAGGAAATTTGCTCTCTGAGTTCGCAGCAGCGCAAAATTTTCACACTCAATATAACTTTGCTGTCACTGTTTCTTTTCTGACAGTTGGAATACACCATCACAACAAAGAAACCATTACCACTAGATATTTTTACTAAGTTTTTTGAAAAAAAATGAAAGAGAAGAAAGATTGAGAGTTTTGTTAAGAATACTAATAGTTTGAAGATCTTTTTATAGCTGATTGATTTTTATCGTACTATAACTCATTTACAGTGTAAATGAGATAAGTGTAGCCGTATCTCATTTATAGTGTAAACGAGATATGTGGATTCCGCTCTTTCTCATGTAACACATGTACAAACGTGATACGTAGACATGAGTTTGTGTCTTATTTCCATAAAAACTCTCCAAATTATCTATTTCTGTAATTAAAATATTTATTTTAAATAAAATATATATATATATTTTTTTTTGGGATAAAGTGGCGGCTCCATTTGAAGGTTGCCTTTCCATTTGAGAGAAACACAGTACCGGACAATTGAGTGCGCGGCCACACCTGATCCCACCACGGCAGACGAACTTCCCTTTTTCGCATTTGGCAGTGTGGGCCAGTGGCACCGCCCAAAATCTAACCGAAAAACCGAGTAGAAGCGAACGACCGTTAGTTAGGAACGGCCGTCACCGTCAAGGTAGGGTCCATACCTAAAATCAAACACACCCAATGAGAATACGACAGGTCACTCATCAACTTAGCTGGAGACACGATTTATTCGCCTCTGCAGAATATACGCATTCCTTTCTTTTCTTTTCCTTTCCACCTCCACGTTCCTCTCCTCATCCTCCATTTGCTTTCATTTCCCCAAGGTAGAGTTTTCTTACACCGATTTTTTTTATTTATTATTTAATGTTCGTTAATTAATTAATCATTTATTTTCATTTTCGTTAATGTTACTTCCCGATATGGCAAAGAAATAGCAAACAGAGTGCGTGAACCTCTCCTTCTTTCTTTTAATTTACCCCTTCTCCGTTTATAAAGAGAGTCTTCTATATTTTCTTCTTGTAGTCACAACTCACAACTCAGAACTATTCACTCTTCTTTTCTCAGTATCTTTTGTTGAGATCTGCGCTTGTTTGGCTTCACTTCTTCTGAAATAGAGACTTCAATCTTGTACCGGTTAGCTTTGTTTCCTTTTTCCCGCTCTGTTAAGCTGCTTTCCCTGTGTTACTCTTCTTTCTTTTTTTGGCTGATTTTTTTGTTTTGTTTTGTGTTAGTTCACGAACTCCGATCGCTTTCAATGTATTGTTATCAGTTTTGCTTCTTTTAATTTTTGAATCTTTACCTGATTCATTTTGAATCGCGTTTGTTTTCCGCAAAGTATCTCTCTGTTATATTTTCTTGAGGTTTTGTGGTTGTTAGTCGAGTAGAAGGTTATTGTTTCTGATTCGATTTTCACAGATCTGTTTTCGTTTTGGTGTTGATATTTTCTACAGTCTCTTTCGATATTTTCCATTTTCTTTCTATTTCCTTATTCGGTTGAAAACGTTTTCGACTTGGAAATGGAAAACGTTGCCTATGCAGAAACTTTTGCAGGATCCTTGCATGTGTTCGTGTTATGTAAATCATCGCTTTTGTTCTTTGAAGTTGATTTATTTCGTTTCTTGACTGTCAGTGGGAATCCGAAGGTGCAAGACGCCATGACTGAAATCGTGACGGAAACTGCGAATGTAAGTTATAAGTGATAACTAGTTCGTAACTTGTGGCTCTGCTTTTTATTGGGAATCTTAGATTGGGAAAGAAACAAATCGTATCTATTTTTAATTAGGATAATTAGTGTCGGTATTCACACGGCAAATCTTGTTACTTGTGATGATTGACTTTTATGATGTCATTGATATAATATTACTTTATCTTATAAGTTTGCTTTCGATGATCCTAGACAGTAGAAAGGAATTATTCGAAAGATTTTTTTATAATTTTAAAATAGATATAATAATTGAGATTATGCTCCCTTATTGTACAGAAATAAAGTAGTTGCTAGTACTATGTTAATTAATGATTTATATTTCAGGCTGAAGAAACAGTTCCAGTTCCCCCAATTGAGACTCCAGAAAAAGTTCCCATGCCTCTTTATTCCTCACATCCACCTCTTAATGAGAGGATTATTTCATCCATGACCAGGAGATCTGTTGCTGCACATCCTTGGCATGACCTTGAGATTGGTAAGCATGCATTCAGCAATATGGTGAAAAAATTATGACATGTTATTAATTCAATCGCTATGTTCTCTGCTTCTTTTTTCTTAGCATTATTATTTTTAATTGGTTTGCCTAGCTAATAGTAATTTCTCCTCAATGTAGGACCAGGAGCTCCACAGATCTTCAACTGTGTAAGCATATCATGACTATCTTTTATTCTTTCTTTCCTTTTTTGTTTCTCCATTTTCCATTAAATGCTATATGCTATATAATATATATAATATTAGAATTGGCACTTAGATAGATAGATGCAGAACATTTCTTCTATTCGGCATTTGATGATAATCAGTATAGTAGTACAGATTTTTTTAACTTTTTATTATTTATTTATTTTGAAGTTGTTCACTGAATTGAATATTTTTTTACTTTTTCAATGGACGTAACATAATAGCTGAGATTAGATTTGATCAATTTTGTAATGCAATGTGGCTGAGTGTTGTAGGTGGTTGAGATTGGGAAAGGAAACAAGGTGAAATATGAACTTGACAAGAAGTCGGGACTTATTAAGGTAGGTTATAATAATGATTGCTCAGTTATTTTCACTTATATACTTGATTTTGAGATCTCTTGCTGAATATGAATGGATCTTGTACAGGTGGATCGTGTGCTTTACTCATCAGTTGTGTATCCCCACAACTATGGTTTTATCCCACGAACTATCTGTGAGGACGGTGATCCCATGGATGTCTTGGTTATTATGCAGGTACTTTGTTTGTTCAATATTTCAACGTTTTCCTGTAAGCATCATGCTTATCTTCACATGGAAGTATTGCAACTTCATTATGTATAAAGCTCCTGCAATTGTCTGCATATTATGTGTCTTATGAAGTATCGAAGTAACATTAACCACCAACTTTTAAAATCCTCAACATAGATTTCTTACTAAACTATATTCTGCTGATCCAAAGTTTAATCATGTCAAGATATCGGCAGATGTACTCTTATTTGACAAATTCAGCTAATGATGAATAAATTCTTTTTGCACATTTGAGTCCATGGCTTGGTGGTTGTCTCGCATGCTTGTCTCATCCCCTCTCCCAAATACCCCCTAAAGTCTTCCATCTGAGTCATACAACTAATAAAATCTTTTCATTTATAATAAGATGTATCTTAGTCATTGTGGTATATACTTTTTCTGTGGCTAAGCCTTGCTGATACTCGGACAGGAGCCAGTTCTTCCAGGGTGCTTTCTTCGTGCCAAAGCTATTGGTCTCATGCCTATGATTGACCAGGTATATTTACATTCCTCTATTCCCGCGTATGAAGAACTTCTCCTTTGATCATTGAATATCGAGAGCCGTTTATTCCAATGAAATACAGGGTGAGAAAGATGACAAAATAATCGCTGTCTGTGCTGATGATCCGGAGTATAGACACTACAATGACATCAAGGAGCTTCCTCCACATCGTTTGGCTGAGATCCGTCGTTTTTTCGAAGACTGTATCCTTCCAAAAGACAATTGAACACACTGGTCCATTAACGGCAGCACATTGAAATATATTTTATTTTTTCCTTCACAGATGAATTAGATAAGAAGAATGAGAACAAGGAAGTTGCTGTAAATGACTTTCTGCCTGCTTCAACTGCATTCGAAGCTATCAAGCACTCCATGTAAGCCTTCCATCTCACTTTGACACTTGAGATTTGTTTACTTTGTCCTGGCTAACCTGTATTGGTTCAAAAGTTTTGCGGTTACTATTTCTCGTAGTAAATAAGTCGTGTGTGATGGCTGATATAACTTTGTTCTTTTGGTCAATTCTGAAGGACTCTGTATGCTGACTATATAGTGGAGAGCTTAAGGCGGTAATCGTTGAAGCTGGCTCCGGATTTGTTTGGTCGGTCTCCTCCTGTCCGTCGGAAAACTTTTGAATATAATTAAATAGTAATATGATGATTATGGCGAAAAGAAGTAAACCTTTGTAATCTAGTTGCATGTGTGATGTGTCTCTCATCACATGCTTAGTTTATTTCCAGAGACAGTTGTTTAGTTTCAAGCACATTTTGACGTCTGTACTGCTTAATATCAAATTCGGTCAGTCTGTCTGGCCTTTACCTCTCAAATGAATCTACTGAAATGGAAAAACCACGCATGTTAAGTGCGGATTTTCATTTATCAAAATATAGATGGAAATTTTTATATAAATAAATTAAATATTTTATTTCCCAATATATGTAATTTATGAGGTATTTACTAATTTAGGTATTATTTATCTCGTTTATAGTGTAATAATTATGAACTTATTTTGTTTATATATTTATTCTGTAAACGAAATAAGTGACGTTTTTATTTGGTTTTATCTTGTTTGTAAACGAGAGTTGTAAAATTTTAAAAAATACACATATTTCGTTTGCAATATAAACGTGATACTCGTTTAAGAAATGAGATATATATATCATTATAAAAGAAATACAATTTAAATGATATTAATTTAATTTTTATTTTTAAATTAATTTAATTTTTTAATTATTACTAATATCTTGATATAGTTATTTTTTATTTTTTTTTTACCAAAGATAGGAAATTCGAGCTATTACTCATTGGCACAAAAATTTGAAAAGATAGGAGACTTATTACTCATTGGCACAAAAATTTGGAAAGATAGGAGACTCGAACCCGCAACCTCTTAATTGAGTATGGGGAGTCTATGCCATTTGAGCTATTATTCATTGGCAAAAATTTGAAAAGATAAGAGACTCGAACCCGTAATCTCTTAATTGAGTACAGAGAGTCTATAGTATTTGAGCTATAACTCATCTTGATATAATTATTAATACTAATATCTTATCAATACTAATATCTTAAAATGATTACATTACATATTTAATACAATTTAATTTTATACTCAGACGGTTACAATAAATGAGATACACTCGTAATTATGTATAAACAAGATAAATAATGTTGTGTACCTCCTAAATTATATTTATTGGTAAATAAAATATTTAATTTATTTATATAAAATAATTTTCCAAATATGGATCGTCTATGGACTATGGTCACTTCGTCACATCTTTAGTTGGCCTCATTATGGTGTTCCTAACATCTTTGAAAAATTAAACTTTTATTTATTGTGACTTTTGTATTTAATACCGAGGCAAAATGTTTTGGATATTGTAAAAAAAGAGCTTAAAATATAATGATTTTTATTAATAATAACTTTTAAATAAGTTATTTTAGAAAATGGATTCTCAATTTTTTTTAACAATTGAGAGAATAAAGTGTGATCTCTCATCATTAATTATTATAGGTGGGACCAAAAGAAAACATGAGAAAGAGTGTATTGAAGGATTATATATCACACTTTATTCTCTCAATTTTTTTTAACAATTGAGAGGATTCATTTCCCGTTATTTTGTGTTTGGAAAATTATTATAGAAGTCCTTGTTTTAAAGTTGTGCATTAAATAGGAGTGATAAAATAGTTTTTGAAAATATGAGAAGTCACATTTTTTAACTTTTTCAAAAACTTTTAAATAATTTTTTGAAAAGTTAAAAATTTATCTAAAAAATTGTACCAAACACTATTAATGTAACTTTTTATAAATTAAAAGTAAAAAAAAAAATAACTTTTGAAATTTCCGAAACGGACTCTAAAAGTGTATTATGTAAATTTAGTATAATACGTTATGAGATTGATTACTGTCACAATAAATTGCACTATTGGATTCAAGAAGTGACAAATTTTCTGAAAACATGAATAACAATTTAAGAAAGGACAATCTTTTCACTAATTTTTTTAATGAATGTTAGTAACGATTTGTGTAATTCTTTTTTTGTATAAAGAGGATTCGTGACTCTGTTCATTCCCTTTTGTTTTTAAGAAAGGGCAAAATATTTTCACTAATTTTTTTAATAGGTAAATGTTAATAAAGATTTGTGTATTTTTTTTTTTTTGTATAAAGAGTATTTGCGACTCTATTCATTCCCTCTTGTTTTTCTTTTTCGTCTTTCTTCTCCCCTCTTGATTCTATTATTATTTTTCTTCTTTAGACTTACATGCTAATTTTTTTGGAGCATTTTAATATTTAATTTCTTTGTTTTGTCTATTGAAAAAGAGTTTTGGTTTTTCTTTTTAAGGAAGAAATGGATAATAATAATAAGGGATAAGTACTTTTTTCGTCCCCAAAGTCTGGGGTCGAAATCAAAATCGTTACCGACTTTTTTTTCTTATTAAAATCATCCTCAACGTTCAAAAACGCTTTAAAATCATCATTTCCCGAATTTTTGGACCAAAATACCCTCATCATCATCATTCTCCTTTTCACCTTCCTCACTCCACCACTTCCACTGCCACCAACATTACCACCACAACCACCATCAACACCAACACCACCACCACCACCACCACCAACACAAATACCACCACCAACACCAAGAACACTAAACAACAACAACAACACCATACCACCACAACCACCATCAACACCAACACCACCACCACCACCACCATCAAGCCCCTCACCGTAATCCCCCACCCCTCACCCACTCCCTCACCCCCTCACCCCCCCCCCCCCACTATCATCATCAACACCACCCCCACTATCATCATCAACACCAGAACCCACCACCACCCTCACCTCAGAAAATCATAACTCAGAAAATCAGAACTAAAAAAATCAAAAATCACAAATTTCACTTTGAAATCAGAACCTAACATGCACTTTGAACAATAATCAACAAATTCAGCAACAATAATATTCCAAATTTAAGCCAAATCACAAAAAATTAAATTATAGATAGTCCATAACAAATTTCACAAAAAAATTCAGAAATTCTACAACAAAAATCCAGTTCACAGAAGAAGTGGGCGGTGAAGGCGAGGAGGAGGAACAGTGGTGGATCACAGGCGGCAGGGCGGCGGTGCGGCTTCCCTTCCCTCTCCCAAGATCCGCCGCAAAACTGCCACCGTTATCGAGCCCGAAATGGAGAGGAGAGAGCGCGAATGAGAGGAGGAGCTATTCACTATTGCATCTATTGCTGCAAGGGATTCGTCGTCGTCATTGTTGGGCCATCGCCGAACTGCTGCCGCCATTGAGTGCGTCGTGGCCGTGGTGGTCGTTGGAGGAAAAGAGAGCCAGAGGAGAAAGAGAGCAAGCGAGATCTGAGGAGAGAGAGAGAGAGCTCGAGAGCAGATGAGAGAGAGGGAAAACCCGTGCTCAGCCACCACCGCCACTGAGATCCACCACCGTCACCGTCGAGCAGAGCCGCCCCCCTTCTTTCTCTCCCCCCGTTTCTCTCTATATCCCTTTCTTTCCTTTCCTTTTTATTTATTTTATTTTATAATTATATTTATTTTATTTTATAATTTTTTTAATGAAAGGGGTAGTTTGGTAATAAAAAAATAAAATTGGTAAAAGGATGATTTTAAAGCGTTTTTAAACGTTGAGGATGATTTTAATAACGAAAAAAGGTCGGGGAAGATTTTGATTTTGACCCCAGACCTTGGGGACGAAAAAAGTACTTACCCCTAATAATAATATTAGTTTAAAAGTTTACTATAATGGTTAAATTTTATCAAAAACACTTGAAAGTGTGATATTTATGTGTAATAATCGATGCATATTTGTTATTTCTTTTACAAAATTGTTCGAGGAGTTTAAGAGTTATATTTGCTAAAATATAGATCCTCATACACCAAAGAGGATTATGAGCATTTTATATAAGCGACCTATATTAGTGTTTGGTGTGTTCATTTGATTTCAGGTGATGTGCATCACTGATGATGTATGTTTGCAAGAGATGTTCTCAATTTATTGTCAAGCTCAATCACAAGTGTCTGGCATTGAGCTGTATGTGGATTTCGAATAATGATCTAATACTGTTGAAGAACCTGAGCCAGATTTTGATTGGAAAGGTTATAATAGTAAAAGCAAAGAGGAATATGATGAAGGAAACTATGAAGTCATTGATCCCAATGCAGATGAGGATCAAGCGGGCTACACCATCGAGTCAGATGTAAAGGACGTGGCTAATGCACTAGCAAGTGAGCATTTATTCGGAGAGCCATCTTTCATGTACGCTTTGGATCTCGATGCCATGAATGCACCAGAGTTTCCAGACTATGCCAATGCAGGTTTGTAGTTGAAAGCACCATATTTTATTAGTAAGTTAAATATTTAAATTGTGGATTAAGATCTTGCACTCTGTGTGTCTATATATATATATTGGTGTTGTTGCAGATCCACCTGTTGTTGCAAATGGTGAATTTGTCGTTGAAATGGAATTTAATTCTAGAAAAGTCGTGATAAAGGCAGTAAAAGATTATACCATTCACAGAGGTGTTGATTATCGGGTTTATGAGTTTGAGCCGACGATATTTTATGCAAAATGTGTGCAATATAAAGCCATCTGTGTTGGCTTATTAGGTCTAGCATGATGCAAAGAAAGTATTATTGGGAGATTACACGATATAATGATAGCTGCACCTGTACTAGAGCTATTATTTCTCAAGATCATTTGAAGTTGGACTCAGATACGATTGTAGAAGCGATTAAGCCATTGGTAGAGGCTGACCTATCTATAAAGGTGCAATCTGTAATTGCATATGTTCAATCAAAGTTTAACTATACGATTAGCTACCACAAAGTATGGTTGGCTAAACAGAAGGCATCGAAAAATATTTTTGGTTGTTGGGAAGCCTTTTATGAAGCATTGCCCACATAGTTTGAAACAATGGCTAAGAAAGATCCATCAGCAACTTTCGAGTATGAAACGTTACCTTGATAGCGTGGAGATGAGTTGACTCGGGATATTAGGGTTCTAAATCGAGTTTTCTAAAGTTTTTACCCATGCATTAGAGCATTCAGACACTACAAGCCGATTGTAGAGGTAAATGGCTACACTTGTGTGGAAATATAAAGGAGCATTGTTTTTTGTAGTTTCATTGAGTGACAACAATAATATTTTGTCTATTGCCTTTGTCCTTGTCAAGGTGAGACAATAGATGCATGGTTCTTTTTTCTTTGTCATTTGCAGACACATGTGGTAACGAGGGATGGAGTAGGCCTTATATCTGATCGACATGACTCTATTAGCTCAGCTGTTTCTCATTGTAATGGAGCATGGGAGCCTCTGAGGGCAATGGACATGTTTTGCATTAGACACATAGCATCTAACTTCTTGAGAAAGTTCAAGGCACCATTCTTGCAAAACTTGTGGTGAACATAGGTAATTAACAGAGTGTGCTATATAATATTATATGCATTATGTGAACATGTTTTCAGATTACATAATTAATGTGTGTTTTTGTTGTATCCCTTTAAGCTATTCTAGGACATTGCGTGAATATGAAATGCGATACCAGCGGTTATGTATGTGGTCAGGGCGAGGCTTATAGTCAGTTGTTGGATCGGATTCCCCATGAGCAACACTCTTTGGCGTACGATGGTGGACATGGATGGGGTCATATGATGACAAACCTATTGTAGTGCACAATAGGATGTTGAAAGGAACACACAATCTTCCTGTCACAACATTTGTGAAGGAGACTTTTACAGACTGAACGAGCTGTTCAAAAGAAGAGGGTTGAAGCTGAGTCTCAAATTAGATTCGGACATATATTCTCCAAGTAACCAAAAAGATCTAGGCAAATCTAATCGCAGTTGGAAACATTATAGTTAATTGCTTTGATAGGAAAAATGAGGTATTCGAGGTCTGGGAGATGCTCAGTGGTGTCAAATATGTAGTGGATCTACGTCATAAACACTGTGACTGTGGTGATTTTCAAGTATATCAATTTTCATGTTGTCATATCTTTGCTTGTTGTGCAAACCAATGCCTTGAGTGTCAAGTATATGTATACGAGGTGTATCGGATAGATGATGTCCGAAAGGTATAGAGTTAGGTTTAGGCCATTGCGCAAACCAATAACATTTCCTGGGTATCGAGGACCAAGGATGATACCTATTTCGACACTTAAGAGAGTTACTAAAGGTCGTCCCAAGAAAACTCGTTTCTTGAATGAGATGGACACGCTATCGATGCGAGGTCCACAATGTTGTAGGCTTTGCAGAGATGAAGGTCACGGTCACAGTAGATGCCCCCATGGTATCAGACCTAGTGCACATGACTCAGCTCCATTCGTCATACTATATTATATGAAAGACTTCGTTTTCAATTTAAAGAAAAAATCATCATTTTTATTAATTATCATTATTATCTAAATAAAGGAAAAATATGTTTTTTGAATTTTTGTGGACATTAGAGAGACGTATATAACACTCTTTGATAAGATTTTTTTAAATATTTAATAGTGCTATTGAAGTTACTAGTTTAACATAGCTTGGGCAAAAAAAATGAATGATTTACGTAAAAAAAGCAACCACATGAACATAGTCATTAATTAGTACAATCACCTCTACCAGGAATAACTATAGAACACATCATAAAAGACCACAAATCTGTTTACACTACAACAGACGCGAATAATAGCAATGGTAACAGCCGCAAACCAATCTCCAACAGTTTTCCAATCGGCGTCCTTTAGCACGCCGGGATTAATTAAACCGGCGGTTTTTAGAAACCGCTGGTATAACCATCACTGTTTAAATATTTTACGTTGGATGGTATGGCAGCAGTTTTAAACCGCCGCATTATGCCTAGACAAGATTTTCTTGTTGTTTTGCGATGGACACAAACCGCCACTATTTGGTGCTGCTAATTTTTCATTTTCGGTGATTACGAATCACTGCTAAAGTGGTAAATAGCGGCGGACATTTAGCAACGATTTACAAAAACCGCTGCTAAATAGAATCTGGCAACGGTTGATGCGACGGATCAGGAAAGGGCTTCTAAAAGCTCCTTATTTTGCAGTAGTTTTGTTTTAACCACTGCAACATCTCAATTTCTTAGCGGTTGTTGGAACGATCAATACTAGATACTCTGTTAGCAGTGGTTTTCTCCCAACTGCCGTAATATGTTTTTATCTCGAATTTTTCTGTTTACGCATTGTCGTGTAAAATCTACTTAAGTTCTCACTATTTTTTTTCAAAAATATGTTTCAAACACTGTTACTTAATGCATTACGTACATTTTGCATATTTGTATTACGTAAAAAATAATTCATGAATTAAAAAAACATATATTGTTTAATAATGTGCATAAATTTACGAATTAGGTTTCCTCGTGTACTATCAGCGCATTTTAAGTTTGCATTCAACCACAAATGTTAAAGAAAAAATAAAGTCAACGTCTAATTTTATAAAGTTAAAACAAAGTTTAATAGAACATAAAAAGCAGAATTCTTGAAGTAGACAAACAAGTAATGAGTCAAAATTTCTCTTCAATATCGTATTGACCTGGCCAGAAATACTCTGTCACAAATCTACAGCTTTCACGTGATAACGGATCTGGTAAGTCATCTCCAAACCATGGCTTTTTGTTCAGATTGAAGCTCCTTTTTGCAGCATGTACATCATCTTCTTTTTATTGAGTGTATAAAGTTTCATTATCTTCTTCTGGAACCTTATTGAGCCCAACATGCCTGAAGATGTCAATTCCACCGGAGGAGATAGCATCTAAATCATCTTCTGAATTAGTGTCTGCCCTATCTAGTGTGTCATTTACTATTTCGCATGAATATTCAGCTGACACTGAAAATATCAACATGCATACAACAATCTAAGTCTACTCAAAAGAGAATGATAACTCCCATATCATTAGCTAATAATTAAGAAAAAAAGCTGCGTTGAAATGGTAAGGGAACTTTCAAACTAAACAAAAAAAATTAACAACTACTATCTCCTTTGTCGGTAGTTTGGACAAATTTCTTGGAAAGAAGTTCTGTAATAGAAAGTTCTATATACTTCATTTCCTCTTTTGAAGAAATATCCAACTCAACAACATGTGTGTTTCTAAACTGCACCTGCATCATAATAAAATGTATAGTTCATGGCCTTTTTTGTAAAGAATCATATTTCTCTATGTTGCAAGCTACTATGCTAGATATTTATTTTTCACCTTTAATTCAGCAAGTATGTCTTCAAAGGTCCTACCAGCTGCACATGTAACAAAAATATACCCAAATTTATCCTCATACATTGATCCCCATTCATGAAGTTCCTACAAATTTGAATATTAACGTAACAACTATTATTGCAGAAAATTTGTAAGCATATATCAACTTAAAATATACATCATTCAAATGTAGTTTAACTCAAGTTTTTAAGGGTATGCCTAACAAACAAACCTGCATAGTAGCTTCGCTTGCCGTTTTCAAGTATTCATTAGAATAACATCGACCTAAAATAGCCTCCAACCAAGACCTAATATTCAATTTACGGAACCGTATGTCTCTAGCAACAGTAATTGCATGTTCCAATGAAGAGAATGGAGGCACCATAGCCATTTCGTTAGCAAATGTTGTGCTTGCACAACATGATAAGAAGTTTTCCATTTCCATTTTTTCTGTTACACCACCATTTTATGTTGACTATATTGGTCAGTCGTAACAATAGTGAAATTCAACATCATTTACCCGATATCATGATTTTTTCATTGGAAATTACAAACAACAACAATAATGACGAAATCAACACTTATTTGGAAACTGACTTTTGTTAGCAACAAATGTAGAAAGAAACGGGAAACTGGTTTTATTCATGAAAACCAACAAGAAATAAAAACTTAATTCAAATATGAATATATAGATAGTAATGTAACTAACAAACTACGTACATCATAAACACTATTAAATTTATTAAACACACACAGATCCTCTATGAATGACGTTCACATTTTCCATATTTTCACTATACCACATCATCGATGCTATCAAAAACATCGTCTATTGGGTCTTTTATATCATCATGTCTTGTCAACCGTAAATCACCGATGTCACCTGTCGCTAACATGTTCAACCCTGACTGTGGAGAAAAAGTAGCTTCAACTTCTTCATTCTCTCTTCCCATGTCATACAAGTCTCGTGGTTTTACATAAACCACTACACTCCAGTCTTTATCTACTTCATCATGCACATAGTATACGAGATGAGCTTCTGATGCCAATATGTACGGTTCATCCTCTTTTCGATCACCAGTGTGTATCGGACGAGTAAAATTAACGCTGGTAAGGCATAGATGGTCTTGTTTGATGCCTCTGCTCGTAGTTGTATCAACCCAAATACATTTGGACAAAACCACTGTGAAATGGCAGCTGTAGTTCAATTAGATTATGTCAACAATTTTTTCCATAATATGGAACACCACCAACAGCCACTCTATCGTCACGCATGCTTGCAAAACTTCTTGTATTGGATGAGACATAAACTCCACTATTTTGGATTTTTAGCTCGTCTTCCTTTGTGATAGTTCTAAACTTGTACCCATTGACGTTGTACGCCTCAAAACGTCTTGCCTGAGGCATGGGACCGCATGCTAGCAATTTTATTTCTTTCGAATAAAGCGTACTGTCTATTGGAACCTGGCACCATATAACATCCATCGTTCATATAAAACATTGGAATTCATAAAGTTCAAATTCTAGGGTAAAAAGACGTTGGTCAGGTTAAATTTCTATGAACTTCATGCTTGAACCAGCGAGAAAATTTTGCATGCACAACACGGTCTATCTTACATTGCGACCTTGTTTGAGTCCGTAATCTTCGCTTCGTTTCTACCCTAAATGTAATTTATGACACAACAACAAATTAGTCCAACGACTGAGTGTGTGAAATGAGTTATACTCGTGTTTCAAAAATACATGTGCATACTTACTCAAGAAATAGAACGACGGCCTCGCAATTCACTAGCACATGACGATGTGCCTGATCTTTTTCCATTTAAGTGAGTCCAAAATGTGAAACAGCCCCTAAAGCTTTTCCAATTTTTGGGAACATAGTTTTCCCTGAATTATGGGTAACATCAACAGGTTGATCATCAACTCGTCCTGGTTGGTTGATTCTAGACTCAATATTATCCAAATATCTTGAACAGAATGTTAAAATTCCCTAAGATAAATAGCCCTCCGTAATTGAGCCTTCTGCTTGTGCCCTATTACGCACGTATTGCTTCAATCATCCTAGATCATTCTTGACAAATTGATACAAGGTCAATACTTTGACTTTCATCAATTCCCGCTGATAAACCACTATTTTATGGTTTATCTTGTGCTGATTTGAGTAGATTTTATCAAGTCTTTACACACTTAATCATACTATTTGCATGATTTTACAATTCCTTCCTAGTTTTGTTCTATCATTGAAAACTTTCTTCCTAAGCCTTTAATTTGTGTATTTTAATTCTCCTTTATACCATTCAATGCCGTGATCCGTGCGTTAAGTGTTTCAGGCTTTATAGGGCAGGAATGGCTTAGAGGATGGAGAGGAAGCTTGCAAAAATGGAAGGAACACAAGAAACTAAGGAGATAACTAGCGAGCATCGACACGCACGCATGGCTCACGCGTGTGCGTGATTTGGAAAAATTTACAGCGACGCATACGCGTGACACGCGAAGATGACCAGCGATGCGTACGCGTGACTGACGCATACGCGTGACATGTGCGATCTGCAGAAGTTGCAGAAAATGCTGGGGGCGATTTTTGGCAGAGTTTGGACCCAGTTTCTGGCCCAGAAACACAGACTAGAGCCAGGGGACAGCAGAGACTCAACAGACATTCACATGACACATAGTTTTACTTTTAGTTTTGAATCTTAGAGAGAACTCTACTACTTCCTCTAGGTTTTCTTCACATTTATAGTTTTAGAATTTATTGCTTTTGCTTTGGATATTGAGAAGAGTCATTACCTCCGTTGAAGTTTTATTATTTAAGTTTGTTTTCCTATTCCTTTACTCTTTTATTTCCCATTAACCCTGTTTGGATAAATATGTTTATGAATTTGGGATTTATCAATGCAAAGAACCATTTTTACTTTTAATTAATTTTCAGTTATTGTTTATCATGTCTTCCTTTTATTCCCTTTTTAATTATGTGAAAGTTATATTCATGTTAATGGAGTAGTTTCCTAACTTGATTGGGAGTTGATTAAGAGAAGAATCTTGAGTTGGAATACTCAAGTGTTAATCTTAATTGGAAGTTGTTGGCTGACTCTCTAGTCTTTGACTCTAATCCTTTCTTAGGAAAGGATTAGGACTCGAGTGATAGAGTTAGTTAGTTAGTTAGTTACTTGACTTTCCCTTATCAAGTAAGGGATGACCAAGTAGAACAACAACCTTTTATTATTACACTTGGAAAAATTCAACAAGGATAGAACTTCCAATTAATCTTCTCCTGGTCAAGGCTTTTATTTGAATTATATAAATTCTCTCGTTAATTTCCATTGCTTAAATTTACAATTATTTATTTTTCTGTTCCTCAAACTCAAAAATTTCTTGGAAAACCTCTGACCAATAAGCTGCAATCTTTTGTCAACTCGTTGGGAGACGACCTGAGATTTCTACTCCCAGTATTTTGTTCTTAATTTTGTGACAACTCTTTTCTAAATTGATAAGCGGATTTTAGTCGGTTGAGAACTGTACTTGCAATGCTGTTTTCTCTATAAATTCTTAATCGGCCAATTTCTGCCACGTCACCCGCTTAATTGAAAAATATAATATTTTTGTATAAATATTTGGGTTAAAATTTAACGGAGGGAAATTTTTTTTCCTATTTTGGTATTGTTCCAAACTTTCGTTTAAAATAGTAAGAGATTTGAATGAATTAAAGAATAAAATAAATACATCAGCTTAAAACCAAAATGGTCATCAGAATTAAAAAAATCAGTTGGAAAAATTTGTTTAACGTGATTTTAATTTGCACAAATTAAGAATAAAGAGTAGTATTCAATATGCAGAAATAAATTAGCAGTAAACACTAACAATGTGTTACCTGAATGAATGTGAACAGTAATAAAAGAAAATTACATAACAATGTTAGCCCATAGAATAAGAGAAGTAGAATAATTAAAACTATGAGTTTGTGATTATACGAGAGAATACAAGTTATTATATCAACTTCAAAGAAATTTTAAAATATAGCTGACCAAGTTTGTTTTGAATAACTAATGAATGAATGTATTATGTTCAACAAATCTTCTATCACCGTGTTTTGAGTAACTGTACACTTACTTGTTACACAGAATATAATTTTTTGTTTACAATTAAATAATAAAAAGGATAAATTAATTAACGGGCTGTTCAAAATAGATAACTTAAACTTTAAGTTTATTTGTCAATTAACTAATCAGGGAATAATTTGATAGAAAAAAAATTGATACGAATTTAAATTTTCCCAAGATTTTAGAGGTCAGTTTCACCCACCATGTTGACCAAATCAGCGCCTAATCAACCCAAAAGAACAAAACCCTAAGGCAACTTAAATCTAACCTAACAAACCCTTCTAAACACACCGCAAGAACTCCAACCGACTGCATCTTCCATAGCGCCGCCACCCATTAACGCTGGACCGCCATCAATTGTTGTCACTGCACGTAGAAGGTGTCATCGGCCGTTGTTTCGTGGAAGTTTATCCCCCTCTTCGTTGTTTGGTCTTTGATGAGCGGATATTTTATACGTTTTTTGGCATCATTTTCATATAGTTTTTATTATGTTTTGTTTAAGTTTTACTATATTTTCATAGGTTCTAGTGAAAAATTCATATTTTTGGATTCTACTTTGAGTTTGTGTGTTTTATGATGATTTCAGATATTTTCTGGCTGAAATTGAGGAGCTTTGGAAAAGTCTGAGTCAAAGACAGAGAAAGGACTGTAGATGCTGTTGGATTCTGACCTCCATGCACTCGAAGGAGCATTTTTGGAGCTAAAAATTTTCAAATGGCACACTCTCAATGGCTATGGAAAGCTAACATCCAGGACTTTCCAGCAATATATAATATTCCATACTTCGCTCAGGAAATGAAGGTCCAAAACTGGCGTGACGTCAGTTCTTCACCCTCTTCCTGGCGTTGGACGCCCAAAAGGGAGCAACTAGCGTCCAATGCCCAAAAAGGAGTCCAAAGCTGGCATTCAACGCCCCAGAGGGAGTACCAACCCGTGGCTTCACTCAAGCTCAACCCAAACACTCACCAAGTGGACCCGGAAAGTGGATTTTCGCACTACAAGACTAGTTTATCTTATTTCTGTAATTCTTAGTTATCAGATTAGTATATATAGGACAAGGATGACCCTTGTTCAGGACTTTTTGATCTTTGCCCATTCAAATACATTACTTTTCTGTATAGTATGAGTCACTAACCTCCTAGGTTAAGGTTAGGAGCTTTGCTGATTCATATGGATTAATAATATCATTGTTCTATTTCAATCTATTCTTGATTCTATTCTAATATGTATCTTCGTTCTTCATCCTAATGAATTGGGAGTGTAACTTGACCATCATCCCTATTCTACATGGGTTCGTGCAAGTCCTTGATGGGATAGTATTGAACCACAAACTTGATTATACATCTCTTAGACGGCTAATCCACAACTTTGTTGGGGACTTGGAGACATCAGTTCAGCCGAGGTACGGGGTGATTAGAGCCTTTGTTGTATAGACTAGAATTAATAGAGTAGCGTTCTCTGATCCAAAAGATCCGACCTTGTCTGTGGCGCTTTGAGTAGGATCACCAAGGGAATGGACTGCTGGAGCTTCACCCCTGTTCAGATTGGATGACTACTGACCTGGCATTTAATCTGAAGCAGAGGAGATTAATGACCACTAACCTGGCGTTAATCACTTACAGCTTGCCATGGAATGAATCATCAGAAGTTGAAGTAGACAATGAGAAAGATCCAGAAGGAGGAAGCATCTCTGAAGCCTCAACCATTCTCTCATCACTGATTTCACATCTATCCAGTAACACTTTATTTATTCTGTTTTATGGGATTTTCATAACAACTATATTTTCTATCCGCCTGACTAAGATCTACAAGGTAGCCATTGCTTGTTCAAACCAACAATCTCCATGAGATCGACCCTCACTCACCTGAGATATTACTTGGATGACCCGGTGCACTTGCCGGTCTATTTGTGCGAATATTGTGGAGTCAATTTTGTGCACCAAGTTTTTGGCGCCGTTGCCGGGGATTTTTCGAGTTTGACAAACTACCGGACTATCTTGTTGCTTAGATTAGGTACTTTTTACTGTTTTGTTTCGTGTCTTTTGTTTTCCTTTTTAAAAACTTTTTCAAAATCCATCTTTTCTTTGTCTTGTGTTTGAGTCTTTTGTTAAAAGTTTCGAACTTTCTTGGTTTCTTTTGCAAAAAAAATTTCAAAAATTGTGTCTTTTGTTTGAGTCTAGTGTCAACTTTTAAGTTTGGTGTCCCTTGTGTGTTTATATTTTCTTTAAATTTTTGAATTTGTTCTTGAGTGTTCTTCTTGGTATTCAAATTGTTCTTGTTTCTTTTCTTTGTTTGATCTTAAAATTTTTAAATTTGGTGTCTTTTGGTGTTTTTCTTATTAATTTTCAAAAAACAAGTGTCTTTGATCTAAAAATTTTAAGTTTGGTGTCTTTTATTTGTTTTTCTCTTTCTTCATTAATTCAAAAAAATAAAAAATATTTCTTTTATCTTTAATCAAATTTTCGAAAATCTTGCTTTCTTTTCTTATCTTGATTTAAAAATTTTTAGTTTAGTATTTTCTTGTTAGTAAAATATAAATTTTGAATTTCAAATCTTATCTTTTCATATCTTTTTCAAATCTTTATCTTATCTTTTTATCTTTCTTTAATTTTCAAAAATCGTATCTTATCTTATTTCAAATTCAAAATTTAAAATTCAATTTAAAAATTTAAAAATTTAAAAATTCAATTCTCAAATCTCAAATGTAAATATTTTTTAAAAATCAAATTTCACATCTTTTTAAATCTTAACTATCTTTTCAAATCTTCGCCATGTCTTATCTTTTCAACTTATTTTCAAATCTTTATCTTATCTTGTTTCAATTTCAAAATTCAAAATCAAATCTTTTTCAAATCTTTTCAATTCTTATCTTATCTTGTTGACTTTTTCTTTCCAAGTTTAAATTTAAAAAAATTTAAAATCAAATCTTTTTCAAATCTCCTATCTTATCTTATTTTCAAATCTTTCTTAATTAGTTACTTGTTTTATCTTATTTTAATTTTAAAAGTTTGGTATCTCTTTAATACTCTCCTTTCTCTTCCCTCTTTTTCAAAACTTCCTAACTAATTCCCCTCTCTTCTATTTTCAAAAACTTCTTACCTCTTTCTCTTTACTACTTTTTCGAAAACCACCTTTTAATTTTCAAATCTTTTTATTTAATTAGCTTTTAATTTGCTTCTTGTTTTTCGAATTCAATAAATAAATAAAATAAAAACAAAAATATTTTACTTCTAATTTCCCTTTTTATTCTTAATATTCGAATTCTTCTACCACTCATATTCGAATTCTTTCTCTCATCTCTCTACCCTCATTCTTCTTTCTTCTTCATATCTCACAGGGAGTTCTTTATACTTTGACGTAGAAACTCCCATTCTCTTTCTTTCTTGGTTTTCTTTTTCTTGTTTATGAGCAGGAGCAGAGATAAAGAACCCCTCTTTGATCCTGATCATGAACCTGAGAGGACTCTAAGGAGGCATTTACAACAAGTTAAAGCACAACACTCCAGAGAAAATCTCACAGAACTTCTCGAACAAGAAATTGAAAATACAAACGTCGCAGCTGATCCGAATAATAGAGGAGATGCAAGGAAAGTTCTTGGTGACTTCACTGCACCCACTTCTGACTTCTATGGAAGAAGCATCTCTATACCTGCTATTAGAGCAAATAACTTTGAGCTTAAGCCTCAGTTAGTCTCTCTAATGCAACAGAATTGCAAATTTCATGGACTTTTACTGGAAGATCCACATCAATTCCTATCTGAATTCTTGTAAATCTGTGATATTGTTAAGACCAATGGAGTGGATCCTGAGGTCTACAGGCTTATGCTTTTCCCTTTTGCTGTTAGAGACAGAGCTAGGATATGGTTGGATTCTCAACCTAAGGAAAGCCTAGACTCTTGGAAAAAGTTGGTCAATACTTTCTTGGCCAAGTTCTTTCCACCTCAGAAGATGATCAAGCTCAGGGTGGAAGTTCAAACTTTTAGACAAAGAGAGGGTGAATCTCTCTACGAAGCTTGGAAAAGATATAAGCAACTGATCAGGAGATGTCCTCCTGACATGCTCTCAGAATGGACTATCCTAGGTATCTTCTATGATGGTCTATCTGAGATGTCCAAGATGTCCTTTGATCATTCTGCTGGTGGATCACTCCACTTGAAGAAAACGCCTGAAGAGGCACAGGAACTCATTGAAATGGTTGCAAACAACCAATTCATGTACACTTCTGAGAGAAACCCTGTGAACAATGGGGTAGCTCAGAATAAAGGAGTCCTGGAGGTTGACACTCTGAATGCCATATTGGCTCAGAGTAAGATCTTGACCCAACAGGTCAATATGATCTCTCAGTATTTGACTGGAATGCAAGCTGCAGCTGGCAGCACTCAAGACACCTCCTATGAATGAGATGCTTATGATCCATATCAACCCACAATGGAAGAGGTGAATTACATAGGATAACCCTATGGAAACACCTACAACTCCTCCTGGAGAAATCATCATAACTTCTCATGGAAGGATCAACAGAAGCCTCAGTAAGGCTTCAACAATAATCAAGGTGGAAAACACCAGAATAGATTTAACAGTAATAAACCATTCCCATCTTCTCAGCAACATATGGAGACTTTTAAGCAGAGCCTCTCTGACTAGCAACCATAGTCTCTGAACTCTCTAAGACCACTCACAGTTTTATAACAAAAATTAGGTCCTCCATCAGAAATCTGGAGGTACAAGTTGGTCAGCTGAGTAAGAGAATCCCTGAGACCCCTCCTAACACTCTTCCAAGTAACACTGAAGTAAACCCAAGGGAAGAGTGCAAGGCCATCACTGTGGAAGATGAGGTCGAATCTGAAGGGGATACTATGGCGTTGAACGCTAGTAAGGGAGTCCCTACTGGGCGTTCAAAGCCCAAAGAGGAGTCATCATTAGCGTTGCACCATAGGCACCATTACCTTTGAGAAGGCTCTGTGTGACCTAGGGTCAAGCATAAACCTCATGCCACTCTCTGTAATGGAGAGGCTGGGAATCTTTGAAGTGCAAGCTGCAAGAATCTCACTAGAGATGGCAGACAAGTCAATGAAAAAGGTATATGGTCTGGTAGAGGATGTCTTAGTAAAGGTTGATAACCTTTACATCCCTGCAGATTTTATAAACTTGGACACTGGAGAGGACGAGGATGAATCCATCATCCTTGGAAGACCCTTCCTAGCCACTGCCAATGCCATCATTGATGTAGTAAGGGGAGAGCTAGTCCTATAATTGCATGAGGACTGTATCTTATTCAAGATACCTAGCCCTAACTCTCCTTCTGACAAAAGAGAGACAATTGTGTAACACTTAGTGTTCCAAATCTCACTCTCAGAGCAAAGCTATACAGAGCCCTCAGACACCAATTCTAAGTTTGGTGTTAGGCAGCCAACATCAAGCACTGAGAATAAAGGTACTAAGAAGAAAGTACCTAAAGGCTTGAGGGATAAGAAGATCCCCACTAAAGGCCTCTCACCTGGCATGAGAGTTGTCTTCACTGACAACCCAGTCATTCCACACACAGTGAACAGGATCCTGTCTCTAGAACATGTGAAACTCATCCAGGAGAGCACAGGCAAGAAGTTCACTGTAAGGGGCAAAATTCTGAGTCCCTATCCATCTCCGTAAGGAGCTAACCGTCAAACTAGTGACGTTAAAGAAGCGCTTGTTGGGAGGCAATCCAACCATGATTAGTTATTTCTATTTTTCTTTAAGTTTATTTTACATAATTATTTCTTTAAGTTTGTGATCATGTGCAACAGTTAAAACAGAAATAGAGACAGTCAGAACTGGAAATAGAACACCCTGGAGCAAGTACCTTGCTAGCATTGAACACCAGACAAAGAGGCAAGAATGGGCGTTCAACGCCCAAAAAGAGTAGCCAAGTTGGCATTGAATGCCACACAGGGTATCCCTAATGGGCGTTCAACACCCAAGAAGAGCAGCATTGCTGGTGTTGAACGCTAGCCATAGAGCTTGTAGCTAGCATTGAATGCCAGCTAGGAGGCAGAGACCTGGCACTGAACGCCAGGAAGGAGGTCCCCTATGGGCGTCCAATGCCCTATGAGGAGCATGAAGCTGGCGTTGATCGCCAGCTAGGAGCAGGAGCTGGGCATTCAACGCCCACAAGTGGGCAAGGAATTCAAATTCCCTAGCCTCTCAGGATCTCGGTCCCACAGAATCTCCACCTACCCCACCTTTTTCTCTCTTCTACTTTCACTCTTCTCCACACATTCATCCCCATAAATTCTCAACCAATCACATCCATATCTCTTTCTAAAACCATCATAACACCCACCAACTCCCACCTACTTCAAATTCAAAATTTCCCACCCAATTTCCCCCTCCCATTCGAACCCTACCCCATCCTACCCCTATAAATACCCTTTTCTCCAACCCTTCATACACACACCACATACACTAAAGCCCCCACTTCGCTGAAACACTCTCTCCCTCCATCTCCTCTATTCTCTTCTTTTTCTACTCTTTTCTTCCATTTTTTTTGCTCGAGGACGAACAAAGCTTTTAAGTTTGGTGTTGGAAAAGCCTTGCTTTTTGCTTTCCATTCACACTTATGGCACCCAAAGCCGGAGAATTCTCTAGAAAGAGGAAAGGAAAAGCTGTTGCTTCCACCTCCGAACCTTGGGAAATGGAGAGGTTCATCACCAAAGCTCATCAAGACCACTTCTATGAAGTAGTGGCAAAGAAGGAGGTGATCCCTAAAGTCCCCTTTAGGCTAAAAAAGAATGAGTACCTGGAGATCCGAAGAGAAATCTGGAGGAGAGGTTGGGAAGTTCTAACAAATCCTATCCCGGAAGTTGGAATCTTGATGATGCAAGAGTTCTATGCCAATGCATGGGTCACTAAACAACATGATACAAGCGTGAACCCAAGCCCCAAAACTTGGAGCACCATGGTCCGAGGGGAACCCTTAGATTTCAGCCAGGAAAGTGTAAGGATGGCACTCCATTTGCCAGTGATGCAAGGAGACCCACATCCTTACACTAGAAGAGTCAATTTTGATCAAAGGCTGGATCAAGTCCTTTCAGACATTTGTGTAGAATGAGCTCAGTGGAAGAGGGATGCCCAAGGCAAGCTTGTCCAACTAAGAAGGCTTGACCTCAAGCCCGTAGCTAGAGGATGGTTGGAATTCATCCAACGTTCTATCATCCCTACTAGCAATCGATTAGAAGTGACCATTGACAGAGCCATCATGATTCATTACATCGTGATTGGGAGTAAGGTGGAGGTACATGAGGTAATACCTCAAGAATTGTACAAGAAAGCTGAAAAGCCTTCCACCTTAACAAGGTTGGCTTTTTCCCACCTTATATGTCACTTATGTAATTTAGCTGGAATTTTCACAGATGGAGACATCCCCATTGAGGAGGACAAGCCCATCACTAAAAGAAGGATGGAGCAAACTAGAGAGCCTACACATGCACCTCAATAAGAGCATGTGGAGCCGCCTCAACAAGAAATCCCTGAGATACTTCAAGGGATGCATTTTCCTCCCCAAGACTATTGGAACCAATTGCATACTTCTCTAGGAGAATTGAGTTCCAACATAGATCATCTGAGGATGGGACACCAAGAGCACTCCACCATCCTCCATGAAATAAGAGAAGATCAAAGAGCCATGAGGGAAGAACAACAGAGACAGGGGCGTGACATAGAAGAAATCAAGCGCTCCATTGGATTCTCTAGAGGAAGCAGTAGCCGCTATCACTAAGATGGACCTGTTTCCTTAATCCCCTGTTGCCTGTGTTATTTTTCTGTTTTCCATGTATTTTATTTTATTGTCTATTTCTATTGCATGATCATCTTTATTTATGTCTTAAAGCTATGAAATATTCCATATATCTCTCACCTTGCTTGAAAGAAAATTTTATTTGAGAAAGAATAGGGAGATACTTGAATTTCAAGTTATATCATAAGAATAATTCAATTATCTTGATGAGGTAGTGACGAACGGGATTTTTGACGGTTTAGAATTTCACTAATGAAATCTCGTTGTAAAGTATAGTTTCTAAACCAATCACTAATCCTTTCATACAAAAAGTTGTTTGTCACAAGTACAAACCCCTAAAATTTATAAACCGAAGTATTTAAACCTCGGGTCGTTCTCCCTAGGACTTACAATGAAGTGTCTTGTTATCGGTTATGAGTTATTTTGGGGTTTCGGATAAGAAGCATGAAAAGTAAATGGCAATGAAAATAAACTAACAACTATAAAAGGCTCTTGGCAAGGTATGAAAATTAGAAGTCCTATCCTAGTTATCCTTTTCAATTGTGATGAGACTTGTTCATTGCTACCACTTAGTTAACCCTCACTAATTAAAGGAAAGTCAAGTGGATGAATCGATTTGATTTCTCAAGTCCTAATCAACTCCTAAAGGAATGACTAGCTTTAGAGGCATTCAAATCAATTAGCAACTTCTAATTATCAATCAACAAAGGAATTAGATAACTCAAGTGTCACTAATTACTCTACCTAGGCCAAGAGGAACAAAATCTACACAAAAATCCCATCAAGCATTTCATCAAACACTTGGAAGGCACAAAAGAAAAGTATAGTCAATCACAACAAGAATGAATTCTAACTACAATTGAATGTAAAGAGTTAACAACAACAATCAAGGAAATCACAATTATCATGAATTACCTCAAATTGCATTATTGAAAGAAAACCAAGGAACAACAATATATCCAAAACAAAATGAAGAATTACAATTATTAAAGCACACATCTAGAAAGAGGAAGAGGAGAAGATTACGAATTGGTAAATGAAAAGTGAATCAAAGCATGAGTTAAACCTAGATCTAAGAAGGGAGATTAACCTAAACCTAATCCTAATCCTAGAGAGAAGAGAGAGCTTCTCTCTCTAGAAACTAATTACAAAGATAAACTAAACTAATTGGTAACTAATTTCTAAAGTGATCAATGATGCCTTCTCCTTAATCCTTCATCCTTTTATTCCTTTCCCTTAGCAATTTGGCGCCAAAATGGGTTCAGAAAACCTCTCAAATCGCCAGGCACGTGTTGCATTAATGAGGTCATGTGCCATCATCGGCGCGTGCGCGCATGGTACGCGTGCGCGTCCCTGGTCGATTCTGCAATGTGCGCGCGAGCGCCTTATGCGCGTGCGCGTGCATGGATGACTTTGCTTCTTTGACTTTTTTATGCTTCTCTCCACTTGTATGCTTCCTTCCTTGCTTCCTTTGATCCATGCCTAGTTTCAACCTGAGGTTACTAGCAAACACATCAAGGCATCGTATGGAATCAAACAGAAACTAGAATTCACCAAGATAAGGCTTAAAAAGCATGTTTTTACACTTAAGCACAATCATGGGAGAGATAACAAAACCATGCTAACTCTTAGGCTAAATGTGACAAAAGGTTATCAAAATGTTCTAAATTCAAGGCAAAACAAACCGTCAAATTGGGGTTTGTCAACCTCTCCACACTTAAGCCTTAGCATGTCCTCATGCTAAAATAAGAAGGAACTAAGGGGTATGGCATTTATTGAATGCAACTAAACTATATGAGTCCTATCTAAATGCAACTATCTAAAGCAATTGGAAATGCTTAGTTCAAACAAATCAATTCCCAAGAGAGCATGTGTAAGCACAAGAGCTAGGCACATAGGATCTAAGTCCAAACCACAATTGTATTGAATTGTTAAAAGGAGTTCAAACTTGCAAGGATATAGATAATATAGGTGAATGCATGTAATTGAACTTTTGAACCCTCACCGGATGTGTATCTGCTCTATTCACTCAAGTGTTTAAGGGTTAATTCACTCAATTCTCTTCTAATCATGTTTTCCAAAATGTGATTTTCTTCTAACAATCAACACTTATTCAATGCGTGCATACATTCATCATGAGGTCTTTCATTTAGGTTGTAATGGGGTTAGGGTCAAGGTAGGAGCATTTATGGTCAAGTGGGCTAGGATTTGAATCTTTGATTAGCATAGACTCTCCCACCTAACCTATTTAATGACCTATACAAATGCGAGCTATTCTAACTACCCATTCTTCACTTTTTCTTACATACTCATGCATTTTCTTTTCATTTCACAACACTTATGCATTGATTCCTTTTTATTGACTTCACTTTGGGGCATTTTGTCCCCTTTTATTTTTTTTTTCTCTCTTTTTTTTTCTTTCATTTTATTTTTCTTTTCATCATTATTATTATTTTTTTCTTTATATATATATATATTTTTTTTCTTTTTCTTCTTTCAAGCTAAATACAAGAACATCAATGCATAAGGTCTCTACATTTGATTAATACAAGAATATGTGCCCAATTCCTAAACATAAAAGTGTATTGCCCCTTTTTATCCCATCCAATGTTCCCAAGCCTCACCAACTTGAATAATACACACTCTCACTAGCCTAAGCCAATCAAGGATCCAAACAAGGACTTTTCATTGGTTTTCCGCCTTGGGCTTGTAATGAGCTAAAATAAGGATGGGTTGGTTAAGCATAGGCTCAAAATTGGCTAACAATGGAGCGTAAAAGGTTGGCTATTTGGGTAAGTGGCAAATGAAATAATGGCCTCAATCATATAAATGCACAAACACAAGAAATAAACGGATATATAGAATCAAGCAAATTAAGGATCACAATCATGGAAAGAGAACAATTTCACACAAGAATGGAAAATAAGTGGTTATAAAATGTAACCACATCAATAGGCTCAAGTCTCACAAGCTTGTGTTCTCAATTCAATACATGCTTCACAAGGTATGAAATTCAAGCAAGTTTCAAAAAAAAAAAAAATTTCTTTCAATCAATTGGGTTAATGCCCTATATTTAAACTTTCTTGAAAAAACCTCAATGTTTGACTAAGCATTGTTGTGATTGAAAAATTCAAAAAAAATTTTCTTAGTTTACCCTTTTCTTTTTTTTTCACTCAAAACCAATTTCTTATGCAAAAAGGGTGACTAAGTTTTACTTAAAACATGATTTCTAATCACAACCACAAACTAAAAGGAGAATATACACAAGGAGATATGCAAAAATGTATAAAGAAAAATCAAACTAAAATATGGAATCTATCATCCAAAATATCTAAAAATATCCAAAAGCATCAAAATATCTAAAATCCAAAATAAGCAATAAAAGTATCCAAAGCAACTAGAAATGCATCAAAATATATACAAAAAATGTGCAAGATGAGATAACTAGGCCGAAAAAAAGTTCACCGGTTCCCAAATAATGCTACCGGTGCCCTCCCCACACTTAAAATTAAGCATCGTCCTCGATGCTAAACCGGAGGATCAGTGGGAGGTACAACGATAGGCTCTGGCTCTGACTGTGGCTGTGGGACCGGCTGAGTCTCCTGTGTCTGAGGTGGTGCCTCCATGTGCGCTGGCTCTGTAGTGTCAGGGGCATCCGGCTGAGCTGGTGCCTCCGCGTCCTCCTCCTGATGATCCTGCTCATCGGAGGCCGGAGAATCGGGAAGCGGAGGTAGCTCGGCGCCCAGAGAGATAAGGGCCTGGTCCATCCGATCCAAACGGCGTCGGACATGGTGTCGCTCTCGCTCTAAGAACCGGAAGAGACGCTGGACCAGGAGATATGTAGGCTCAGGTGCTGTCGGAGGGTCTGTAGATGGTGGAGGAGCTGCGGCTGTAGAAGATGATGGGCCAGCTGCAGGGGCTGGTGGTGAAGGTGTCCCTATGGAAGCCCGAGCCCGAGAGCGGCGGCTAGCAGGTGGCTTCTCGTGCACCCAAACACCCCAGGGGATAGTAATCTCCCTGTCATCGGCATCAGCTGGTGGTGGGCGCACATCATCATCTAACCACGGGACATCGGCCAGGGCTGCCATACTCGTGACCAAGGTAGGAAACGGAAGTAGGCCACGAATATGCGCCCGCCACATGCACTGACGGATAAGTCTAGGGAAGGAGACATCCTTCCCTTCCATAACACACCCGATCAGCAGAAGCATCTCCATGGGGACCTCAGAAAAGTGGGTGGTAGGCAGGACGTAGTGGGCGAAGATCATCTGCCAAGTCTTGGCCTCCCTAGTCAAATGATTGAACAACATCCCCTTTGGCTTGGTGTTGCCCGCATCCATAACCCAAGAAGCCTCCGGTATCCCAATCACGCGCCGAAGCGCCTCATAATCAAAAGTCATGGTATGGATGGCTATCTCAGCCTGATGATGGGCACACTGGTCATGGGGAATGTGTCGGCAATGAAGTGCCTCCCCAATGGCGGCCTCGGTGAGTAGAATCTCTCTACCCCTCACCTGAACTGAATCCAAGGTCGGACGGAAGAAGTTGCAGTAAAATTCCTTCACCCAAGATATATTGATGTCACCCAAGTCCCGGTCAACAAAATCAATACCTAACTCAAGGATCCGACCATTAATGCGCCGTCTCACATCATTAGGTAGGAGCAACTTCTTCTCAATATTCAGCTTCGTGGTTCGATATCTAGGTAACCGAAGCTCACAGTAGAGATTGAGGAATTTGCCAGGATTGGTAGAAGGTAACTGCTGATTCTCTTTATCCTCGTCCTGCAAAGGATTTCTAGCATAGTTCTTGTAGATGGAGGGAATGGAGGGGGTAGAGTGTTTTCTCTTTTTAGATGCGGTGGCTATGGCTTTGCCTTTATCCGACATCCTAAAAAGAATATGATAGAATATATAAAACATTTAGCATGTAACAAAGAAGACATGTTCAGGATATCATTAACAAAGAGCAATCATGATGTTGCACTGAATATGCAAAAGTGAACAAGTAAGCATAAGTGACTGAGCCAAAACCGTAATCCTCATTAAAGGTAACACCTCATATGCAAAAGGCACCAATATCATCATATTCATGAAAGAATTGTTAAAGAGGGTTAAAAGTGAGTGTAAGTAAAATGGTGAAAGAAATTAGGGAGTTAGAAAAGTGGATTAGCGATATGATGATATATAGGCTCAATTGAACGAGAAACTGCGGTTCATGTTCCCGATGATTGTGCAAATCCGGGAAGTCAAAAAGGAAACGGAAATTTGCCCAAAACTGAAATAAAGGTCAAAAGGAAACTAAGTTCCTTGAAAATCGGGCAGCATTCTGGCTTAAAATTGGACGTTCCCGGATAGCAGAAAAGCACAAACAGTAAGAAAGCAGCATCAATTAAGCACACCAGCAGTGATACAGCATTCAGGTAGCAAGAAGTGCATAAAAAGCAGTCCAAAACCAGCAGACAACATTCAAACAGACAAACAGCAAGTAAGCACATACGGAGCACTTATCAGGCCTAGAATCCTCTATCCAGTCCTAGCTACCTAACCGCAAGTATTTCTAACTAATCCTAACATACAACAGTTCAATGCTAACTAATCATGCAATGCTAGGAATTAACAAAAAAATGAGAAAGGGAAAATAGAAACAGAGATAGCAGAAATGGAGCAGGAACCTGGGAGCTGGGCCGAATAATAAAAAATGAGAAAGGGGATTGGGGTCGGAACGGAAGCAGCAGAATCAGTGAGGCTGGCCGCCGTGGGTGGTGGCGGTAGCGGCAGGGCGGTGAAGGAGAGTCGCCGGTGGCGTTCGGAGGCGTGCGAGACGGAGCCTAATGGACGGGTGAGAGAGAGATGGAGTGATGAGGGGATGCGAGTCGCCGGCGGTGAAGACGGCGCGGCGTCGAGGATGGTGGCGCGGTGGAAGGTTGGCCGAGAGGAGGAAGAGAGGAGTGAGAAAGAGAGGGAGAACGGTTGGTGGTGAGAGAAGAGGGGGGGAAGAAGGAGGGGAAGGCGAGCAGGGATGGCGGCGGCGGGGGTGACGGAGCGCTCGCCGGAGGTCGGTCGGGAGGGGAGGAAGGTGAAGGATGGGGGAGAAGAACTGGAACGTTGGAGGGGGGTTTGCGCGACTGCGCAGTGGCTTCACGAGCTAGGGTTATCCGATTTTTTTGAATTGGCGCGTACGCGCACCTTGCGCGTCCGCGTCCATTGAGAGAATCGGGGATCCTACGCGCGTGCGTACAACGCGCTTAGGCGAGGGTGAGTGAAATAGGGAAGGGCGCGTGCGCGTACCGTGCGCGCACGCGTGCATGGAGTTGGGCTAGGGGCTTAGAGTTGGCCCAACCCAGGCCTAACTCTCTGGAGACTGGCCTGGGAGTCGCGCTACTAGATCTGCGCGCACGCGGCAAGTACGCGTCCGCGTGTATTGACAGTTTATCGTAGGACGCGCAAGCGCGATGCGTGCGCTCGCGTCTTTTCCTGCTTCTGGCATATATGCGCGCACGCGGCCTGTGCGCGTCCGCGCGAGGTGAGTTGAGCTGGGGGCTTAAAGTTGGCCCAGATTTAGCGCAACTCTCTGGATATTGGCCCAGAAGTTGCATCAGCGAATCGACGCGGACGCGGCAAGTGCGCGTACGCGTGTAGTTCCCCATAGCTGTATGTGCGCGTACGCACGTAGAGCGCGTCAGCGTGGACTGAGTTGGGCTGGAGGCACAACGCTGGCCCAGGAGAGGCCCAACTCTCTGGAATGTGGCTTGTGGTGCATGCGCGTCAGGACGCGTACGCGCACGTTGCGCTCGCGCGTCCATGCTCATTTCTTTATTTCTCTCTTTTTTTTTTTTTTTTTTGGATGAAAAACTTGCTGGTTGCTCCCCTTAGTGTTCACAACTCTTATTCACTCAACCATCATACAATTCACAAAAATGCAATTTTTTTTTTTGATATTATTCATCTACTACTAAATACAACATGCATGTGACTAAGCTAACAATTAAATTGTACAAACAAATTATGTGAAACATCTACCTACAATGGTAACTCAAATCACTTATTAGGCAAATTTAAAAGGGAATGGAAAGAGTTTACCATGGTGGGGTGTCTCCCACCGAGCACTTTTAGTTTAAGTCCTTAAGTTGGACATTTTGAGATGCTTATTGTCATGGTGGCTTATGTTTGTACTCATCCTTGAATCTCCAAGGATCCTTGCTTCTCAATTGGTTGACGGAATTTCCAACCATTTTCGTCAAGCTTGGGCAAAGTTCTACCCAAGATATGAGTCCCCATAGTTGGTCTTCACATAGCGAACCAGGATCCCATATCTTGTCTTCACACCCATCCGTTAGTTGAGTTTCATGGTTTTGTCGGATGAGCGGTTGACATAAAGGTGATTGACACATAGAATTCTCTTTACTCCACCAATGCTTCCTCCTAGATCCGTATAAAGTAATCCTTGTCCCGACATCATCCCTATACCTTGAAGCTTTGACCTTAATGAGCCTAATTCCTAACTTGCAACCACTACACAACTCATTCTTGCTTTTAATTCCACAAAGAGCTCTAAGCTGTCCATCTGTTTCAATCAAACCATATTCAAGCGAGAAAGTAAAGCTTATGGATAAGAATTTTACCCACTTGAAAGTTGTGTTGGATGGTAATTTGGGAAGGGAAACCTCCCCACACTCAGACAATGCAAGGTCTACTTCCTTGTGCTCTTCTTTGTGTATTTCCACCTCTTGACAAATTTCTTCACTTTCAACCTCATCCTCTTTGTTACGTGGCTTGGTGTTATCTTCAAGCACTTCATTTTGTTTAAGGAGAGGCGATTCAATCTTGGATAGGAATTCATTGATAACCCCAATTTGACGGTTTATCTTGTATTGATTTTTGGGGATTTTATCACCTTTTACCCATATTTATTCAAGAAATAGCATGGTTTTGTATATTCTCCTTTAATTGTGCTTGAATGTGAAAACATGCTTTTTAGGACTCAAAATAGCTAAATTTAATTCACCTTGATTCTATTAGATGCCTTGATATGTTTGTTAAGTGATTTAAGGTTTAGGAGGCAAAGATTGGATCAAGGGAATGAAGAAAGAAAGCATGAAAAGTTGGAGAACTCATGAAGAAATGGAGGAACCGGAAAGCTGTCAAGCCGACCTCTTCGCACTTAATCGGCCATAACTTGAGCTACAGAGGTCCAAATGATGCGGTTTTAGTTGGGTTGGAAAGCTAACATCCGGGGCTTCGAAACGATATAAGATTTGCTATGGTTGAACCACGTATGGTGGCGCGCACGCGCAAAGTACGCGCACGCGCCGTTGCTGCCACCTAGTTCACTTAAAGCAAAACGTGGCCAACGAATTCTAAAGCCTTGTGGGCCCAATCCAACTCATTTCTGATGCTATTTAACCCAAGGAGTGAAGAGGGAAACATATTTTAGTTACCAATTAGCTTAGTTTAGCTTAGCTTTGTAGTTAGAGTTAGAGAGAGAAGCTCTCCCTTCTCTCTAGAATTAGGATTAGGAATTAGGGTTAGATTAGGATCTCATAGTTCTAGGTTTAATTCAAGTCTTCTTCTACTTCTACCTTCAATTGATGATTGCCACACTATCCCTATTCTCTTGTTGTAATTTCTCTTATTTTGTTTCTAGGTTTTGTAATTGAGATACTATTGTTCATTCCATTTTCTTTCAATTCAATAAGAGGTAATTCATGTAGATCTTGTTTCCTTTAATTGTTGTTGTTAATTCTTTACATTTGATTGTAGTTAGAATTAATTCTTGTTGTTGATTTACTATGTTTTTCTTTTGTGCCTTCCAAGTGTTTGATGAAATGCTCGGTTGGATTTTAGAGTAGAGTTTTATGTTCTTGGCTTGGAAAGGTAACTTAGGAACTCTTGAGTTACTAATGTCCAAGTAATTGATGATTGGGATTCATTGACTCTAGTTCTCACTAATTGAATTAGTGGAGAGTTAGGACTTATGGACTAGGATTGATATAGCTCATTTGACTTTCCTTTACTACTAGTTAGAGGATGATTTAATGAGATTAATCCTTGCCAATTCTCATATTGTGGTTAGTGATTAGGATAGAGATCTTTGACCACCAACCCTTGCCAAGACCTTTTTAGCCATTAGTTTACTTTCTTACCATTTATCTTTCATGCTTCATATCAAAACCCCAAATATAACTCACAACCGATAACAAGACACTTCATTACAATTCCTAGGGAGAACGACCCGAGGTTTGAATACTTCGGTTTATAAATTTTAGGGGTTTGTTTTAGTGACAAACAACTTTTTGTATGAAAGGATTAGTGATTGGTTTAGAAACTATACTTGCAACGAGATTTCATTTGTGAAATTCTATACCATCAAAAATCCAAATCATCAAAATGGCGCCGTTGCCGGGGAGTTGCAATGGTGTTATGTTATTGGTTATTGTATATATGTGAATATTATGAATAGCTTGATTTTTGGATTGCTTGTCAGTTTTTGCTAGTTCTAGGACTTTGTTTCATTATTTCTTGTTAGCTTTTGCTTCCTATTTTTACTTTTCACTATGAATTCTCACTTTGGCTATGAGTGTGATTACAACTATGTTGTAGGTGATGAGGACTATAATGGAGATGTGTATCAAGGATGGGACAATCAAAGGTGGGAGGAGCCATATGCTTGTGATCAATCCTCTTGGCAACAACCTCCACCAATGCACTATGAAGAAGAGCCATTCTATGATGCATATCAATCCAATGGCTATGGTGAATCTCCTTGTGACTTTCAAGAACCACCACTATATGCCTATGAGTCATATCCTCAACATGACCCTCAACCACACTCACAAGCCTATTTTCAACAAACACCTCCATATGACCATGATCCTTACCCACCATACCAACCTCTTTTTGAACCATATGAGCCATACATGGAACCACAATTCCAAGATTTCTACTCCCAAGAACCACTTCAATACACACCACCACCTCACCAAGAAGAACCACCTTCCTATAATGAACCCTTTCTCCAAGACAATGAACCTTCTTATCCACTCCAACCTCTAATGGATGGAACCCTTGGTGTTCTTCTTCAAGGACATAAGGAGATGACAAGGGATGTGCAACAATTCATGACCGCCTTGGATGCGGTGGTAAACCGGTTAGCATCCCAACTTTTGGACACTCAAGGAACTCCCATGGCTCAAGAAGAGCATAGCATGAAGGAGAGATTGGAAACTCCGGTGGAAAAGGAGGAAGGCTACTTTGTGTTAGAACAATTGGAGGAACCTATGACCATTGAAGAAGAGGAAGAAGTGGTTGAAGACTTAGGAGATGCGGAACTTCCATGGGAAGCTAAAATCAAAGAAAATCCCTCCAAGAAGAGTAAATTTGATGTTGAGGAGGAATGTGCACAACCTCTAAGGCATATTCTATATGAAGACTTGGAGAGAATGAAGCAAGAATTGAGTTCCCTTGGTGATGAAGATCATGCACCCAATCTTCTTGGTGAAGAATCCTTTGAATTTGAAGAACCTTCTCCCAATGAATTTAAAAGTGATGTGGAGGTAGATTTCTCTCAACCTCCCATTTATGACTTGAGTGATGTTGAAGAGTTAGAGGAAGTTGATGAATAAAGGATTGAAAATGAAGAAGTTTATGAAGAGGTGGAGATTGACAAGGAAGCAAACAAGGGAGTAGAGCTTGCAAGCACATTGGAGATATCTCTCCCCAAGCCACCACCATCCATTCTCTCATTCAAGTGGGTAAATTCCTTATACTCAAGCTTTATTATTCCCCTTGAATATGGTTTGCTTGAGACGGATGGTCAACTTAGACATATTTGTGGCTTTAAAAGCAAAAAGGAAATGGCTAGTGGTTGGAAACATTATTCTAGGCTCATTATGGTTGCATGTTCAAAGCTTAATTGCACGGTTTGGTATAGAGCTAGATTATTTGGGTCTAGGAGAATGTTTGGTCACTTTATTGAGAATTCTAAGGTCATGCCACCCAAATGGAATAATGATAATCAACTTGAAGATGGGTGTGGAAATAAGATATGGGATCCGGGAATATATGAGGATCAATTTTGGGAGCCCATGGTTTGTGAAGAACTCCATCAAGGCTTGAAGATATTAAAATTGAAGAATGGAGCTTATTGGAGATTCAAGCATTGGTGGATGTTCAAGGATAGCTTCAAGCACAAGCCACCTTGAGAGGAGCTCCCCATAAGTCCAACTTAAGGACAATAAACAAAAGTGCTAGGTGGGAGACAACCCACCATGGTAAAATCCTTTCATTTTCTCTTTTGTATATATTGGTAGAATTAGCTTAATTTCATGTTTTGTTTAGTTAGTTGAGTATGTTTGGTAGTTTAAGTATGTTAAATAAGGTTTTATGGTGTTTTGGTAGCTGTTTGGAGGTTTGGAATGCTTGGATTGGTGCAAAAACATAGAAAAAAAATTTTGAAAAACAGAGCACCATCCACGCGTACGCGTACATGGCGCGTACGCGCACTTACAGCATTTTCGACCATCCACGCGCGCGCGCCTTGCGTGCGTACGCGCGGATTGAGAAGTTCCAACCTCCATACATTTTCCAGAGAGTTGTGCCTGCGCCGCGCCAACGTTGTGCCTTTGGCACAAACCTATTTGCGCGCTCGCGCACATGACGCGTACGCGTCACTCTCGAAATAAGCCATCCACGCGCGCGCAGCATGCGCGCGTACGCGCGGATTTCCTTCCTTCACCACATTTCTTTTCTTCTCCTCTTTCCAATTCTTTCCTTCTCCTTTCTTCTTCCCTTCTTCTACCCCTCATCCAACACTTCCAAACACCATGGATAACCATTTATTTTAGTTAGTTAATTAGTTAGTTGGTTAGTTGATTAGCTAGTTTTAGTTTAGTTTTCATTTTATTTTCTCTCTTTTCATCATAAGTGTTGGAGTATTGACTTTGTTTACTATACATTGCTATATCCCTTATTGCCTAAATGCTATTTTAGCATGAATGTTTTTAGATAATCTTTGTTGGATTCTATGATTGAGGTTATATTTTGTTACTTGGTTTTGAGTTCTTCATGCTTACCTTTTGAAAAATACCAAGTGATGAGAATTGTCTTCGAGCTTATAACTCTTTTGAATTGCATGTTGTAGCTAGCCACCATGTGATTTGGATCCTTTTCCCTCGATTAGGCAACCTCTTGATGGATGATGTTGTGCATTTACCTTAATGCATTGTGTTCATGATTATATGCATCCATATGTTTGACTTGAATGCTTTCATGCTTCTCTAATGCTTGTCTTACCTTACAAGCTTACTTAAAGCATCTCAAGCACACTAGGATAAGTGAAGTGCATGCTTCTTTTGTGACATAGCTTTTATGCTAATGTGTATTCTAAACCGCGCAATTTAGAATTCACACACCTAATATTTCTTAATGTCACACTAATTCACTCACTTCATTCTAGTGATTTACCTCATTCCAACAATGTATGCTTCCTTGCTTTTATATCTTCTCATCTTATGGTGTTATATTTTTGTTTTTCATAACGAAGGCACCACAAGCAACCATGGAAGTGGAAGAAAGAACACATAGCAATCCGGAGAGTCGCCGTACCCCTTGCTCATCTTTGAGTGCACCGAGGACGGTGCAAACTTTTAAGTGTGGGGAGGTCGTCCGACCGGTCGGCGATTTTGGGTGACAAATTTCTAATCCCAACACTTTTGCATTTCATTTTAGTTTTTTTGGATTTTTGTTCATTTTCTTATTTTTGCATATATATACACAATAAGCTTAGTCAAAATAATGAAATTTTCCAAGGATTTCTATCTATAGGGCACCAATTGATTTGAGTGAAAAAACTTTTCATAGAACTTGCTTGAATTATATATTTTGTGGAACATGATTTATGAGCTAAGAACACAAGCTTGTGAGATTTGAGCCTAACGGTGTGGTTACATCTTATAACCACTTATTTTTCCTTCTTGTGTGCATTATTCTCTTTCTATGATTGTAATCTTTGATTTGTTTGATTCTTTATGTCCATTATTTTGTGTATTCATGCATTTATGTGATTGAGGCCATCATTTCATTTAGCTCACTTACCCAAGTAGCCTACCTTTTATCTTCCATTGTTAGCCAAATTTGAGCCTACGATTAACCCACTTGTTCTTAATTTAGCACATTACAAGCCTTAAAGCGAAAAACAATAAATGTCCTTTATTTGGATCTTTGATTAGCTTAGGCTAGTGTGTGTGAGTATCATTCAAGTGTGAGAACCTTGGGACATTGGGTGAATAAAAGGGTAGTTTTGTATTATTATTGTAAATATTGGGAATTGGGTACATGCTCATGTATTGATTAAATGTATAGACCTTATGCATTGGTACTCTTGTATATAGTTTGAAAGAAAAAAAAATGAGAAAAAAAAATATATGAAAAGTATAGAAAAAAATGGAAAAAGAAAGAAAAAGAAAAAGAAAGAAATAATAAGGGGACAAAATGCCCCAAAGTGAAGCTCAATAAGATCAATGCATATGAGTTGTGAAATGAAAAGAAAATGCATGAGTATGTGAAAAGGTGAAAAAAATGGGTAGTTAGATTAGAACTTAATTGTATAGGATGTCAAGGGTTAGGTGGGAAGTTTAAGCTTATCAAAGATTCAAATTTCAAGCTCACTTGACCAAATATGCATCCTACCTTGACCCTAGCCCCATTACAACCAATGAAAAGACCTCATGATACTTGTATGCATGCATGAAATAAATGTTGATTGTTAGAAGAAAAACAAATCTTGGAAAGCATGAAATAGAGGAGAATTGAGTGAATCAACCCTAAACACTTGAGCGAATAGAGTGCAAACACATCCGGTGAGGGTTTGATGCTCAATTACATGTTTTCACCTATGATCATCATTCTTCATGCAAGTTTGTAAAAATATTTAATAACTCAATTCAATTGTGGATTAGACTTGCTAGTCCTTAGCCCTTGTGCATATATGTTTCTTGGGAATTGATTTATTTTGACCAAGCACTTGCATTCATTTAGATAGTTGCATATAGGTAGATTGCATTTAGTTAGTTTCCATTGAATAAATGCCATACCCTTACTTCATTCTTGGTTTAAGCATGAGGACATGCTTGGTTTAAGTGTGGGGAGTTGTGCATACTCTTCTATAATTTCAACTCCATGTCCAACGGGTGAAGATTCCGTTGTAGAGAGAAATTCATCCATGATTGAATCCATCTCTTGATAAACCTCTTCCAAGTCTCCAATGATGATATGTCTTGGAGATTGCGCACCCTCCTCAACATCAATATCAAGCTTCTTGGAAGAGTTCTCCATGATGCTACATTCCCATGGACTTTCAACATCTCCGAAATCTTCAACCACTTCTCCCCTTTCTTCAATGATTATAGGCTTCTCCAATTGTTCCAACACAAAATTGGACTCCTCCTTCTCCACCGAATTTTCCAATTTTTCCTTCACGCTTTGCTCTTCTTTTGACTTTTCACATGTGGTCACGGAAGTACCTTGAGTATTCAAGCATTGGTGGGCTAAAGTGTGCACCGCCTTGGTCAAATTGGTCACAAACTCAAGTGTATCCCGTTTCATGGCTTCTTGTCCTTGGAGTAACAAAGTGAGAGGGTCGTCTATTGGGGCTTGGGGTGAATAGGAAGGTTCATTATTTTGGAGAGAGGGTTCATGGTAGGAAGGTGGTTCTTCTTGGTAAAGGTATGGAGATGATGAGTATTGAGGTGGTTCATGGTAGTAATCTTGATAAGGTTGTGGTGGTTCTAAAGGTTCTTGCTCATAATGATCACAAGGATGTGGTATGGGTGATTGGTTATATGACGGATAAGGGTCACATAAAGGTACTTGGTAGAAATGGGCTTGTGAGTATGGTTGAGCGTCATGTTGAGGATAAGATTCATAGGCATATGGTAGTGGTTGATTGTCATAAAAGGAGTCACCATAGCCATTGAATTGACATGCATTAGGATGAGAATTATACCTATAAGTGTCCGGAGGTTGATGCCAATAGGAGTGATCAATTCCTTGAGGCTCCTCCCATCTTGGAGTGTTCCATCCTTGGTACATGTTAGCATTAAAGTCCACATTTCCTACAACACACTTAGAACCAAACTCAAAGCCAAAGTGGTGAGAATTCATAATGAGAGAACAAAATAAAACTAACAAAAATTAAGAAACAACAAAAGATAAACCTATTCACAATATTCACATATGTACAATAACCAATAACACAACACCATTGCAAATCCCCGGCAACGGCGCCATTTTGATGAATGGATTTTTGATGGTATAGAATTTCACTAATGAAATCTCGTTGTAAAGTATAGTTTCTAAACCAATCACTAATCCTTTCATACAAAAAGTTGTTTGTCACAAGTACAAACCCCTAAAATTTATAAACCGAAGTATTTAAACCTCGGGTCGTTCTCCCTAGGACTTACAATGAAGTGTCTTGTTATCGGTTATGAGTTATTTTGGGGTTTCGGATAAGAAGCATGAAAAGTAAATGGCAATGAAAATAAACTAACAACTATAAAAGGCTCTTGGCAAGGTATGAAAATTAGAAGTCCTATCCTAGTTATCCTTTTCAATTGTGATGAGACTTGTTCATTGCTACCACTTAGTTAACCCTCACTAATTAAAGGAAAGTCAAGTGGATGAATCGATTTGATTTCTCAAGTCCTAATCAACTCCTAAAGGAATGACTAGCTTTAGAGGCATTCAAATCAATTAGCAACTTCTAATTATCAATCAACAAAGGAATTAGATAACTCAAGTGTCACTAATTACTCTACCTAGGCCAAGAGGAACAAAATCTACACAAAAATCCCATCAAGCATTTCATCAAACACTTGGAAGGCACAAAAGAAAAGTATCACAACTAGAAAATGGATAAAAACAGACAGATTTACAGACGGATTCGGTCTTTATTACAGACGGATTTTTGGTTACCGACGAAATTACCGACGGATTTTGTCCCTCTGTAAAAGCCCCGTCGGAAATTATTTACCGACGGATTTATTTTCCGTCGGAAAATTACAGACGGATTTTTACCAGTTACCGACGGATTTTCCCTCTGTAAATTTTCTATCCATTTCCCAAAAGCGACGAACTTTCCGACAGATTTTCCGTCTGTAATTACAGACGGATTTTCAGACGGATTTTCCGTCTGTAATTACAGACGGATTTTTCATCTGTAATTACAGACGGATTTTCCGACGGATTTTCTGTCTGTAATTACAGACAGATTTTCCGACGAATTTTCCGTCTGTAATTTGAACTTTGGAAAATCATCCCACGTTCTGATTACAGACAAAAAATCCGTCTGTAAATCCGTCAATAAGGTAAAATATAATTTTTTTTTATTTTTCTAATTACAAAATAAATTTGTTTTCATATAAAATAAATATAAAAAAACTCAACTCAACTCAAATAAATTATATATTATTTTTTTTTTCTTTGAGATATATGAAAAATAGATTATCTATATAATATTTCTTTGCATATAACTCTACTTATTCAATAATATACACTTGTACATCCATATGGAGTGAAAATTACATTCATGTCTCACAAACATTAGTAGAGTAGTATCCTTAGAATTTTCTAAAATTTCTTGAACAATGCAAGCTAAGCTAGAGACCACTCATATGGTAAGTGTAGAACTTTATGGCAGCTATGTACACTTTCTTATGGCTGCTATGTACACTCTATTGATTCTACAATGTACACTCTATTGAAGCTGCAATGGCCGCAACGGCAGCAACTAGGCCTGCCACGGATACTGCAACATGCAACTGAGCATTATGAGTCCTAATTTCCTGCTTTTTCCTCTCCTTTTGATCCTTCAGCCGTTACTTTGTCAAAATTTTTCTCAGCAAAGGCACATGCTAGAATTGCCTGTCACCCAACCAAACTTATTATTAGATACTCCTTTCAATTTTTTGTAAATATATATGTGCTTTAAGTTTCTATAATAAGTAACTAATAATAATATATGGTATATTGGCAGTACCTGTACAGCAACAGCTAAACCATCAGCTAGAAGGGAGGATATCCCACGTGATGCCAAGGCATCTTAGGCTAGTTTCACTAGCCTTTTTCTTTTATTTTTAGTTGTTTTATGTATTTTCTTGAGCCTTAAGTAATCATTTTGGGCCAATTAGTCATGCTTGTCTTAAATCATTCAACATGAAGATTTTGATGCAAATTCCATGAGTTTTTAGTTATATTCCTTGAATGCTATGAATGGAAGAATTCTCATGAAATTTTGCAAGACTTTGATACAATTGTTTGGATGATTTCAGGAAAGAAGAGGCTAGGCAAGGAAGCAACAAAATCAATAAAGGAAGCTTGAATATCACATGTGGAGTTTAAGTTCCAGTTTAAGCTTAAACTGGAACTTAAACTACCAAGCCATATAATGCTGGAAATGGCGTTTAAGTTCCAGTTTAAGCCTAAACTGGAGCTTAAACGCCAGAATCATGAAGGCTAAGAAATGCTGAAACTGAAGTTTAACCTCCAGTTTAACCTTAAACTGGAGGTTAAACGCCAGAATGAGAATTCCACTCAGGAAGCATTTCCACGTTTAACCTCCAGTTTAACCTTAAACTGAAGCTTAAACGTGTTCGACAATTCCACACTCCAGGGTTGCCTTCTTCCATTTCCACGTTTAAGCTTCAGTTTAACCTTAAACTGAAGCTTAAACGTGCTCGAGCTTGTGCCTCCAGGGAGTGCCAGCGTTTAAACTCCAGTTTAAGCTTAAACTGGAGCTTAAACGTGTTATATGGAACAGCTTGACCATGCCTTCTTCAAACATAAATAACTTGATCTACAAAACTCCAAATGAGGTGATTCAAAATGCATTGGAAAGAAGACATCTAGAGCTTTCCAAGCATATATGGCATGCATGGTGGATACTAAAAATTGAGGGAGAAAACAGCCCCGTAATGTGCATAGAAGAGCATAGTACCAACATGCAATCAGGCCAGCTGACCTTTTCACCTTCCATGGAGTATAACTTGAGCTATAGAGATTCAATTGAGGTGCTTCCAGTTGCGTTAGAAAGCTGACATCCATAGCTTTCTAACGAGGTATAATAGTCTATATTTGGCATCAAATTGGCAAGGTTGACAAGAGAACAAAGTGACGACTCAAGAAAGGGGGGTGCAACGTTTGAGTGTAGTTTAATGGATCATTATCCTTTTTGGATCAATTATGTCACTCTACCCTTCAAGCAAGCAAGGCCCATCAACAACACCAAATCAAGGCCACAAGAATCATCTAGAATAGTTTATTTTCATTTGATTGAAATTTGCTTTGAATTTCATTTTCATTTTGTAATTTAGGGAGCCTATTTAAAGGCCTTAGTTTCTGCATTTGAAAGAAAAAGGGGGGGGATTGAAGGGGAATCCAGCCCCTGAGGGGGAGAGAACTGGAAATCATTTTCTTTTAGTTTTGTAATTGAATTCAGAGCTATGACTCACTAAACCCCTTTCATTGGGTTAGGGAGCTCTATTGTAATTCAATGAATCAATAATAGTTTTATCTTCTTCTTCAATCTTTTCTCTTGAATTTTGTTAGAAAGCTTCTCGATCTAATTCCATTGGGTAGTTGTCTTGGGAAAGAAACTACCCATAATTGGAATCCTTCGGAACCTTGGGAAAGGAATGGAGGATTCATGCTAGAGAAGCTTTCTCACAGTGAATTGGATTGGGGTTTGGATGGATATTGTGACATGTAATCCTACCAAATTGTGGTTCATGAAACTGTGTGGTATAATCAGTGATCGAGCATCATCTCTTCTTATGAACATTTAAACCAAGGGATTGGGAATTTGTTCGTTTTTAGAGAGAATTGGTGAGCCAAGGGATTGGGATCCAATCATATAAGATTGCCAAGCAAAATTCAATGAATGCATTGGTTGAGGAAGGAATAAAAATGTTTTGATTCGGAGATCTCAATATCTCCTAACACCCAATGAATTCCCCATTTCTGATCTACCACTTTCTCTTTACATTCTGCAATTAAATTCATGCAATCACCCCATCCCTTTTAATTTCAGCAATTTAGCTTCTCGCTCTTTAATTCATGCAATTTTACATTCCGCAATTCTCATCTAAATTTTGATTCCGCTCAACTAGAACATACTTCTAATCCGAATTGCTCACTCAACCAATCCTTGTGGGATTCGACCTCACTCTATTGTGAGTTTTTACTTGACGATAACCGGTGCACTTGCCGGAAGGAATTTTGCCGATCGTGCAATTTCCTAAATCGTAGCATAACAAGTTTATGCGCATCACACCACACTAACAGAATCCTACAAGTTACAAGACAAGTATACAAAAATTTCAGTTGATCAGCATGCAAATAGAAATATATTCTATTACAAATTATATGGTATATATTCTTTTAACATTTTCCATTGAAACACTGAGAATTTTCAAAATTAAAAAAAAAAGGGAAAAAAATAAAAAGAAAACTATTTCAAACCTGAAGATGCGACAATCGTCCTAATCTGAGAGGTTCCACATCTCTCCAGAATTCATCACTTTCTACTGAAAGCAAAGCTATATCACAATCAACACCTCTGGCTAAAACCTGTACAGTTCATTCACTGAGAGTAAAGTAACTATATGAACATGTCATGAGTTAGAAGCTATATATCCTTCTAAGCAAACATGCAAAACTTGCACTTTACAATGAATTCACTCCAAGTTTAAAAGCAAGGTATAGCTTACAAGTAAACCTCAGATATATCAAATTTTACCTGCAATAATACAATTTTAGTGACTTATTCACTAATACTTCTTAATGTCCTTACTCACTACTATATGAGATATTTAAGCAAACTGCTCTTCACATAATACTCATTTTTTAATGAAAAAAGGACAAGACCTTCATAGAGACACACTTTAGCCACGTATTTTGTATCATCCCCTCTTCTCTTAACTTTAACCTGCAATAAACCACAACAATAAAAAAGTTGGTAGCTATTTATAACCTTTCGGCAACTAATTCTAAGATCTATGAACATAATATAATTTATTAATAAAATTTATATTGAAGGATCTACATCCTGGAGAAAATAGGACCCTTAAGGAAATTACATGTGTATCATGTTCCACACAATGTGCATTGGTTATTAGTTTCCTACCTCCAATCATAAATGCACTGCAAAAAAGGTGGCTTGTAAGATTAAGAATGAATCCATTTTTACTATTCTACTGTTAAGGTTTTCAAAAGATAAAGAGGATAGTTTTATATGATTAATATAATTTATTTAAAATAAAGACCTTTCTTAATATGAAAATATGGCAGTTAAATATTATTAGTTATTAATTTCCGTTATTAGTTATTAGGTCGAACATGAACAATTGTTTGAAGAGAACGGATAATAGTGAACTAGAAAAAGCTTATATATGTTTGAATGAAAATGAATTCCAAATAGAAAGTAAAAGTTACCATGATTATGCCTTTGACATTCTCCTTTGTTAGTGTGATGCAGTTCTGCAAATCATCATCAGATTTGTTATTCAACTTATTTCATTAAAAATTACCGTATATATTTTTCCCAAAATTTCATACAAGTTGGCGCCAATCTGCTGAATTTTCTGCAGCAAGTAATTTAACAACTTTATATGCCAAATTTTGCATCAAAGCTTTTAACATTCCTAAAACCACAAGAGCTCAAATTTAAACAACCTGCCAAAATTAAAATGAACAAGGACACAAAAAATCAGCAAAGGCAGCACAAGGTGTAAAGTAGTTTCTATTGGTAAGTATTAAGCAAATGAAAAATCAAACTCTTTCATGAATGAAAATAGCAAAGTACCTTTGAAAACAAATCTTCTACTTCTCTTTCACGAATATCACCAGGGAGGTTCCCAACGTAGACTATTCTGCTCCCACGCCTACTCATTTTCAATCTGCGGCAATAAATTTAAAGTACTATATTGCAGGTGAAGGGATATAAACAGTTTTTGTGATAAAATCAAGCAGTAGTTATCATGAAATCATGCCCTAAGTTTACAAGACAAAAAATCAACTGCTCATGGCTAGTCACATTACTTAAAAGAGTTCAAAATTGAAATTAGAATGTATCTACCTGCTCCATTTCGTAAATTAGAATGTTGCCAATCCATTACTGAGTTAATTTTGGCTCTTCTAGACAGCTCAGTTGGATACCTGATGAATCAAAATGGAAGATGTTATAATTTATTAAGTTATTTATTCTAATCTCTGTCACCCTAATCTGTCCTTTCAATGAACATACAGAAATGAAGAAAATGAACCCAAAATCGTGTTTTACTAATGAAGAAATCTCCTGCATAATACTTAACCTGGAAAACTGGAAAACCTGGAAAACCTGCATAATATTTTAGATGTTGGTATCTACTGTATATATATCACAAAACTGGAAAACCTGCATAACGCAAAAATACTTAACCCATTTACAAAGCTCTCATCCTCCCTCTTTCTTGGCTATCATCCTACACTGTAAAAATGGAGTTACCAGAATCACTTGACTCAAAGTCTGATGCGTTTTACCACTATTTGTGGGACCAACATGCAGGATAATCCTGCGATGTTTCCTTCTGGCCTGTGGATACCAAGTATGAGGGGAGCTAAAACAACCAAAAATCAATCATGAGGCTTCAGAACCATAAAATGATAAAATCAATATCAATGCCAGTGCATCTTTTAACTTAATTATCAAATGATAAATAGCAATTAAGAATTTCAGTAACGAATACAAAAGAGCATTATCACAAACAGGTTCCGTGCAAAGTTCCGAAACTAATGTAAAGAGAGCAGATTGAAAAGCAATGCAATGTAAGCTTACGTCAAGTCAGTGAAATCATTTCTGATGGCACCATGAGTAGAGCAAGTCCCCTCAAACGATCTACAAGAACAAATAGCCACAAATAAAACAAAATCGATTCAGTGAGAATAAACTCCAATGGTGGGAGGAACAGGTTATATATATTAACTAGTGATAAAATATACTAGTTATATGCATAATGAAACAATGTGGCAGGAACAGGTTGAATATGGTGGGAGGTATGAAACATGCTAAAATGGTAAAGAGTAGAGTTCTGAAACCAGATTGCTAATGGACACACACGTCAGAATGCCAATAATAAAATAATTTTACTGCTTTTTTGCAACCAATTTTGCTATAGAGATAAGTTAACACATGTAATTACATACTGTGATCTGCTTACCTTCCCCAATCCTTCATCTTTATCAACTATTCTAGAGGGTTTCCCTCTTCCACCAGAAACTTCAACCTGTAAGAGACCAAAGTGTTAAGTATCTACTGAAATACCACAAGAAAATTATTTGAACACAGCAGAAGTGTATAATTTTGGCAATTCATGAATGAAAAGAAAACCTTGCTTCTACAATGTACTGCAAGCATGGTAGCTGCAACAATTGAGCCTAGTTGATAACAATTGAGCCTAGTTGTGTTGCTGATAGAGATGATAGGTTGCCAAGTAGATCCCCCATTGGAGTCCTTGCAACACCAACAATACAAACATCTGTAACAAAAAAAGTACACACACATGCACCGAGGCTGAGTTAAAGCGGAGTTAAATTCACTGATTATCAACTATACTTCCCTTCAGGGGGATCCATCTTAAGTTTCTAAAAATTCAGCAAGCTAAGGAAGTAGAGAGAAGCGCCAACTCATGATCTCAAAACTGAAATTTGTAAATTAATGATTGGCGTTTCAAAATTTAACAAGAGAGACATACCTCAGGATTTTGGCGACATGGGGAGCTTCCAGAAATAGAAAAAATAACCTTTTGACAACAAAAATGATATGTTATTGTTATGGATCACAAGAACCATCACATAGTTAAAATTACTGTTACAGTTACGGTTGCAAAGGAAACTCACAGTCAGAACAAGAAGGAAACAGAATAGAAGAAGGTCAATGTTAGAACAGAGGCGCAAGACTTTGAGAAGCCAAGCAAAGTAGTTCTCTGCAAGAAACGCATAGATTAGCAATTTGGTCTTGGAAAAGATTGGACATAGAGATGTTGAAGTGAAAGAATACCGATGAGTTGGGCAATAATCAAAGCAGTTCTCTGTCAGAATTGGGTTCTTTCCAAACCCTGGTTGAGTATAACTATGCTGTTTGAGTATTCTGTTGATTTGCTTCTGTTATTCTGTCTCCCAGTAACTATTTCTAAGACGAACACTCCCAATAAAACATGAAAGACAAGTATACCATGAATTGAATTCTCTAATCCCTTCGCATGCATACAGACTAACTTATCAATATTAAAGGGTTCTCAAATCCCTCTTCATATCCATCAATATGACTCCCTAATAAAAAGAATAAGTGATAAAGAGATAAAAACCAAGTTTGAAGATTGAAATTTCTCCTTCAAATTCAAGCATTTTATTTCAGAAAAACAACCTTTACTTTCTTCAAAACTTTTGCAACTAATCAAAAGAAACAGCTGAAAATCAACATTCAGTACACTCCAAGATTCACCAAATAGACAAAATGCATATTCCATATGGGATGGATTCCACTTTTACAGTTAGTGTAGAAATAATCAGCATCAATTTCATAATATAGCAATGCACCACACATATTCTACTCAATCCTTTTTATATCTCTACTCAATCCGTCTCAACAGTAAATAAGAATTGTGCTGAATTGATTATTCAGTCAAACAAGGCAAACTAAACGGATAAACCCTAAACCTTAAAAACAAAAAGACTTCAAATCAGATCCAGTAGCAAACTATGTACCTGCTCAGTAAGCATGATAACAGGATGCCCTGCCCTTTGTAAACGTTCAAACATGCTGCACTCGTAAAGATATTTACTCGCAACATTTGAGAGGACAGTTGCAGGAAGTTGCTTTGGGTCACCAACCTTAGATAATTTGCAAATGTCAGTATAACCTCTTACCTTATAGCAGAAGTTCAAAAGCCTTTTTAAGTACACTTACCATTATGCATTTGGTTCCACTTGACTTTAAAAGCTGAAGAGGAACAAGAGTAGCAGGTTCTAGAGCCTGAAATAGAAAAATAGATCAGGAAAAAAAAAGGAAACAAGATGATTGCAGATAAATAAACCATGGGCAAGCCACTAACCTTTGATGCATGAGTAACTCCATACGGCAATGCTTTGCTGCAGAAGTTCAAACAAATGTGCAAACTATATAGTTCAAAATTGCCTTATATATATATTTAAAAAATGTTTTAACATTTAACGAAATATCATGCAACTTTAATTTATTCATTATTAGTCACATTCTCTTTATTTGAACTTGACTATCACAGTGTCTTCAATCAAGCTTTTCTGCTTCCATTAATTTTGTATACTTTTTGTTTTGCTTTATATAATAGTTGGAACCATTAAACAATTGAGCCAAGCAAAGTATGATAAACCTAGCTAAAACTGGCGTAGAAAAATTGAGCCCTAAGGTTTATCGGCGTAATTTAAACAATGCATACCTGAATCGGCGTAATTTAAACAACTGCTGGTAGATGCTCTGGTTCTCTTTGGAGCAGGAACCGATTGGAATCGGTTCGAATTCCACCGATTCGCTTGCGACAAAGCGCGATAGTGCAGCGACGGTGACAGAGCAGCGACGGAAACAGAGCGCGACGACCTTGAGTCTGAAACGCCCGCGAGAGAAGCGATATACCGGAGAGCTAGAGAGAGGTCGACGGCGAGACCAGCCGCGAGAGAGGTGAGACTCAGTGAGCTTGAGGGTGAGAGTGGCGAGAGAAGAGCGAAGAAACTCAAAGGAGGGTTAGGGGTTCTTCATCGCGGTTAGGGGTTCTTCGACGGAGGCATTGCGAGCGCCGGTGACCGGCGACGTTCTTGCAGAGTGCTGTTAGGGGCTCTTCGTCGCGGTTAGGGTACAGTGAGGCATCATGAAGACAGGGAGGGTTATGGTTAGCTAGGGTTAATTGTTCATCTTCATGGAGTGCTTTGTGAATTGAGTCAAAAGTTATTTGTGAATGGAGCTGGAGCTGGAGCTCGAGACAGAGACGGGGTAGATTAGGTTTAGTTTTTTTTTCCGGCGAAAAATTTTAAATTACAGACGAATTTTCCGTCTGTAATAATTTAATAAAGCGCAGTATTTTTGTTTATTTAATTACAGACGGATTTTCCGTCTGTAACTATTTTTTACGGAAAAAAATTAATTTTTCCGATAGAATTATAGACGGATTCTCTTTTCCGTCTGTAATTTATGCTAATTCATTTTTTTGGTTTTCCGACAAAAAAATCTCTCTGAAATTCCGTCTGTATTTTCGTGGGATAAAATCCGTCAGAAATATCCGTCTGTAATAGCTAGTTTTCTAGTAGTGTATAGTCAATTACAACAAGAATGAATTCTAACTACAATTGAATGTAAAGAGTTAACAACAACAATCAAGGAAATCACAATTATCATGAATTACCTCAAATTGCATTATTGAAAGAAAACCAAGGAACAACAATATATCCAAAACAAAATGAAGAATTAAAATTATTAAAGCACACATCTAGAAAGAGGAAGAGGAGAAGATTAAGAATTGGTAAATGAAAAGTGAATCAAAGCATGAGTTAAACCTAGATCTAAGAAGGGAGATTAACCTAAACCTAATCCTAATCCTAGAGAGAAGAGAGAGCTTCTCTCTCTAGAAACTAATTACAAAGATAAACTAAACTAATTGGTAACTAATTTCTAAAGTGATCAATGATGCCTTCTCCTTAATCCTTCATCCTTTTATTCCTTTCCCTTAGCAATTTGGCGCCAAAATGGGTTCAGAAAACCTCTCAAATCGCCAGGCACGTGTTGCATTAATGAGGTCATGTGCCATCATCGGCGCGTGCGCGCATGGTACGCGTGCGCGTCCCTGGTCGATTCTGCAATGTGCGCGCGAGCGCCTTATGCGCGTGCGCGTGCATGGCTGACTTTGCTTCTTTGACTTTTTTATGCTTCTCTCCACTTGTATGCTTCCTTCCTTGCTTCCTTTGATCCATGCCTAGTTTCAACCTGAGGTTACTAGCAAACACATCAAGGCATCGTATGGAATCAAACAGAAACTAGAATTCACCAAGATAAGGCTTAAAAAGCATGTTTTTACACTTAAGCACAATCATGGGAGAGATAACAAAACCATGCTAACTCTTAGGCTAAATGTGACAAAAGGTTATCAAAATGTTCTAAATTCAAGGCAAAACAAACCGTCAAATTGGGGTTTGTCAAGTAGCATTGCTTTTACTTTCTGAATGCATGAATAAATAATGCATGTTTGATGTTGAAATTAAGAATGTTGGCCCTTGAAAGAATGATGAAAGAAGGAAAAGTATTGTTGGTAATCTGAAAAATCCAAAAAAATTGATTCTTGAAGTAAGAAAAAGGAGTAGAAAGAAAAGAAAAGAAAGAAGCAAAAAAAAAGGGAAGCAAAAGAAAAAGAAAAAGCCAATAGTTCTTTAAACCAAAAGGCAAGAGCAAGGCTTTGAGCATCAATGGTTAGGAGAGCCTAAAAGAAACAAAATCTTGGCCTAAACAGTTCAAATGAGCTGCTTCCCTAACTATACGCTTGTGGTGTGAAGGTTTCAAGTGAAAAGCTTGAGACTGAGCAGTTAAAGTCGTGATCCAAAGCAAAAGAGCGTGCTTAAGAGCTCTGGACACCACTGACTGGGGATTCTAGCAAAGCTGAATCACAAGCTGAAAGGGTTCACCCAGTTAAGTGTCTGTGGCGTTTATGTATCCGGTGGTAATACTGAAAAATAGAGCGCTTAGGGACACGACCAAGACTCAAAAGAAGTTGTGTTCAAGAACCAAAAAGAACTAAACTAGGAGATTCAATAATATCATCTGGATTCTGAGTTCCTAAAGATGCCAATTATTCTGAGCTTCAAAGGAAAGTGAGATGCCAAAACTATTCAGAAGTGAATAGCCACTAGTGCCGCTCATCTAGTTGAAACTGAGCTTCATTGAAACTTCTCTTATTTTGTATCCTACTTTGCTTTTGGCTGCTTGGGGACAAGCAATAGTTTAAGTTTGGTGTTCTGATGAGCGGATATTTTATACGCTTTTTGGCATCATTTTCATATAATTTTTATTATGTTTTGTTTAAGTTTTACTATATTTTCATAGGTTTTAGTGAAAAATTCATATTTTTAGATTCGACTTTGAGTTTGTGTATTTTATGATGATTTTAGGTATTTTCTGGCTGAAATTAAGGAGCTTTGGAAAAGTCTGAGTCAAAGACAGAGAAAGGACTGTAGATGCTGTCAGATTCTGACCTCTGTGCACTCAAAGGAGAATTTTTGGAGCTAAAAAAGTCCAAATGGCACGCTCACTATGGAAAGCTAACATTCAGAGCTTTCCAGCAATATATAATTGTTCATACTTTCCTCTATAAATGAAGGTAAAAAACTGGCGTTCAACGCCAGTTCTTCACCCTCTTCCTGGCGTTGGACGCCCAAAAGGGAGCAGCTGGCGTCCAGCGCCCAAAAAGGAGTCCAAAGCTGGCGTTCAACACCCCAGAGGGAGTACCAACTCGTGGCTTCACTCAAGTTCAGCCCAAACACTCACCAAGTGGGCCCGGAAAGTGGATTTTCGCACTACAAGACTAGTTTATCTTATTTCTGTAATTCTTAATTATCAGATTAGTATATATAGAACAAGGATCACCCTTGTTCAGGACTATTTGATCTTTGCCCATTTGAATAGATTACTTTTCTATACAGTATGAGTCACTAACCTCCTAGGTTAAGGTTAGGAGCTCTGCTGATTCTTATAGATTAATAATATCATTGTTCTATTTCAATTTATGCTTGATTCCATTCTAAGATGTATCTTCGTTCTTCATCCTACTGAATTGGGAGTGCAATTTGACCGTCATCCCTATTCTACATGGGTTCGTGCAGGTCCTTGATGGGATAGTACTGAACTACAAGCTTGATTATACATCTCTTAGACGGCTAATCCACGACTTTGTTGGGGACTTGGAGACATCAGTTCAGCCGAGGTACGGGGCGATTAGGGCCTTTGTGGTATAGGCTAAAATTAATAGAGCAGCGTTCTCTGATCCAGAAGATTTGACATTTTCTGTGGCACTTTGAGTAGGATCATCAAGGGAATGGACTGCAGGAGCTTCACCCCTATTCAGATTGGATGACCACTGACCTGGCATTTAATCTGAAGCAGAGGAGATTAATGACCACTAACCTGGCGTTAATCACTTACAGCCTGCCATGGAATAAATCATCAGAAGTTGAAGTAGACAGTGAGAAAAGTTGATCTAGAAGGAGGAAGTATCTCCGAAGCCTCAACCGTTCTCTCATCACTGATTTCATATCTATCTAGTAACACTTTATTTATTCTGTTTTATGTGTTTTTCACAACAACTATATTTTCTATCCGCCTGACTAAGATCTACAAGGTAGCCATTGCTTGCTCAAACCAACAATTTTCGTAGGATCGACCCTCACTCACCTAAGGTATTACTTGGACGACCCGGTGGACTTGCCGGTCTATTTGTGCGAATATTGTGGAGTCAATTTCGTGCACCAGTCTTCCTGGATCTTCTTCTTGCTTCTGGGTCAGTGGGTCACCATCTGCTTCTGCGTATTCTGCACTTCTGGTTCGTCGTTTGCCAATGCTTCTCATCTTTTTGAATTTTTTCCTGTTCTGAGTTTTCCTTCATTTTTTTTAAAGAAATTTGTTCCAATAAAAATCTGTTACCACAATTTTTACTGGAGTTTGATTGGTAGTGGTTCTTGGACTTGAGAAAATCTTATTGTGGTTATGGTTTATGGTTGGACTGATTATTTTTTTTATTTTAATTCTTGGTTCTGATTTTTCTGATCCTAGTTAAGGTTGATGGTTGGACTATTTTCTATTGTTGTGTAATTATATGTTCTATTTTCTATTATTGTATTATTTTTTTTTATCTGTTTTGTTGCTTAGTTGAACTATTTTTTTACTATTATGATTTTAATTGTGATTCTTGGATCTAGATTGTATTTTGTTGTTGATCTTTTATCTGATTTTGTTCTTGATTCTTGGTTTGTTTCTTGGTTGTGATATTTATGCATTTTAATAACAGTGCATTTTAAGTCAGTTTGGTTGCTCGCTTCTGATAAAGAATTGAAAATTATCGCTCTTATGAGTTTTAACTGTTTCAAGTGTGAGTCCATTGTTTTCCTCATTTGGCCAACTAGAAAGTGACATGATACATTATGCTTATTAGGTCAGAATGAATGAAATGTAATTGATTTCGAGATTTTAAATTCTTGATTTTAACCTTATTAAACACACTTACTCTTGTTTGTAGCATAAACATTAATTGGTCACAACCAAATTCAAAATAAAGATTAAAAATGTTATCCATTACTTATTATTTATATTATCCTTTCTTATTAGATAGAAAGAATATACCAGAAAAATATTTCTAATGTGGATTTTTAAAAACTGGTTTTAAAACTAGATTTTTGGTCAACAAAACATGTTTGAAAATTGGATTTCTAAGAACTGGTTTGAAAATTAGATTTTTGGATAAAAAATCTTGTTTTTAAGGGATAAAATATCTGATTTTAAAACTGCATTTAAAAAAACTAAATTTTAAATTTGGATTTCAAAAAACTAAATTTAAAATCGAGATTTTAATTTAGGATATGAAAAAACTAGATTTTCAATTATGTGTATTTCATTACTTGAAAACATCTTAGGATAAATAAATATCTTTGAAAAAAGATCTTTAATCAAATAATGGTACGCAAGCATACGTTGCACTTAAAAAAATAAATTAATTTATTCTCTGAATTTTTGGAATTTCCAATTTTTTTTACTGAATTTTGTTGGTGAATGTTTGACTTTTTGTGTAACTATTAAAGTTTGCTGTGAATGGAGGGGGGTTAATAAATCTTGTTTAGCCGGAGTTGCTGCCATTGTGAGTTTTTATTCTTCTTAATAATGTTTGTTTTGGACCTTTACAGAAATACTCTCTTGACCCTGTATCGGTTGACTCGTTGGGGAATCGGGTGTAGATTTTCTAAAGTGTTGACCTTTGGTTTTGCCGTCGCCGACTCAGTGTCATAGGTGCGGGCAACTGGATCTTCTTCTTGCTTCTGAGTTAGTGGGTCACCATCTGTTCTGCGTATTCTGGACTTTTGGTTCGTCGTTTGCCAATGCTTCTCATCTTTTTGAATTTGTTTCCTGTTCTGAGTTTTCCTTCATTTTTTTAAATAAATTTGTTCTAATAAAAATATGTATCCACAATTTTTACTGGAGTTTGATTGGTAGTGGTTCTTGGACTTGAGAAAATCTTATTGTGGTTATGGTTTATGGTTGGACTGATTATTTTTTTATTTTAGTTCTTGGTTCTGATTTTTCTGATATTAAGGTTGATGGTTGGACTATTTTCTATTATTGTGTAATTATATGTTCTGTTTTCTGTTATTGTATTATGTTTTTTTATCTGTTTTGTTGCTTAGTTGAACTATTTTTTACTATTATGATTTTCGTTGTGATTCTTGGATCTAGACTGTATTTTGTTGTTGATCTTTTATCTGATTTTATTCTTGATTCTTGGTTTGTTTCTTGGTTGTGATATTTATGCATTTTAATAACAGTGCATTTCAACTCAGTTTGGTTGCTCGCTTCTGATAAAGAACTGAAAATTATCACTCTTATGAGTTTTGACTATTTCAAGTGTGTTTCCATTGTTTTCCCCATTTGGCCAAGTAGAAAGTGACATAATACATTATGTTTATTAGCCCAAATTAAATGAAATGTGATTGATTTTGAGATTTTAAATTCTTGATTTTAACCTTATTGAACACACTAACTCATGTTTCTAGCATGAATATTAATTGGTCACAACCAAATTCAAAATGAAGATTAAAAATGTTGTCCATTACTTAGTATTTATCATATCATTTCTTATCAGATAGAAAGAATATACTAGGAAAATGATTCTAAAGTGGATTTCTAAAAGCTAGTTTTAAAACTAGATTTTCGATCAAAAAATCTGGTTTGGAAATTGAATTTCTAAAAACTAGTTTTAAAATTGGATTTTTGGATACAAAATCTGGTTTTGAAGGGTTAAAAAATCTGATTTTGAAATTGCATTTAAAAAAACTGGATTTTAAGTTTGGATTTCAAAAAACCAGATTTAAAACCGGATTTTAATTTAGGATATTAAAAAACTAGATTTTCAATTATGTGTATTTCGTTATTTGAAAAAATCTGACGATAAACGCTAAATATTATAGAAAAAGATCTTCAATCAAATAATGGTACCCAAGTATATGTTCCTTGTTTAAAAAAAAAAAAACTTAACTCATACTCTGTAATTTTTTAAAAATTATTTTTGTTACAGAATTATGTTGGTGAAGGTTTGAGTTTTGTGTACCATTGATTTTTATATTGTCGTTGTCTTACTAATTGTCTAATGACCTTATGTTGTGTAAAGGATTAATCAAATGCCTAAGAAGCCTCGGTACACCGTTAGTAGTGTAGCCAGAACTGTTGCTACCCCTAATAGTCAAACCCAAGCTACTTTGGTGAGTTAAGTAATGCAACACTTATTTGAAATGTTGATTTGCCTTTTAATATAGACTTTTAGTTAATATCATTTGTGGGAATACTGAAAAAAATTGGTTGATGTACTAACTACCTTGTTTTTAACACAAGGATGGAACGACGGATATGGGAGCTAACAGCGACGTGCTAGAGCGCCTCAACTTCTGCATTCCGGCAACGGTGCTCAACAATCTCGTGTTAATACTCTACCCTTTTGACCACCGCACAATGAAAAACGGCTGGCTCCGTCAAGTGACATGGGTGACACTCGAGCTCCTCCAACATAACAGAGAGTTGCAACCAGTTGGTCAGGCAGCGGGCCTATTAAGCGGGTTCTTGGGGAATTTGGGGGCTAATTTTCAACAGTTACCAATTTGTGAAACTAGTTGGAAGACAATGAACAAGGCTATCAAAGAGCATAAGTTTGACCAGATTAAGGTATTTTTTAAGTTTTTTGATAAAGTAAGACTTTACCACTGCTTGAAGTTTGTTTTAGGTTGTTCAACCATATTTCAAGTGTAAAATGTTTTTTTTCCTCTTAAATCAACAGTACTAGGGGAAGATTAAGACGCACGCACATGATATCGACCATATAAATTCTAAGAGAATATATATATATATATACACGGACTCTTTTGTTTAGTGTAAATTGCATTACGTTATTATATAGCTTAGTTCCAAATCATCCAGTCCTTCGTATATAACAATGTAACTAATAATGATAATAATAATAATAACAAAACTTATAAACCTCATGAGATTTTCAAAGTTGCTTCTATCGTAAACAAATAGAGAGTGACTAGCTATTATTTATGACTTTTTGTTAAATCAAAATGTCAAAGGAAATTAAATATAGTACACATTTGCACAAGTGGAATCCATTACCGTACTGAATTTAAAATGTCTCTATATAATCTAATTATAAATCTTGATGAAGGTAATTAATAGTTCCAAATTTTATAAATTAAAATATTTATAACATTAATTATATTAACTAAAATTTTATATTAACAATTATCCAATATGGGTATATATTTATTCTTTAGAATCCACCTCTTACTCTACATACTTTCTAGAACCGTAGTTCAGATGAAAAACTGAATTCCCATTTTCTTCCCACCTGATGGAATATTAGACCCGTCTTTAATTTGAAATTAATTTTAATGAAGAAAAATTCTTAGCAATTAAGAAAAGTAAATCTCAACTGTTTAGGTTTTTTGGTCGATAGTCAGGGCCTAGGGGGAACCATCATTTGTACTATACACGGAAACAAGTATACAAATAATGTATATTATTGCTTTATTTGTAGTGTATAAGTATCATTGTTGTCAAGAGAACAATTATAAGAGTAATGTCCATCTCCTGTGTGTTTATTTTCTTTAATTTGAACTCAAACGGAAACTACTAAAGTGTTAATAACATTTTTAAAGTAAAAAAGATTAACTAATATTAATTCAAATATAAATAAAAAAATATCATGACCTTAAATTACTCAACTCAAAACTAATATAAAAGAGTCAAACTAATTCACCACATTATCAAATCACTAAATATAGAAACTCTGAGATAACATTTTGTTTAAAGTGTACACACAGTTTGTACACGTCTCTTTATAAAAGTATACATTATTGCCTTTTATCAGTTTATGATATATTCTTTTTTCATCCCATCATTCAGTCACATGCTTAATTGCTTATGAGTTATGTCTTCTTTTTCATTTTTATTTTGTGGAATTATACGTAATTGTCCCCAATCTCCATGCACAATGCAAGCAAAAAATTGAATTAACATTTGCTTAAATGTGAAAAGAAAATAAAAAAATTCTGAACCGAAGTGACTGATTGATGATTTTGTGATTTGGGCCACACTATATGACAGAAGATCTTTATCATGCATCTTATGTTATCTTTTGATATGAAATATTTGTAGCGAGTCTTTCACTATGAGGATGATCGAGGAGGAAGATTAAAGCGGAGAATCATACAAAGGATAGAAAGAAACTGGAAGAACACAAGAAATCTTTTGTTTCATAGGTTTTATGATAGCAGAAATAATTTTGAGAAAAATGCCAACCATAAACCATCAGGAATAGATGCAAATCATTGGAAATGATTTCTTGAATATCAGTTGAAGGACGACACAAATGTAACAAATATTAAGTTGGTATTTCATTCTATTAAATTTTAAACCCTCTAAATTACTTCTAAATATGTTGAATTTATTGTGATAGTGGAAAAACTTTTACCCAAAATATCTTTACCTTATGCTTTTTTCTGTTTACTGAAACTGTACATGGCTATGTCATACATAGTTAACATTGTATTAATTTATCCCATTAATATTTATGTTTATTTTTTTGTTTATAGGAGAAGTACAGAAAAAATGCTATAAATCATTCAAAGCAATGTTACACACATAATGGAGGTTCTAAAACAATGGCCAGAAAAAGACACGAAGAAGTAATCAAATTAAATTCAATTTCATATTTTTGCCTTGTTTTTGGTAATATAGTGTTGTTTGTTATATGATTGTGTCCACATGAATGTTATAGAAGCAACGCCAGGGAAGGCTTATTGGTAGAGGAGAGACATGGACCATGACTCAAAAAAAAAAAGGATGACTCATATATAAATAAAGATGCGCGTATTGTTGGGATAACAATGGATTTAAAATTAGTGTAACTTCAAATCTCATACGTTTGCAGGAAGCAATTGCACATATTGAGGGCCAAGATGCATCCAGCAAGGAGCTTTCACAGAATGATTCCCTTGCACAAGTACTTGGAAAGGAGCACCCAGGATGAGTTCGTGGACTAGGTTTCAGACCATGTCCCACTCAGTATTTTCGTAATATTCCGCAGCAGTTGGACTCCGGTGTGCAGATTGAGGAGTATCAGAAGGAGATTGCAAAACTTAAGGTAGAGGAAGTAGAACTAAAGGTAGAGGCAACTGAGGAGAAGGCAAAGAGACAGATGATGAAGGCAGAGGAAGCAGAAGAGAAGGCAAAGAGACAGACAAAGGGGAATTCGTTAAGATACCTAATCTAGCAACAAGAAGATAATTTGTCACCTGACATAACTGCATATCTGGATTCTTTGGGAAGTGCACCGACCTTATCCCATGCAAGATGATATTGTAGCACTAATGACTTTTGAGTTATTTATTTCTAGTTTACAGACATTGATGCACTGAAGACAAATTACTATTATAATGATTAACTTTTGCGTATATATTTTTGTTCTATTTTGTGTGTTTTAGTTTGATTGGTTGTTGGTTGTTTTAAAAAATTAAAGCAACTTACATAGTGGAAGAACGTATATGGAATTAAAGAATTGATTATATTATTAAAAAATTTAGATTTAAAAAAAAAACTATAATATGACATTTGGCAGCGGGTTACTAATCCGCCGGTATATTAGAAACACAGCTTTATGAAAGATGGCATTTTGCAACAGTTAACAACCGCTGCCATCTACAAGTAGGCTTGTTTATGTTTTAGTAGCGGTTAGAACCACCGCAAAAATATATCACGGCAAAATACCATCTAGCAGTGGTTATTCCAGCGGTTACTATTAACCGCTGCTAAAGGTTTAGCCGCACACTACCTTTCGATGGGTTCACAACCGCTGCTATTCGGCTCCATAATTGCCACTAATTGCCAGATGTGGTGTAGTATATGAAAAACCACGTAATTTTTTGGTTTATTTTTGTCGGTTACAAACCGCCGCTATATGTTGCTGCTAATTTTTTAACTAAAATATATTAATTTGTTTTTCTTTAAATATTCTGGGTACATTTTTTGTGTTTTTTGGGAGTTATTTTTTAATATTAAAAATCTTAAAAATTTTTCTCTAAAAATCTAAATTGAGGGCGAAAACTCATGAAAATATAATTGGTAAACAAGCTAATATATTTATATTAATATCAATAAAGTATATCTCTAATTAATAAAGTTGCATAGTCAACTTAAAAAAATGTATACTTCAAATAAAATAACATCAAATCCTAATATCTATTTCTGCTCTGTCCCTCCAAGGAATTCATCCATGCAGCGATGTTTGGTGGCAGCTCCCCACCTTGCTGTTGAATTAGATAACTTAGAACACTCTCCATTGCCTGCCTCTTATCTTCTCTGCTGCTACTTCATCCTCCATTGCCTTCCTTTTCAATTTATCGGCTGCCACCTCTTCCTGTAGTTCAAACACCCTTTGGATCTATCCCCCAGCTGATGCGAATTCAGACCGAAGAGTTGACTTGGAGTTGGTCTAAAACTCACGCCGTGCACTCTACCCAAGTGTTTTTTTTTTTAAACTTGGGCAAGCGAATCATTTTCAGATAACATTCTAGAGGATTCATCATGTTGCTCAATCTCCACATTTTTTTCCTACAGACATAAATAAGCAAACATAAGCAATTACATGCTAGAGTATATTCAACCAAATTTTATAATTAAAACCAACGAGAAACAACATAAAGAATATCAACATAGTATTTACACCAATGACCCGAGCTTCTTCATGTATATAGGAGCCATCACTTCGTTTGTGCACTAAGTTCCATAACTCTCCTCCACTAACTTTCCTCCTTTGTAGTTCTGACTGTAACAACATAGTTTATATCATCACCATATTCTACCGAAATAAAGAAAATATAGTTGAAAATATAATTCAAAGTGAATTCAAACATAAATTACCTCTTCTTCCCTTCGTCTCCCAAACTTTTCAAACCATCAGTGTGAGTGTATAGTTGTTTCGATCGATTCATAGCATTTTTCCTACACTTCTCTTATTATGCCATAAAAAATAAGGTTGATTAGACACCGAATTTGTCTATATCAATGTAACATAAATAATATTATTTTTTAACAAATTCAAAATAGGTTACCTGTGTGTCAAGTTTATTGCGATATTCAAGGAACCATCTCCAATACTCTTTATCAATTTCCAACGAGCATTCCTCAATATTTTGTTCAAGTGTCTTTGTTGAGTCGTAATACTCATGATACAACCTACTTCTTTGTATCCTTCTAGGAATTTCCTATACCTTTTAAAATTTTATTCTTGATACTTTCAATACTATCTTCATCAAAGTAAAAAATTTTGTGCAAAAAGATAAGTTCAAATTGTTAGTAATTATTAAATAAAATTGATTTAATAAAACACTACATATTTTTACCTTTACACAGTCATTATAAACTTGTCTTTGGTGTTAATCTTTCTCCAACTTTTCTCATAGATAGAGAATTTATTATAGTTAGCACCTAGCAATCCAAGAACACCATTCAATAGACCAACTCATTCCAATTGGTTGCAGTTCCCTGTTAAATTTTAGTATGATCTTATTATCATTATTAGGCCGCTCCATAGCTTCCCTTACACTTAAACCAGCTTGCTTGATTATGCCATCATAATCTATAAAAAGTAGAACCTTATTTATGTAGCCATTGTGGCCAAGATACGACAAAAAATAAAAATAACAGAGTCTAAATCATTTTGAATATTAGAGGTTTAAGATTTGCTACCGATGACATCAACATTCTAAAATTCAGTATTCTTGTGTCCTTTGCGCCTTTAAGCATTAGAAGCAGCAAAGATGTTTTCAATGTCTTGTTCAAATGAATCTACCTCGTTTGCCTTTAGTTCCAAGTCTTTATCTCCTGGCTCCAAGGTTTGAACACCATTGGTGCAGATCTGTGGATCAAGTCTTGGTTCGCTCCAAGGTAGACGGAATGGGCAAAAAATGCAACTGTGGTAACACCACCATCATTGGACGGCTACAGTCATCGGATGGTCTGATAAAGATGCAAGAGCTCCTGTTTGAGGCTGCTAACATATTGTTTCTAGTCTTAATGTTTTTGTGAAATGAGCTTTTCTAGGCATCTTAAATTCCTAGTATATAATGTAATCATAAATTTCAAATTAGAGGAAAGCAAGAAATGTATATCAATATTTTAACAAGAAACTAAAATAGAGAGAATTGTGCAGAACAACAATAATAATCAAGACTAAGAAAAAACAAACAATCTATCACCAAAAATAAGAGAAATTATCTGTCAAAAGATACAAAATTGAACTAGCATTTCATGCATAAGAACTCTGGTTCATGCATGAGGTGATGCTATTAGATTTCACATTTGTGTATTATTAATATAGCCATTTATTGCTTGTTACTAATGACACGTTTTTTGTTTATATGATGCCATATGCATCTCTTTGGAGCTAACTTAAACAAGAGAAAGCAATTCAAAAACTAGCAAAACATAACGCACCTCAAATGATGATAGAATAAATGAGTACAAATTGATGCTTGCCAGATTAAAAAAGAAGTCTTATTTCATTTTATTTTATTTTAATTTAAACAACTCATCCCTATATTCAAGAAAATTGAAACTTTTACTTTTAATCTTGTGAACTTTTACTTCTATTTCTGCTAAAATAAAAGAGTACACTCTGGAGTACATGAAAGTAGCAATTTATCCCTCGTGCGATTGACTAAAATTGGGCTCAATGCCAATCAAGTAATCACTACAAATCTTGAATAACCAAATAGTTTACAAATTTACATTTACATCAATGATAAAAGTTTGGCAACATAAATTGCTATTACCAATTACAAATAATAGCCTAACAATTAGCAATTAGCAATTACCAACCAAACCAAGAACACAATAATAATTAGAAAAGAAAAAATTAAAAATATGAGGTTCAATACTTTATTTTTGTTGAAAGGGAGCGATAAAGAAGTAGAATGCTAGCGATAAAAGAGAAAGAGTGGCAATAAAATCGAAATTTGTTAGTTTAAGAAATGTGTTCATTATACAGTAGCAGTTTGCTAACATCAATTCAGAAAAATTTAAAAATTGAAACTCACAACATAGTTACAAGGTCACCATCCAAGAAGAATTCATATTTTAGTACTTGAACATAGGTAGCTACTGGAGATCCCTGAGCTGTTGGAAAATTAATGTTCGGTGGTCGGTGTGTCTGACCAGAAATATATTTGTCCAAAATCCCTACCGAGCTAGCTTCTCTAGAAAGTCTTTAGCTACTACACAATCGTCCACTGTGTGGCCATTTTTTGGTGGAAAGAGCAGTATTTTGACTTGTCTGTATGATTTTGGTCTTGATAGGTTCCAGCCTTCCCTAGGGGCTTGATTATCTTTGCATTCAGAATCTCATTGAATATGTCCTTTCTTTTAGCGTTAAACCGAGTATATGTGTCAAACCGGGGTGTAAGCTTGAAGGGTTTTTTCTTATCTCGAGTTTGTTGTTGTCTGCTATGCTTTCCTTCTTCGTGATCTAAGGTCGGTTTTTCTAATTTCCGAGTTTGACGCAATTCTTCAATTTCCATCTGTCTTACTGCCTTTTCTCTAAACTTGTTCAAGGTTTTTGGCTTGGCTATTGCTATAGCTTCCTAGAATTTCTCAGGCCAGAGACCACTCTTTAAAGCATGTAAATGTACGTCAGGGTTGAGATTTAGAATTTCCATAGCCACTTTATTAAACTTGGTCATGTAGTCCTTGAGGCTATCATGCTGTCCTGGTTTAATGTGCTGAGATAGTCCGAGTCATATACGTAGATCTTTGAGGCTGCAAAGTTATTGACAAATAGGTCGACGAACTTGTCAAAGCTTGATATAGAATCTGCAGGTAAACTAAAAAATAGATTAAGGTGGAACCATCCAAAAAAGTAGGAAAAGAACGACAAAGAATGGGGTCGGATGTACCGTTTAATAAAATAATTGAATGGAATTTGGTAACATAAACATTGGGATGCATCAAAAGCTCGCCTTGTGTAGGAAGAGGAGAATTTTGTTCTTTTGCCATCATATAAAACCTGCAAAAAGGGATTTAACAAGGCTAAAGAAGAATCTTATGGGGTTAGACTAAAGCGGGACCCACAGTAGGCGCCAAATGTTCCTGGTATGTGACAAGCCCGATGTATAACTCTAGTTACTAATGAGGTCAGCCACTTCTCATATGTATGTTGATGACGAGGTATATGACGGTGGCTCAGGAACACCAGAGGGGGTGGGTACTTGCATAGGTACTCCGACGATCAAGTAAGAAGAGTATTCAAACTACGTGAACAAGTAAGTATTCGGAGAATATAGAAGCCTTTTTCTATACCCTTTACCTTGTTACCTGGAGTCCTTTAAATAGAATTTTACTTGACCTCACGATAGTTAGGGTTTCCATTGTCCAAGATTCGAGGTATAAGACGGTTGAATGATTCCAACAACCAAAACCGATATATAGGTGCGAATTAGAAGTGATAAAGAAAATTTTATTATAAAAGTTGTTTTTTAATTTTTTTCATAAACACTTTAAATAACTTTTTAATAAAATTACAATTGTATCAAATATTAATGTCATAACTTTCATAAGTCAAAAATTAAAAAATATCACTTATAGATATTTTACTTTTAGTTTTTCACGGTATCCCCCAACTTGACAGGCCAATGAGTAATCTGTCGCAGATTGGAACTTTATTTAAGAGTTTACCACTGGTCAAACGGTTCTTGCATGTACAAGACGGGATTTGAATCCCCGAGACTTCCTTAAGTGGATTATTGAGCCAACCACTAAACTAACCCAACTTGATAAAGATCACTTATAGATTTATCCAAATTGATTCTTAAGCTTCTTTTTAATTATCCAATTGATTTTCTTTATGGTAATATTTTCACCTAATTCAACCAAGAAAAAAAAAGAAGGCATGACACTTTGGACAAATTGTGAGGCATTTCCTCTTTTCCATGGGAAATTCTCTGGTATAAATTCTAAGGTTTCTCTTTCAGGCAATGATACGTGGCTTTGTTTTTGTGTTACATGGGGACTTGTGAACCTAAAAGCCTGCAACCGCAGGCTGATACAGATGGAAGTTTCATAGTTGGTCGGCTGATTAGATTAGAAAAATAATTTGGTTGATGTGAGTTTGGTGATTTTAGTTTTTGAGAATTGGGCTAAAATTATCTGGTCTTGTTCATGAGTTTTTTTTTTTTTGCTTTGTATAATAGTTAGAGGAGGAGGAAATGGAATTAAAGGGAAAAAAGTCCTTATTGTGTCAGGATTCCCAAACAATAATCTTGGCAAAAAATTTGATTTTGATTGAAGTAATATGTAGTGTATCCAAGAAAGAGATAATGCATGACTCAAAAAAAAGAATAATACTCCAGATAAGTTCTCAAAGATTTGGTGGTCTGACAGATTTGTCCCCCAAAAAAATTAACTAGGTCCTAGGTCTCCAAAATTATTAGATATATGTCATATAAATTCCCAAGCCATGTTGAAATGGTTAATAGGACACTCTCTCCCCTACGTAGAGGTTACAGGTGTGACATATCAAGTAAAGCAACACGCGTCATGCTCAGGACACATTAGTTCTTGGACATGTGGCTAAAACAACATCGTTTTGGAACAACGCCAAACGATGTTGTTTTAAGGGAACAGATTTGTCCCCACTTTGATTCCCTGATGCTCAAAATTTCAATGTAATCATAATAATATATTTATTGTTAACGTAATAAAAATTAAAATATTTTATATTATGTAGCAATAATAATAATATTTTTTTTTGGTGACTAAACAGAAAAGAAAGAAAAAAATAGAGATAAAACCAAATTAATTGGCTACGTTCATATCTAAATCTATTAGATGTTGAAGCTCACTCCATGGTTGACTCCAATTCGAGTGAATGTCTGCACCAGAAGCAGCTGTTTTAGCCATACAATCTGCAACACTATTTGTATTCCTCTGAATTAAAAGAATAGAGACTCTCCAATTCCAATTCATAATCTCCTGTATATGCTTTGCCAAATTCCATTCTGGAATATCCTTACCAAGCATTCTTTGGTTTACCAAGAAAAGAGCTTCTCAACAGTCTATTTCATAAATAACCTCACAAAATCCACTATCTCAAGTTAGAAGTAAACCTCTCCAAATCACATACAATTCAGCAAAAAGAATATTACACACTTCGACTTTCCCAATGCAACCTTTCAACCAACATCCATCAGAATTGCGAATGATACAACCAAAAATAGCATAGCCAAAAGGAGCAAAACAACTAGCATCATAATTCAATTTAACAGAATGAACTGGAGGTGGAACCTAATGCAAACAAAGCGAAAGAAGAGACAAAGATTGATGCATAGAAAAAATAGTATGGAACTCCCTTACTGAACTACGAATCAAACTCACCACTTTATTAGCACTCCAAGAGTCATATGTATTAAATAAGACATGATTCCTACTTCTCCAAATCCACCAGATGGTCGAAAAGAAAAGAAAAATATCTCCACTCCTTGCACCTCTGTAGAGCCAATCACATAAATTCGAGTTATTTGAATACAAGCCTAAAAGGTTCCAGACTTCCTTGGCACTAGGGCACTCCCGAAGACAATGGAGAATGGATTCAAAACCATTCTGACACCGATGACAAGTACTAGATAAAGCTAAGTCACGACCCAAATGAAACTCTGTCGTAGGAATAGCGTTATGAAGACTGAGCCAAATCAAGAACTTGTATTTCTCAGGAATATGCAGTCGTCATACCCACAACCAATTATCACGCTCATTCCAGTCAAACTTTCTTTTGGCTAGCCAACTGTATCTACTCCTAGCTGAGTAGAGTCTAGAAGATGCCACACCCCACGACCAACCCGAACTCTCTCCAGCATTCAAATCCGGATTATAAGCATTCAAACATTGTTTGACATCTTCTGGAATGTTAGAGAAAACATCATGGAGATTCCATTGACCATCTTTCCAAACGTCTCTAATAGTTAAATCAGAGTCAGATATATGAACAAAAGGGACATCTTGAGTAATTGGGCCCTCAATACTCCAATTGTCAAAGCAAAAAGATTGATCAAGTGACTCAACGCACCAAGAGAAGGTATTCTTAAGAGCACCAAAAGCCTTTGAGATACTCTTCCAAACATGAGAAGCGTTGCAAGGGACATGACCATCTAAAACTCCCTCATTCCTCAGATACTTCACCCTCAATAACGCAAGCTAAGGCTTGTCCTGACAATGAAAAATTTGCCAAACCAATTTACCAAGTAAAGATATATTAACACACGCAGGATCTCTAACACCCAGGCCACCAAATTTCTTTGGAGTGACCACGGTCCTCCAATTAACAAGAGAAAGACCTCTGCCATCAACTCGACCATTCCAAAAGAACTGTCGCATCATAGAAGATAATTTATCGCAAACCCAATTTGGAAAAAAAGATACCTGGATATGATAGACAGGAATGGATGCTGCAACAGAATTGATCAGGCAAAGTCTCCCTATTTTATTTAGAAGCCTCCCTTTCCAATTAGCTAATCTTCCCCTCACCTTTTCAATCACCGAATAAAAGAAGCCCTACTGATACGGAAATGATTAAGGTTAACTCCAAGATATCTTCCTAAATCTAAAGTAAAATGTATTGAAGAAACACTAGTAAAAATATCTCTTCTACGAGCAGTCACATTTTTAGAACAAATAGCTTTAGACTTTTCAAGATTTACTTTCATGCCAGATGCCTTGCAAAAAATGTTAAGAGAATGCATGACCATTTGGACCTAACTCTTTGTAGTCTGGCAGAAAAGTAAGAGATCATTTGCAAACATCAAATGAGACAATTTTGTACCACCCCTAGTGACTGAAACTGGTTTCCACAGACCCTAAACCACCTAATGAGATATATAGCAAGCAAGTCTTTCCATATAAAGTACAAATAAGTTAGGAGACATTGGATCACCCTGTCTAAGCCCCTTCTAGGAGAAAAACTATCCAATCTATCCCCATTCCACAAAATAGAAAGAGATGATGCACTGACACAATTCATAATCAAATTAACAGTGATGATAGGAAAACCAAAAGCAATGAGAGTACTCTTTAAAAATCTTCAATCTATCCTATCATAAGCTTTTTCAAGATCAATTTTAAAAGTAAGAGTACCTTTCTTAGATTTTGTGTGCTTAACAAAATTCAGAATTTCTTGGACCACAATAATATTATTAGGAGCACCACGATCCGGTATAAAACCTCCTTGTAAAGGACTAACAATATCTGGAAGAAAGGCCCGAAGTCGATTAGTCAATACTTTGGTGATAATTTTATAAAAATTACACAATCTAATAGGCCTGAAATCTTTCATAAAGGTAGGATTATCAATTTTAGGAATAAGCACAACAGAGTTTCCATGATGCTAGGATTTAAGTACTCTCCCAAAAAAGCTCTCCAGACAATATTCCAAATCTCAGTGTCTATTATTTCCCAATATTCTTTAAAAAAAAATAAGTTTAAAGCCATCTGGACCAAGAGCCTTAAAAGGGCTTATACTGAATACTGCTGACTTGACTTCCGCAAAAGAGACAGGATCAATTAACTTAGCACAAGCCTCGATGCTTAGAGTAGGCATCGGAACATCCCCTAAACAATCAACCTCAACCTCTTCTATTGTATCAAAGAGATTCTTGTAAAAAAAGAGGGCTTCTTCCTGGAGAATATCTAGATCAGTAGACCAAGACTCATCTCTAACATATAATCCATGTACTCTATTATGATTTCTATGCACCAAAGTATAAAGATGAAAGAATTTAGTGTTTCTATCCCATACTTGACCCACTGCTCTCTAGATTTCTGGTACCAAAAAAGTTCCTCTTACAATAAAAGCCTATTGTAATATTTTCTCAGTTCAGCTTTTTTAATTCTCAGAGACAACACATCGGTTACCTCCAAACGCTATTGAATCTAATCAATCTGATGTTCCAGTTTACTTTTTCGCTCAAAAATATTTTCAAAAAATTGAGTTATAAGTTTTATGTATTAATAAATTGTCTATATTAATAATAAATATATATTTTATATTATTATTATTAACATAAATTAATATAACGATGATTATTGTAGAGTTTTTTAATCAAATAACTAAAGTGTATGTTATTAGTTGTTGATGCATTCTAATTTTTTCAACCTAAAAGTTATTTATGTTTTTGTTTAGACCTATATAATTTTTTATATTTTTTTAGTTTATTTAAATGTTTTAAACTTTATAATGTTTTGTGTAAATTTTATTATTATTATTATTATTATTATTATTATTATTATTATTATTATTATGTTGTTGTTGTTGTTGTTGTTGTTAAGGGTATTTAGAATTCATCTATTTTTTTTTTTTTTTGTCAGGAATTCATCCAACCTTTCAATGTATTTATTGTTTTTCACATATTGCCTTCGAATGACAATATTACTTTGTTCAACATCTACCATCCCATTACAACATAAAAACACAAAAACTCACATGCCTCACCAAAAAGTTACAATACTAGCAATTGGCCTAGTAAGCTCTTTTGAAAAAAATAAACAAAAACCTTACTGTACTAACATGTGATTATAGTTTAACTATGATCAGCAATCGACTAACTATGATAAGCCCATCTGCATCAACCTATGCTTGCAGGTTTTTAGGTTCACAGGTTCCTATGTAGCACAAAAAAATGAAGCCACGTGTTGCTACATAGGAGAGACACCTTAGAATCCATATATATGGATGTTCCTCCAATTCATACCAGAGACTTTTTTCTTTTTTCATATGCTGAGATATATCTTTTTATAGTTCACCAAATTTATTTCCTAAAAAAATTATTTGGCCTTTAATTTTTAGAATACATTTTTTTTCTGGAGTTTATGGCAAGTTTGCCGCATCCCCAACTAACCTTATTATTTTTATAAAATTCGTCGTATTTCCAACAAACTTCAAATTTTATATGAAGTTCATCGTACTTCCGGCAAACTTCATTTTAAGTTCATCCAACTATAAATCGCAAAGGAAGGACCACTTCATTTCTCACTTTCACTTCCATTTTCACTCTCTTTACTCTCATCTTCTCTTCTCTTGTGAAGTATATTTCTTTGGACATTATTAAAGTTTTTTATCTCCTCGATTTGTCAGTTTTAGATAATTATGTTCTTCTGTTTTTTTTTTCTGTTTGATTTGCTTTTGTTTATTACATTAACACAATATATTTCTTTAATTAGTTTGATTAAGTTATTAGTTAAATATTAATTAGTTTGATAATTAGATGATATATTTAGTTTAGTTTACATGACCATGTATGTGATGTTAGTTTAGAATATGTGAAACAATCATGTGGTTATGAATGGATAGATGTTCGTTAAGAAAAAAAATCTTTTTGATTACTGCTTCGTTTGAACTAATTATAGTTAATTTTGGTAATTTCATTCTTCTGTTTTTCTTTTCATTTGATTATTGACAAATGTGGTTGGTAATAATTTAATTAATTTTAAATTAAGTTATTTTATTTAGATTACTGTTTAAGTCCAACAGATTATATTATTTTGACTTAGTTTGAATATGTCTGATAAAAAATTAGTTAATTTAAAATTATTTTATTGTAATTTATTCTATTAGAATGAAATTTCATAGAGCAAAACTTGTTGGAGTATGGAGATACCCTTTATAAACTGGATTAGATTGACCACATAGCATGCATACTCCTAGGAATGGTATATTTTATAGCTAATATCTTTTATATGTTTGAAATTTGAATTTGTGTGACTTTTTTTTACTGATTTATTTTGTTTGGCAGGCAACTCGGATCTTGCGTACTAGAAAAAATTTATTGGGACGTCCGCCTGAGCAGATTAGGTCATATCTTAGACTATCTTCAGATGGTATATTTAGGTCAAACATTGTCCTTCTAATATTTCTTCTAATTGTTCCACTTAAAGGGAAATCATCAACAGTATCTGCAGATGATCCTCGTTTCCCGAACTCAATAAGAAAAATAAATAATTCCAACAGATGAATATTTATCCAACAGTTGTGCCACACCTTAAAAGACATATATTCTCGTCATCACGTAACTGATATCTAATTCAAAAAACATAAAATATTCTCAAAACCTAAACTCTAATAAAAATAATACAAAAATAACCATCACAACTATAATTTATAATAGACCTTTTGTAAAACAAAGAGTTATCTACTTCGGACAGATATCTGTAGTAAATTGTTTTCACTCTCTTTATGTGTTGTTGGCCAATGAAATACAATATCAAATTCTTCAACGCTATTAGACTGTTGACTTCAAGTACTATGTATGTAATTACTGGTTGAACAAACCTAAATACGATAAAACCATTTTTATTATACACTATAACTATCATAATGAATAGATAATAATAAAATTCTAAACATTTTATAGAATAAATTAAAAGATTAATAGCAAAGAGAAAAATGACTACTAATATTGAATTTCGTTCTCACTCTGTTTAAGTATTTATAAAAAACTTCCTCAAAATTTGTTAGGGATACAACAAATTTGATATAAAATTTAAAATTTACCAAAAATACAGCAAATTCGATAAAAATAACGGCCGTAAACTCAAAAAAATATATATTCTAATAATTAAAGTCTAAATAATTTTTTTCGGGAAATAATTTTTTATTTTATAATTAAAAAAATCCCCAAATATTATCTTTTTCGCTTGGTCCAAGTAGCAACCAGCGTTGCTCAAAGGATAGGCGAGCCCAAAAACACATTCCGATACCTACACTCCACATTGACTCACTCACTCACACGCAACGCAACCAATAACCAATCAAAATGCAAAAAATATCTGGCGGTGGTTTGTGGGACTGTGGGGCCGAAAGGCGCACGCATACAATACAAACCGATAAACCCGTAAACCCTTCTCCCGTTCCGTTTCTTTTCTCCCTCAGGTCAATCTCAGACTTCAAAAATAAAACCCTTCTTCTACCCTTTCTTTCTTTTTCGCTGAGAACTCTCATCAAACACCATGAGCTCCTTCAACAACAGCAACAACCCCAACTTGGACAACCTCCTCCTCCAAACTCTCATGGACAGGCTCCACCTCCGCGCCCCAGTCAACAACCCCTTAATCTCTCAGTCCCTCGAGGACTTCCTCTTCGACGACGATGATGACGACGAAGAAGAAAACGAAAACGACATCTTCGGCCGCCAAAACGACGACGCAAGGTCTCAGCTCGCGAAAGAGGAGTCCAAACTCGAGAAGGAGATCATCAAGGTTATCCTCAGCGGCACCGCCGATTCCCTTAAGCCGAATTCGGGGCAGGCGGTTACGGTTCGCGACCACCACATCTGCGTCGGATTTCATGAAGAGAAGGGATCCGATTATAGGGTTTGGGAGTGGCACGGTCACATTATGATGTTTGATGAGGAGCATGGGTACTCGCCAGAGTACATCTACGGTAACTACTTCGAGAGGTTGGTTCCCAGAACCAATCGTCCTGGTGGTGCTGGTGTTGTTTCGCCGGTGGAGGAGGAGGAGGAGGAGGAGGAGGAGGAGGAGAAGGAGGAGGAGGAGAAATCCGGGAATTTAGGGCTCAGGGAATTGATTGATTCTAATGATTCAAATGATTCCAAGGATTCAAGTGGCAGTCGCATTCTTCATCGGAACATCAACGCTGGGTCTCCAAGGTTTCCTTTCAATAGAGTTTCTCTCTCTTATTGGTTACATTTTTCCCTAGTTTTAGATAAACTATTCTTCAATTGATTGATATTTGTGAATTGTGATCAATATTGTTGCTGCTGAATGTGCCTGTGTAGTTATAGACCGATTCTTTTATTTTATTTTTTCCCCAAGAATAGTTTTGAGGAAATGATCTTCATATGTTGATGAAGAGATATAAGACACTGTCTTATAGGCATAGTTACATGAATTGCCAATTACCACGTACCAATTCACAATTCATCTGCGTATCGAAATGCCATAAGTATATTTTCCACATAAAATATTTTAAATGTGGTGTACTATGCACCACGTATCCCTTTCCCTACGGGCACGTATTGCATTCCATCATGTAACTATGCTATAGGGCTAGTATCTAATTTGCTTTTTAGAATTGAAAATTGTTTTATTCTGGTCCAGGACTCTGTTTGCAGATCGTTTAGACCATGTTACAGAACGTATCCTTATGACCTTATGTTATGCCGAGTCACTTTTAACTTATTTTGAAGAGAAGCCTGTCTGCCATCTGATTTGCTTGCAAGATAGCTAATTAAGTAGTTCTCGAGAAGGCATCACGAAGTAGGGATTGCAGGAATGGGTAGGATACATGGCGAGTTCCGTAGGCCATAGCAAGGGTCTTCTTGAAAAAGAAGGATGTCATAACCATTGTCCATATTTAAAGTAGATAGTCTCAATTTGGATTGTAGTGCTGGTTGAGGTTTTCTCTGACTTGATTATGCACATTGCAAACGTTGATCTTTAGGTTCTGTCTGCTATATGAAAATATTGTTCATAAAAGCAGGAGATGGTATTGCAAATAGTTGCAAGTACAGTTTTTGACTTAGGCTTCTGTTGTCACCAAAATATGGTCTTGAACCTCCTTCTTCGGCTTTCATTGTGTCATTCCCATAATTTTCAAATCGATGTGATTAATAAGTCAGTTGTTGATTAGAGTGTCTAATTGTCTCTGACTTTGCATTCAAACTTGTTGACACATCCCCCTTTTATGTTGTCTATGTCTGGCTGGTTTGCTTTCATTTGAAGATTTGGAAGTAACAGAAATGTTCTCATTTGTAACTAACTTGCTGTGGCCTTATTATAGATTTGCTGTGAACTTAGTGCTACTCTAATGTGTCATAGTTTCCTTTCTTTTCATTTTATTTTTAGGTTTTATTGTCTTCTGGCTTTTCCTTTTACTCAAAAATGAATATTTAATGCATCAAATGTTGAATTCAAATGAACTAAAAAATATTGGAATATTCCATTTTCTGCATCATTTTAATTTCTTTTTGTTGTCTTTGAATATTATATCTCTTGGGAATTCTAAGATCAGTGGTGGTGTCAAAATTTAGGCCTAAGGAATCACTAATCATTACTTACCCGAAGTTAAGGACTTAAGGTACTTTAATTAGATTCACATGCATATCAAGAGGTTCGAGTGTCAGTTCTTTCAGTTATATTTGTCCCAGCATTATTTAAGAAACAGGTAACTATATTATTTTCAGTATTCGTGGACTGTAGTGATAATCTGTTTCGCTCAATTCCACGTTGGAGTAGCCTTTTGACACTCTTCCATATGATGATGTCCATGTATGTGGAGTGTCCTCAACTTGTGCTAAATATTCCTATTTTTTATGTCCACTACTTTTTTTTATTTCTCTGGTGGCAGCTAGAGTTTTTCTATTGTCTTATTTGTGGTAAGTGAAGTTTTGCTACTGATTTGAACATTGTATGTGGTTCATATGCTTGACTGCTCTCATGTTCACCTATGCTGAAATTTCAGGTACTAGATATGGATTTGTTCTTTCAACAACAGTTCAAGTTCAAAACACCAGCACCAGAATCAATATTCCCTTTGTTCAAATATTGATTTCCTGTTTTACACAGCGCACGTCTCAGAATTAAGCCTGCGTCTGGGTGTCTCTTTGAGCTTCAAATTATAACTGGAATTTATAGGAAGTGAAGGATATGAGACGTAGTATTTTACGATATACTATTATCTTTGCTCAGCTAATTAATTTTAGCAATTTTTGTCAACTTCCATATGTTCATTAAAGCTAAGCTGTTTTCACGGTAGATTCCTGGATTGTTGTTTCTTCGCATTCGGATTTTGGGACAGTGAGTTTTAAATGCAGAAATGTTTGACTTGCATTGAAAATAAAATATACCAAATGCGTTGTTTGTGATACAAGCATTATATTCATTATTCAAGCAACATGCTATGCTTCCAGTTATATTTCCTTGAACATGTTCACAGGGCCTTATGTATTGATTTTTTTTTTTTTTTTTTGAGGTCGTGGTATTGAGAGTTTTTAATTTGAATATGGAACTAAAGGGAGTATTGAACTCGTATATGGGGAGGAGGGGTGCTTCACCTCGTTGTGGGATCAGAGGAAGACAGAACTCGGACCCTGCGAGTTGTGTCCCTCAGAATATAAAAAAAAAAATTACCCAGAACAAACAAAACGGAGGGTCCGAATTCCATGTTTCAGATTTTAAATCCCATCAGCTGCAAATCGGACCATACGATTTGTGAAGCAAAATTTCATAAACAAGAACTCGCATGGTCCGAGCTGTGTACTCTGAATTTTTCAATTTTTTTTAACACAAATCGGAAGGTCCGATTTGTGTACTCTAAATTTTTTTCCAACTTTTTTAACACAAATCGGAGGGTCCGATTTGTGTACTCCCACAATTTTTAAAAACACCAAAATTTACCATGTTAAAATATATCACTTATTTTACTTCCATATCAAAAATTTTTTTTGCCTGGTATTGATTTTAACCTATGGAGTGACACATCGCAACTTTGTTGAGTACACAATATTTCGTTAAGTTACTGTATTCACAGGTCAAATATTTTTTTTTTTTATATTTTGGATATGAGAATCATTTGATATTCAATTGTTTTAATAAAAACAATTTTTTTTCTAAATATATTTAGATATACCTAAACAAATTATTGTCTATGATGTGCTCATTTTTATTTTTGGTATATTTTGTTGAGATAAATTTAGAAATATTATTTATTATTATTAACTATTAATATAAAATTATCTAAAATACTTTATATAATTAGAAAAAAATTAAAAAATTAAAAAATAAGTTTGTATTTTAATACTAATTGTTCATACTCGACTCAAATAATAAGCCAGGTCTAAATTAAGTTAAAAAGCCCAATCAAGAAGATTGGTCTTCACCACCCATCCGACCTCCACAAAGAGGTTGGGGTCAAGACCAACAGTCTCTTGACACTTATCTAAGTGAGTAACTGTTTCCGTAAATTTCTCTCCCATTTCTAGAAGCGAGATCTCAACTAGGGGTGGCAACGAGGCGGGTAGGGGCGGGTTTTTGCTCTACCTGACCCCGCCCCGCTTCTATCCGCGGGTAGTAAAATGTTAAACCCTAACCCGCCCCTGCGGGTACCCGCCCCGCCCCTACCCGCTCTAACAAATAAAATTAAATTTTAAAAATTATATAACCATCATTTACATACATAACATAAATAAAAGTAAAAATTAAAATATGATACAATATTATTAATCATTTTATTAATTATTTTATATATATTACATATATTATATATTAAAAATATATATTTATATATATATTATATATACTGGGGCGGGTAGGGGCGGGTTTAGCCTAAACCCGACCCCGCCCCGCCCCGAACGGGTAGGGGCGGGGTGGGTACCCGCGGGTTCGGGTAGTGTTGCCACCCCTAATCTCAACAACCCAAGATAAAGGGACGATTATCCACCATCAGAAGTGGAACTACTTCAACGGTGGTTATTGGCTCAACTATAAATACCCTGACACACTCAGGTACATCTAAGTCTCAATATACTTAAATCTGACTGAGGCATCAGAGTGTCTTGCAAGTACCACCTCCCACCCTTTCAAACACACAACTCGGACAACAGCTCTCTGACGCAGGACAAGTCGGAAACCACTCCATTGAACGTTTGGGCCTCGTAAGCAAGCCCAATCCACATCCGGTTTCAGGTAACCCCCGAAACATTGGCGTCGTTGCCGGGAACCCAAAGATCGACGCATAATGGCGGACGACCAGCATGAAGACGGACACATTGCATCTGAGTCCGATCAAGAGCATCAAGACGCGATCAATAATGACCAAGCAATAATACACCTACCAGGCGCAGAGGGATCACGTGGGGAAGGTCCCTCGAATACTCAGGGTTCGAAGAAAGTTTCCTCTGAGGTTCATCAGCCTGGAAAGGAGGGGCAACCTCATTCCACCGACCTCATGGGGCTACTACATGGCCACCAAGGTCGACTTGAGCAACTAGAACAAGAGCTGGGGCGACAGTGTGAAGCGGAGAGAAGACTATGGAGAGAAATCGAGCGACGAAGAGAGCTTGAAGAAAAGCTCTCGAGGTTGGAATCCAATCTCCGAAATAAGGATTCTCGCGCAGATCGAGAGGACACCCCATTGGGGAAGAAGACTCATTCACTGAGGATATCATGAGGGCTAAGGTTCCCAGAAACTTTAAAAGTCCTTACATGGATCTGTATGACGGGACGACTGACTCGAAGCATCACCTCAGTAATTTCAAAAGTCGGATGTACTTGGCCGACGCCTCCGACGCTACCCGCTGTAAAGCCTTCCTGACGACTTTAACAAAAGCGGCCATGAAGTGGTTCGATAACCTCCCCCTAGGTCGGTCACTAGCTTTGACAACCTCTCGCGTAAGTTTCTTACGCGATTTTCAATTCAGAAAGACAAGGTCAAGCATGCCCCTAGCCTATTGGGAATAAAACAGGAGATCGGAGAACCCCTGAGAGACTATATGGAAAGGTTTAATAAGGCATGCTTAGAAATCCAAGACCTGCCTACTGAGGCAATAATAATGGGTCTTGTTAATGGACTCCGAGAAGGACCCTTCTCCCAGTCCATCTCAAAGAGATACCCGACTTCTTTGAGCGATGTACAAGAACGAGCTGAGAAGTACATCAATATGGAGGAAAATGCCAGGTTACGAGAACCGAGTTGGCAGCTAGGGCACCCTCACCAGTCAAAAGAAAAGGAGAGAGAGCCCAAGAGAAAGGAAGAAGTCATATCTGAAAAGCCTAGGAGATACCACTCTTATGCTCCTCTACGAGTTTCCCTAGTCGACGTCTACAGGGAAATTTGTCATACTGAAAAGCTTCCTCCCCCGCGACCCATCAAAAAGAAAATGGGGGGAGTCGTAATGAATACTGTGAATATCATAATCTGTATGGACATTCCACTAATGATTGCTATGACCTAAAAAATGTGATAGAAAAGCTAGCTAGAGAAGGTCGGCTAGATAGATGCCTCATGGAAAGGACGGACACTCATGGGAAAAGAAAGAGAGACGACGAAGGTCTTGAACAGAGAGGCCCACCCCCACAAACTCCAGAGTGACATATTCATATGATATCCGGAGGGTTTGCTGGAGGAGGGTGACCAAGTCGTCTCGAAAAAGACATTTGAAAGAAGTCTATCAAGTCGGGAGTGAAGGACCCGACCTTCCGACCATCTCTTTCACCAAAGAGGATGGACAAGGAATCATACCCGGGCATGACGATCTGGTGGTAGTTACAATAATCCTAGCCAATGCTCACCTACACAGAACCCTGATAGATCAAGGGAGCTCAGCCGACATATTATTCAAGCCAGCCTTTGATAAATTGGGGGCTAGAGGAAAAGGAGTTAAGAACCTATCTGGACACACTTTTCGGTTTAGAAGACACTCATATCAAGCCACTAGGCTTCATCTCCCTACACACAACTTTTGGAAGGGGGTTGAAGTCTAAGACTTTAAGCATCGACTTCATCGTTGTCGATGTAACCTCAGCTTACAATACCCTGATAGGTAGAACGACTTTAAATCAGCTGGGAGTGGTTGTTTCTACCCCTCATCTCTGCATGAAGATCCCGACGTCAGAGGGAATTGCTACTATTAGGGGAGATCAAAATTTGGCAAGGAAGTGTTACAATGAAAGCCTAAACCTAAGGGGTAAAGGCAAGGAAGTTAATACAGTAGAGCTCGGAAGAGTCCGAGCAAAGGAAGAGTTACGACCGCATCCCGAAGGAAAAACGGAAGAGATCCAGATTGGACAAGAGGTCGAAAAATATACCAACATAGGAGCCAATATAAAGACAGAGCTGAAACAAGAGCTCGTAAAACTCTTACGAGAAAATTCTGACTTTTTCGCCTAGAAAGCATTCTGACATGCCCAGGATAGATCCTAAGCTTATGTCACACAAGTTGGCTGTCCACCCCGGATCCCGACCTGTCCAGCAAAAAAGACGGAAGCTTGGACCAGAACGAGTACAAGTGGTCGAAGAACAAGTACAAGCCTTGCTAGAGGTCGGATTCATCAGAGAAGTCAAGTATCCAGCCTGGCTGGCAAACGTGGTGAAAACAGAATTGCAAGTAGAGGATGTGCGTCGACTACACTGACCTTAACAAAGTGTGTCCAAAAGACCCATATTCTCTACCTAATATTGATACCCTAGTAGATTCCAGCTCGGAATATCAATACTTATTATTCATGGATGCCTACTCGGATATAACCAAATCCGATGTACGAGCCAGACCAGGAGAAGACATCGTTCATCATGCCCAGAGCGAATTATTGCTATGTGGTCATGCCATTTGGATTAAAAATGTAGAGGCTACATATCAAAGGCTGATGAATAAAGTATTTGCACCTCACCTTGGAGACTTAATGGATGTATATGTAGATGACATGTTGGTGAAGACCAAGGACGACGCCTGTCTCCTGAGCGATCTCTCGCAAGTCTTCAACACCATAAGAATACATGGGATGAGATTAAATCCCGCTAAGTGCACTTTTGCAGTGGAGGTTGGAAAATTTCTAGGATTCATACTAACACAAATGGCGATTGAAGCTAACCCCGATAAGTGTAGAGCAGTCCTGGAGATGAAGAGCCTGACCTGTCTAAAAGAAGTCCAGCAGCTGAATGGCCGACTTGCGGCTCTATCTAGGTTTTTAGTAGGATCGGCATTAAGATCCCTACCACTTTTTCCCTACTAAGAAAAGGATGCCAGTTCGAGTGGACTCCTGAATGTGAAGAGCCTTTCAGTAGTTCAAAAAGTTTCTGAGCCAACCTCCCATTCTTACCCGGCTAAAAGCGGGGGAAGAACTCGTATTATATCTAGCTGTCGCTGAGAAGGTTGTGGCGTCAGCATTAATACGGGAAGATGAGGTCCGTCTACTTTACAAGCAAGGTGCTACAAGGCCCTGAATTAAGGTATCAAAAACTTGAAAAGTTCTCATATGCCTTAGTTGTAGCATCCAGAAGGCTTCGGCCCTATTTTCAAACTCACACCATAAGAGTTAGGACGAACCAGCCCATGAAGCAATCCTTCAGAAAATAGATGTTGTGGGTAGAATGGTTCAATGGGCTATAGAATTATCCGAGTTCGACTTGAAATACGAAACTCGGACAACAATCAAAGCTCAGTGCCTAACCGACTTCATAGCAGAGTATGCAGGCGACCAAGAGGAGGCCTCCACAATCTGGGAGATATATGTGGACGGGTCTTCCAATAAGGCCGGAAGCGGAGCGGGTATAATACTGGTCAATAAGGAGGGAACCCAAATAGAACTATTCTTAAAATTCGAGTTCCCTGCCTCCAATAACCAGGCTGAATATGAAGCTCTGATTGCAGGATTAAAACACGCCAAAGAGGTCGGTGCTTCCAAGGTGATAATCTTTAGCGAAAAACAATGAAGCCAATAAAAGAGTGAAAAATAACGAAAGACTAACCTTTCTTGGAGGAAAACTGACAGCAAGAAGGAAGGGGATGCCGAAAGCGCTGAAAATCCCAGGAACGGAAACAGCAAGCATCAAAGCGCAAAGATCTTTCGAACAAGGAAAGAAGTTCGAAGGAAAAATTCGAAAAGAAGAAAGAGAAATAGACTAAAGGTATTTATAAGACACTAGGGGCATAATTGTAAAACGACACAATCATTAAAAGAACGCGTCGTTACCAATGTAACTGCCCTCCACGCGTAAATGCGAAAATCCAAACGGACGCGACGGTTGACAAGACATGACTATTGATAATTTGAAATCACGTCGGTTTTTCAAATAGAAATCACGTCGGTTTCTCAACTCGGGAAGAGGATAACGACCTAGGCAGTCCCGAGCTCTATCAATACTCGAATCCAACTCCCATTAAAGAGATCGGACTCGAGTAGGGGCACTGTTCATACCCTGCCTCAAATAATAAGCCAGGCCCAAATTAAGCTAAAAGGCCCAATAAAAAAGATTGGCCTCCACCACCCATCCGACCTCCACAAAGAGGTTGGGGTCAACACCAACAGGCTCTTAACACTTATCTAAGTGAATAACTGCCTCCGTACAACTCTCTCCCACTTTTAGAAGAGAGATCTCAACAACCCTAAGATAAAGGGACGGTTATCCACCATCAGAAGTGGAACTACTTCAACGGTGGTTATTGGCTCAGCTCCTATAAATACCCTGACACACTCAAGTACATCTAAGTCCCAATATACTTAAACCTGTTTAACCCCTTGTTGACTGAGGCATCGGAGTGTTTTGCAAGTACCACCCCCTATCCTTTCAAACACACAACTTGGACGACGGCTCTCTGACGCAAGACAAATCAGAAACCACTCCATTGAACGTTTGGGCATTGTAAACAAGTCCAATCCACGTCCGGTTTCAGGTAACCCCTGGAACACTAATAAAATATTAGGATATTATTATAATTTATTTTAAAAAATTATATTTTCTATACATGTTGTGTTAACAAAAAATTGAAACTTACTTCTTAGATATTAACGGAAATATTACTTTTAATGTATATCAAATACTCAAATATAAATAGCAGTGAAACAAAGAACAAAAGCCACTATTTTTAATGCATATAGTAAAAGATGGTGGGACTGGGGAAAAACTATGCTACAAATGCTTTATTTGTAATAACTGAAATGGGAGGCAGAGAGGTGTGAGAGGTGAGTACTCCAGGGGTAGTACGAGAGGAGTACAGTTAACACCAAAGGATCTTAGAATTTGGAATCGGGAGGCATATCATCGTTTGGAAAATGATTCATTCTCTGTGTTTGTGGATAATCTACCGGCTGATATCTCAAGGAGGGAGCTGTATCACTTATTTTGTTGGACGGGAAGAATTAACGACATATATCTTGGCCGGAAACGAAAGAGTGGTGTGATCTATTTATTTGCCTTTGTTCGGTACACGACAAAAGGGGGCGCTCTCAAGGCGATTGCAGAAATGAACCAGTGGAGATTACGGGGGAAGGTAATTACCGTCGGGGAAGCTAAGTATCGAAGACAGTTTCAGATGGGTGGCACAGTGCGGAAGGAAATAACAAGTCCCAATGGCGGTGAAGCAGTGGATTCTTATCAGGGGAATGGGGTGGCTGCGGCCAAAGCTATGAAGGAACAGCCAGTGCGAGACCATAAGAATGCCACAGAGGGGAATGGACCTATGAAAAGAATTGATGTGCCGGTAGTCGAAGCAAATATGGAATGGTTGGCGAGGAGTTTAGTGGGGCACACGTTACACCCAGTGGACCTCAGATCAGTGAAGACGGTGGTGTCTAAAAATCTGCCCAACATTGTGGATGTTAGGGAGATCGGGCCGTGCAAAGTGCTGGTAATATTTGATACTGTGCAGCATGCGGAGGGAGTGTTTACATTCAAGATGGATAATTTGTTGCAAGTATTCCATAGGATCTCGCGTTGGGAGGAATCGGAACGGTGTATTACTCGACGAGCGTGGCTGGAGTGCTACGGAATTCCTTTACATGCATGGGCGCCGGAAACGTTCAAGAGAATAGGAGGGCAGTGGGGCAACGTGGTCCAGTGTGATGTAATGACGGGGGAAGGAGCATCGTTTGAAGCAGGGAGGATTCAAGTTGAGACGGGGGTATTCGATGTAATCCGAGAATGGATGCAAATTGTTGTTGGGAAGACGGTGTTTGAGATCTTTGTGAAGGAGGTAGAACCACAGGAGGGCGGTGCGGTCAGCATGGGGAGAAGCAGAAGTGTCTATGCGAAGAATGAAGTTTCTGGCACCGCTGGCACGGCCATGAAGAAGGGGGAGGGTAGTTGGGACCCGGCGGCGGAACTGGTTACTGGTAGGCCTACGGAGGCTGAGCACGGTGAGGACAGAATAGTAATCTCTGATGTGTTATTGAATGATGTGGACGTTGCCTTTTTGAAATTCAAAAAGGATACGGTTGTACCGGATTCAGCTAGTACCAAGGACGGTGAAGTAGCGGGTTTGAAGGGATGTGAGATAGTTCATGAGGGGGAGTCGGAGAATACAGTCACGCAAGTATGAGGAGGGGAAGCTGGGACACGGTTGAAGTATTGTAACAGTATGGGCTCGCATTCAATTGGCCCAACACCAACTAAGAACGGAGGGGGGAGGCTGACCGTAAGGGACATGAGTATTGAGAAGGAGCCTGTTGTTGGGCTGGGCCAGGATGGCCTCCTAACTGAAACGGCGTATGGTTTTCTTTCCATTGGAGGCCACGACGGGTCGGGCGGCCTGAGGATCCGGAGGGATCCACGGGAGCTTTTTGAAGCGGCGCCGATGGAAGGTTTGCGAGGGCTGGGGTGCTCACCAGCGGAGAAGGATCCTGAGGCGAGAGGGTTGCCGCTTAAACTCGGGGATCCGTCGGTGGATAAGAACCCGGAACTAGAGGAGATGGTGGGGGGCGGAGGACCGATCGATGGGGTGGGAGTTGAGCTTGATGGGGGAAGGGTTGCGCAGGAGGGGACGGGAATCAGGGCGGCAGTCCACCGGCAGGAGCAAGGGGCGCAGGATGGGATAAGTGAGGCCGGCTTGCACGATGAGGGATCCCAAGCGGGATTGAGATGCCTAATGGGGAAGGATGGTACCTCGGGAGCACAGGGAAACGCAGTGAGGGACGTCCCGGAGGTGGCTGCCTGTGGCAATGCCCGGGGGCAGGAGCAGGGGCTAGGCTGGGCACAATTAGCCATTTAGAAGGCGAGGGGACACAGGAAGAGCAGCGCCAGGAGAATCAAGCAACCTGGGCATTGGCTGTGGAATCAGGAGCGGTTTTATGCGATGAGGAAGAAGATATTATGGCGATTTTGCAAGCACAAAATGAAGAAATAGCAGCTAAGAGAAAACTGGCGAAGCAAAAGGAAAAGGCGAGAAGGAGTCGACCAAAAAATAAAAATAAGGTGAGCAAATCTTTATTTAAATGATTGTGAGCTGTTGGAATATTAGGGGGTGGAGGGGGGACGGTAAATTAAGCATGCTGAAATCTTTGAAAAATAAATATAATTTGAACATGTTGGGATTGCTTGAAACAAAAAAAGAAGTGATTACTAAATATGAGGTCGCAAGGCTTTGGGGATCTAGTACTGCTGGTTGGGAGTTTGTGGAATCTGCAGGAATGGCGGGGGGTCTGCTATTAATTTGGGATGAAGGAGTGTTTCAAGTAGATCAAAGGTATAAAGGTGAGAGGTGGCTGTGTGTTGAAGGCGTTTTAACAAAGACCAACTTCCGATGTGCTTTCTGTTTGGTGTACGGGGCGCATGGGAGGGAGGCAAAGAGGGGGGTGTGGGAGGAACTGAGCTATGTGGCGGGGTTGTGTCAGATTCCTTTCTGTTTTCTCGGAGACTTTAATGAAATTTTACAAGTAGAGGATCGTAAAGGAGCTACTAGCTTGATGGCGTCATCGGAGGAATTTAAGGAATGGGTGCGAGACATGCAGTTGATAGATTTGCCTCTTACTGATAGGAAGTATACATGGTTTAGGGGGCGTTCCTGTAGTCGGATTGATAGGGTGATGGTTAATGTTGAATGGACTGAGGTATTTCCGGATATTAGGATTAAGGGTGGCCCAAGGGGATTGTCTGATCACTGCCCAGTGATCATGGAACTAACAAGAGTAACGGGGCCCCCTAGACCATTCAGAAGTTTAGACGCCTGGTTTACGCATGAGGGATTTCTGAGAATGGTGAAGGATGAGTGGCGAAGCCTCGGAGAAACGCAGTTCCCGTGCAAGCTGAGGGCTCTAGCAATACAACTGCGGCAATGGCACAAGGATAACTTCCGGGACATGGATAAGAGACTCATGAGGTTTGAGGAGGAGCTCACCAAGCTGGACAATTCAGTCAGTGATGGAGTTTATGATGGTACAACGGAGGCTAGAAGGAAGGCGCTTGTGAGCTTTTGTTCAAAATGGTATATTAGAAAGGAAATGCACTGGAAACAGATGTCTCGGTCTAAGCATGCTGCAAACATGGATAGGAATACCAGATACTTTCATAACATTGCTTCGGCCAGAAGACGAAATAACAGGATTGATGCTCTGATGTTACATGGAAGACTTGTGCGGAATCAGGCGAGAATAAAAGGTGCGATTAGAGGGTTCTACAAGGATTTATATCGACAGGAATATGTTCCGAGGATTGGAATCAGAGATGGGCTAGTAAAGTGTATCCATAGGGATGAGGCTGAAGCTTTAGAAGTGATGCCGACGGATGAGGAAATTAAGGAGGCTGTGTGGGACTGCGAATCTTCCAAGGCCCCAGGGAGTGATGGGTTTAACATGAACTTCATAAAGAAATGTTGGGATGACATTGGGCCGGAATTCACTGCTGCGGTAATGGGGTTCTTTCAAAGTGCGAAATTGCCAAAGGATGTCAATGTAACGTGGGTGACACTAGCTCCAAAGTTTGAAGGTGCAAAGGAGGTGAAGGATTTTAGGCCGATTAGTATGGTGGGGTGTGTGTACAAAGTGATTTCGAAAGTGTTGGTGCACAGGATGCGATCTGTGATGTCGGGACTGGTTGGAGAGACTCAGACTGCATTTGTAAAGGGAAGAAAAATTCATGATGGTGCACTCATAGCCTGCGAGACGGTTCATTGGCTGAAGACTCGGAAAAAGTCAGCAGTCATTATCAAACTGGATTTTCAGAAGGCCTATGACAGAGTGAGATGGGATTTTGTTGACATTGTGCTACAGAAAATGGGCTTCGGCCAAAAATGGAGGAGCTGGGTGAAGGAGTGTGTTACTACGGCCACCATGGCAGTCTTGGTAAACGGGACACCTTCCAAGCCATTCAAGATGGAGAGGGGACTAAGACAAGGGGACCCACTTTCTCCATTGCTATTCGTATTAGTTGTAGATGTGTTGCATAGGATGTTGGGGGAGGCTGTGAGGAATGGCCGCATTGCTCCACTGCTGGTAGGGGGAGATCTTATTGAACTGTCACACCTACAATTTGCAGATGACACTATTTTATTCTGCCCGCCGGAGACTGAAACAATTGTAAACTATAAGAGACTGTTACGGTGCTTTGAGTTGATGTCTGGGCTGAGCATTAACTTTGATAAATCGAATCTGATATCGGTGAACTGTAAGCAAGGATGGATTGATCAGGCATGTGGACTGCTGGGATGCTAACAAGCTTCTCTACCGGTTAGATACTTGGGAGTTTCTCTAGGTGCGAATCCGCGCTTGGTGAAGACTTGGAAACCAATCATTGATAAGGTGGAACAGAAGCTGAGTTTGTGGAAAGCCAAGGTTTTGAATAAATCAGGTAAGCTGGTCCTTATCAAATCGGTGCTGAATAGTCTCCCCATCTACTACCTTAGTCTATACAAGATGCCGAAGGCGGTAGCGGACAAGCTGATTGCTTTACAACGGAACTTTATGTGGTGCAGGGAGAACGGAAACTATGGTATACCTATGGTAAAGTGGGAGATAGTTCAGGCTCCAAAAAAGGTTGGGGGATTGGGAGTTGGTGATGCAGTGCTGAGAAATACAGTGCTTCTGTTTAAGTGGTGGTGGAGGTTTTCAAAGGAGGATTGCCCGCTGTGGAAGAAGATTGTGTGTTCGTGTAATAAGTTGAACCCGGATGTCATGTTAGCAACTCAGCCTTTACCAGTAAAGGGTGGCCCTTGGAAGGACATATGTCAGCTGAATATAAAAGAACCGCGGATTCGTGATAAAGTGGTAAGTGGACTGGCAATGGAAGTAGGCAATGGTATGCAGACTCGATTTTGGGAAGATAACTGGGTTCAAGGTGGTACTCTGAAAGGAAGTCATCCGAGACTCTACTCTATTTCCAGTCAGCAAGGACTTGTCATCGGGGAGTGTGGTTTTTGGGATGGGCTTGATTGGATTTGGAATTTTCAATGGAGGAGGGCACTGTTCCAATGGGAGCTGGAGCTTGTCAATCAACTGCATGAGAGGTTAAGGCCAGTGAGGTTGTCATCAGGTAGGGAGGACAATGTGGTGTGGAAGTTTGAAAATAAAGGTATTTTCTCTACTAGTTCTGTGATCCAGGCTATACAAGCGGAGACATTATCAGCTGAGATAACGAGTTATAGCTTCACGAGTTCCATTTGGAAAGGTTTCGTTCCTCCGAGAATTGAGCTCTTTGGGTGGTTTGTGCTAGTGGGTAGAGTTAACACCAAGGAGCGGCTGACTAAACTAGGAGTCAACATTCTGGGGGATAGTATGTGTGTACTGTGTACCAAGGAATTAGAATCTGTTGAGCATTTATTCCTTAGGTGTGAGGTAACATGGCAGGTGTGGTGCAAGTGGCTGAGGTTACTAGGAAGGGAGTGGGTGATTCCCGGAACTGTTAAAGAAATGTTTGAGAGTTGGCATGGAATGCATAATAGACAACAGGGGAAGAAGATGTGGATGTCAGTGTTCTTTGCAGTGATTTGGAACATCTGGTTGGAACGGAATGCACGAATCTTCAAGAATGCAAGAGCAAGCCTGGAGGTCATACACACAAGGACGTTGATGAGCTACACGGAATGGAGTGGTGGTGATCCTGGGGGAGGATGAGAGTACTGGGGATAGTAGGGGTTGGTTTATTTGTTGGTAGCTAGTTATGTATCTTCTTTTTTCTTTTATTTGCTCAACTTTAATGTGTTGAGCTTCCTTTGTTTCAAAAAAAAACAAATGCTTTATTTGTTCTGCTATTTTGCACAAGCCTGGCTGAAGAAGAATTGCGAAGGGTAAAAGAAATGAAAAATGGGAAGTTGTAGTGGTATTGTTTTCTTGTTTTACAAGAATCAAGCAATCTAATGTGGAACATGTTATATGGTAATTTTTCAGGAAAAAAGCTACAACACTTTGGTGAATAGCTCATGAGTTAAAAAGTTTTATTGAAAAGTGAAAAATCTAAAAGCTTTTAATGTTTTGTAATACATTATTAAGTAAATTTTAAGATTTACTATAAACAGCTTTCGTAAGTGCCCTTAGCAGTTAGCATTAGCAAGATTTAAAAAATAAAAACTGCACACGAAATTTTACTCATCAATCACAAATGGAGTGAAACTGTGAAAGTTGGTCTATGAATTTTTTTTGTAGTGTTCTAATACTAACAGATTTAAGTGCTAATTTATCAAAAACACCAATTTTGTATGGCCAAATTATACTTTTAGTAATAATTTGCTTGTTATTTCAATTGGTTATTCATGTTTTCTTCGAAAGTGGGTAAATATAAGGCCCCATTAGTTAGACCTAAGAGACCAAACGTTTTCTGAAGAAAGATTATCATCTACGTTTGGTGGACCAAAAACTTTGCTAATTGATTTTAAGTGATAGTTTCGCCTAGGTCATGTTGTTTGAGAAAAGAAATCAAAGTGTCTCACTCTTCCTTTCTTTGTCACGAGACGAGAGAGCATTTGTAATTGTAGACCCCACCCGGGCATTCGCAGAAATTATTGGGCCTAAGACGAAGGAAATGGGCATTTAACAAGACAGGGTCAAAAATATCTTACGGAGGGTTTTGATGAGTAACACGTGTACGTTTCGGATTAATTCTGGGTTAAAAGGACAGCAATCTCGGACAACATGATCCTTGACCTCCCCATGGTTTTTTCTCTCACTATATAAAATCCCATTTTTCTCTTTCACACCTTCAGCTCTTTCAACAACCTAATCCTCTTCTTCCCGACGCGTTTTTTCTCCCTCGGTTCCCTTTTTCATTCTTCATCTCCGTCAGCTTATTCATTGTTTCCAGAAACGGAAAAGTTTACTGTGTGTTATGGGTTAAATCCTTTTATCACATAATTTTTGTCTAGGTTTTTTCTTCTTTTCTAAAATCCCCTTTCCGATTAATCGTTCTGTAGGGCTCTGTTGTGATCTTGAACGAATTTTTGTGTTTTAATTTCTAGGTTTTGTTAGGTGTGTAAGATTTAGGGGGTTTCGAAGAGCATAGAATAATGCCTTCGGTGCCCGTTATTGAACTCCTACTACGCCATTTGGTTCCTTCCATAACCATTTTTCATGGTGGATCCTCCTCCCATCGTCTGAAACATCTTGAAAAAAGTGATCGGCGTGGTAATCTTAGTTAACATTCGCTTTTTTTTGTTTTTCTTTCTTCTTTTTCATCCCCTCTTTTTCTTGATTGACTCCCCTTTCTCTCTTGCTACCGTTCTTTCTTCGCGTTCGCGTGGCTTTTTGTTTGTTGTGGTGTTGGTTTCTTCTCGGTTCGAGTTGCGGGTTACTTCGTCGACGAATTTTGGGGATCTAGGGATTGATCTAGCTGTTTCTGTGATTGCTCCTGATTTGAGAGTTTTGCAGCTTTAAATTCCACACCTTTTAAAGGTATCTTCTTATAATCTGGTTCAAATTTATGCATTGGGATTGTGCTATGTATATAAATTCTACGTTTTCCAGCATCTGAAATTTACAAAGCAATTGTTATTTTCCTTGTATATAAATTCTAGCTGACTTATTTTGTGTATATTCAAATGTATCTTAGACATCAGATCTGATTCTTGCTGTGATCAATTAGCTTAGAAGGTAGATGATCATTAAATGTGTTGAACGATATTGGATTGCTTCGATCTACTTTCAGAAATGTTAGATTGATACAGTTTTTTTCAAATGGAATATGATACTGCCTCTGTTACTTTGGAATTTTGTTACATTGAAGACTCATTTAATGTAGACACAAATTCAGTCTGAATTCATTGAGCTTTCAGTGCATCAAAATTCCAAAGTGCCAAATATATTGGATCGGAGGGAGTATTATTTAATCCACTGCAAATGGGTTACCAGGAGATTGCACCTTCTAAAAAGAAGCGCATGGAAGCATCTCTTTTTTTTTTAATAATTCTTCCCATTTTTTTCTCTAATGGTAAATCATAATAGCATTTCACTTTTTATGCATGTCTTGTTCAAATTAATTACAATCGATGAAGAATTGACACAAACACTGTCATTATGAATGATTGGCCAGAAAAACTGAAACGAATTCAAAGTTTCCTCTGTAGATTTAGTCGACAAATGTAATTTTAAGTTTAGCATGTAACATTGCCTTTTATCAATGTGTCTTACAAGATCTACCGCTTACTCACATATGTACACAACACTAACAATGTGTTTTATAGGTGATAATTGGGTATTTATCATTCATCTGGTATTTGTTTCTTTAAGCTGCTTTGTAGTATCAGATATAATCAATGGACACACACACTCCTGTCAATGCTGTGCACAACAACGCCATAAGTGAACTTGAAAGTAGGTTTAGTGAAGTATTACATATTCAAGGCAATCAGAAATCTGAACATGCATCCGAGGGGAATGATATCTGTAATAAGGCAGAGGAAAAAAGATGTGAAGGTTTTAGCCAGAAACAAACAAAACTAGATGTCAAGTGCTTGAAAAAAAGTCCAACTTTTCCAGTTTCTAAGATAATGGTGCCTTCAAGTTCTTCTGACGAGGATGTTGATGTATCATCTCCAGAATCATCACATGATCAGTCTCCTCTGCAGCAAACCTATTCACGATCATTAACTTTTCCTGTAAGTTCTAAGTTTTATGAACGATGTTAATGCCATTTTCTGGAATTATAGAGTAAACGCTGAAAGAATTTTGTCTTATTTCAATGTCACATCTTACCGTTGATTTTTGGGTGCATTTTTAGTGTCCATGTCAATGTATTCTTTAGATATGAAAATGGGGCAGCGTGAATAATAACTTACTTTTATAGATGTTCATGACTCGAGTGTTATTTGTATTTAACTTATGGTTTTAGCTGCTGGTTGTGTTTTATAATGACAATGGAGAATGCATCTTATAAGTTTGATATACAACTTGCTCTCCTTCCTTGTGTGTGTAGTGTTTGCCTTCCTTTGGGTTTCTGAGGTTAGAAAAAATGATCACATTAATAGAGATGTATTTAAGTCACACAAGTGCCTCATACTTCAACTTAGTCATGGATGTGTTTTATTGGCATATATCTTACCATTTTTTTATGTGCTTTAAGCTGTGTCTTCAGGCTCCTCGGAAGCTTATATCAGCCATGAAAGGTAGCCGTGAGAAGAACAATGGTGGATCACCAACAAAATTGACTGTAAAATGGGCACCAGATGTTTATGATCCAGTACCTTCATTAGTCTCTCACACAGTCAGAAGTAGGAAGCAGCCGAAATCCAGGAAGAAGAAGGCTGAAAAGAAGAATGGGAAGAAGGGTCAGAAGAGCAGCAGTTCGCCGCGGGGGAGCAGCAGCAAAGATAAGAGGCATTTTCGAAAGCTTGGTGGAACTTCTGATCTGAGCTATAAATCGCCGGACCCTCGTGACAATGTGATTGAAGTGAATCAAGTGATGGAAGGTTCTACCGAATTTGATGCGCTGGATGTTCGTAGCCAAGACTCCTACTGTGGAACCAGTTTCTTGAAAACATCCGTTACGGAAGTGCACTTCTCCCTCACAGAAGCGCAATGAGTCAAACTTATCGAATATTTTGTCCTATCTACAGCAATGTGTATAAATAAAGTGTTGTTCTCTTTAGCATGTATGGTGAAGAAAAACTGTTGGACACTCTTCATAGAGAAGTGGCAGTTTAAAACATGATGTTTTGTAGAAACAAGGTTAATGTTTGGAACTCATTGGTGCTTTTTTTGGGATTGGGACAATATCTGTCCATCTTCTTGGATGTTCTATATGACGGCTTTTGTTGTTTCAAAAAGTATAATCTAATTCGCATCAAAACAGCTTTCTACACCGATGAATCAGGCTACCCCTTGATACAGGTTAATTTGATAACGAAAACGTGTGACATGCATAAGTGCGAAGAATTTCAAAACAACCAATAAATAAAGTGAAGAGTGAAGTTCATATACTTTGCACCTTATCTTTGCCGAGGGCAACAGAAAATAAGGATACATAGTAACCCTGCAATCAAATGAGTTGTTTTTTCATCAATCTTGCTATAGTGCCCTTTTTTTGTTCCATCTACCATACAAACAGAAAGGTGAGAAAACAGGTAAAAGAGGAACAAGTGAGTGAGAACTGAGAAAGATTTTTGGGGTTCAAAAATGGTGTAAAGATCAAAGTTAGTATAAAACTATAAATAACAAATTATCCTCCCCAATTACCTTATTCCTTTCGTGGTTAACAGGAGTATTCAACTAGTAACTGTAACTTTTGAATGAATTCTTATGTACTTTTCAGTTACCTTAGCATCAATGCTTTACACGTATACTCAACCTTCATCAACATAGCCAAAAAATAAAAAGCAACAGACACGGTTAAGGAACACAGCAAAAGATGAAACCACACTCAAGTAATTTGCATGACAAACTGCAAAATCGAAATTACTAGCAGGTAATCATGCAATGCAATGCAATAAAAACCTACTTCCAAGAGTAACCAAAGATGGAGGAGACAACTTGCAATTCCAGATACAAAAAAGCAAGACAACTCAAACAGATAAGCAATGCACAAAAAGCTATTTCTTATATAAATAAAATAACACTACTTTGTAGTAGTAAATTAGCAATTTGTTTGTGCATGGCATTCAAAAGCAATAAAACAGACAAGTCTCTAACCGTTATTGTGGAACTCACAGAGAAGAGAGATGCTAGTTTCCTGGGTATGTAAATAGCGGTTAAGGCTGATAGCATAGGAAGATAATGAGTTTGGTTAGTGAGAAAACACCGAAGATGCATTTGAGTTTGAGTTATCAGGCTTTCCGCTTTCAGCAAGTTGCGGAGTGAAATTTTGAAGGAAAAACGTGATGAGGACACTTCGGAGTGTTTGTGGTTCGATGTGTAATATAACTCCTCGCTGTCTAGTCACCACACTATCCCAACTTCCCAACTCACTAAGTCATAATTCACCTTGTGTTTTTCTTTTACCACTCCTAGTATCATATTCCACAAGTTTATTTATTTATTTTTGTTGAAGTTTCTTCTTTAATTTTTATTTTAAATATTATGTGGCTAGCAATCGGCATTCATGTGAAATATGAAAAATATTTATGCCATATAGAAAACAAGAATGGCCATACTAATATAGATATGCAATGTACAAACAAATAAAATTTTGTGGCAATAACATGGACATGGACATTGATCAATTACTTATGTAAGATGACATATCATATCTAAGTAGTGAGAAAATTAAGCAAACTTCCACTTGAAAGCATAATATAATATCAAGTTTGGATTTGCATCCTCTAAACTTTGAATTTCATTTTAGAAGACAAAACGTGATCTCTTACTATTTATTTTATAGGTGAGACAAAAAAAAATATGAGAGAGATACCATTTAAGGATGAGAGATCATATTTTATCCTCTAAAGTGAAAATTCAAAATTTAGAGAATTCAAATTCATCAAGTTCTATTTCATGTAGGGGCGGCAATATGTACCCTACCCGCGAGTACCCAACCCGACCCCACCCGGTCGGATAGGGTTGCCAACCCGATCTGCAGCAGGTAGGGTAGGGTGCGGGTAGGGTTTTTGTGCGGGTCGAGTAGGGTGCGGGTTGAGCCTCAACCCTACCCGACCAACCCGTACCCTATATATATGTATATGTTATATACTTATATAAAAATATATTTTAAGTGGATGTTGAAATAAAAACTTCTTACTAAATACAAAAGATCCTTAGTCATTAAAAGAATATCATTAATTGATAATTTAATAAACTTTTTTTACATAAAAGTCACTTCTATTTTAAATTATCATCAAATTATGCAATAACGTTGCATTTTTTTGTAACCCGCGGATAGGATCGGGTACTCGCAGGTTAAGAGCGGGTAGGGTTAGGGTTGAGATATTCTCAACTCACAAGTAGGGTAGAGTTGAGTTTATATAAAAATCTCAACCCGCGAGTAGAGTTAGGGTTGACTCTAAACCCTACCCTATCCTAGCCATTGGCATCCCTAATTTCATGATCTTTGACATCCATATCCATGTAATATTAATGTCAATTATGTGTAGGATAGATAATTAATTGTTGCCAACCATTATTTCGATTATGTAAGGTGCTTTTCTGGACCATAACCAAAGAATATTAAATAGGATTTTGCTATTTCAACAAGGACAAATTAATTTGACAATTAACAACTATGTTGGATATATAGTGCGTGTTTGGGTGCTATTATTTTATTAAAAAAATTTTTTTTCAATAAAAAAAAGATCTTTTTTTATTTTTTAATGTGTTTGGTAAATTTCTAGTAGTAAAAGTAAAAGCACTAGTAAAATAAAAAAAATCTTTTTTGAGAAGCTGTAATTTACATCTTTTTTTAAAAGATCTTTTTTCCTTAAAAAAAAATATGTTTTTCATGTAATAAATAAACAAAAAAGTACTTTTATATTGTTATACCCAAACATAATTGATAGATAAAAAGACTTTTTTACATGAGATATCCAAACATAAAATTACTTTTACTTCTTTATATGATCTTTTAAAAAAAGATAACTCAAAAAAAGATCTTTTCTTAAAAGCTCACCCAAACAAACCCATAGAATGACAAAAGTTACGTATTTTATACAAGGAAAAAGTTGATATTACCCCAATAATAAAATGTGTTTGTGTTGTCAACAATTAGGAAGAAAATGTGTAGTTTTTCATTTGATTTTTCCCCCTCATTTCTTCTTCTCCAAACTCGATCCTTTTCTTTCCTTTGTAATTGTTTTTCGTCTATTATTGCAAGGACGACAGCCTAGTGATGCAAGTGCGGCAATGGCATTAATACAATGACAAACACGTGATATCAATGAAGTAATGCGTTTGAGGCATTGGACGACGTTGTTGATGTTAGGTGAGATTGCCATTCAGAGAAGACGAAGATGAGGGAAATGGCTGGGGGTGGTCTTCCACGGGTTGTGCTTACAAGCCGTGGTTGAAGGTGGATGGTGCTCCCACAGGCTGCACTTGAAGGCAATTAGGGGTGGAAAGTGAAAACATGCCAGTTTTACCCTTAACAAGCTAGCCTTGTGCCCTTGTAATAAAATTTAGGGATAAGTATTTTTTTCGTCTCCCAAGGTCTGGGGTCGAAATCAAAATCGTCCCCAACCTTTTTTTCTTATTAAAATCATCTCCAACGTTTAAAAACGCTTTAAAATCATCTTTTCTCAAATTTTTGGACCAAAATACTCTCATCATCATCATTCTCCTCTTCACCTTCCTCACTCCACCACCTCCACTGTCACCAACCCACCACCACCACCACCACCATCACCATAGACACAAACACAAACACTACTCCCTCACCCCACTCCGGTAACCCCCCACCCCCACCCCCACCCCTCACCCCTCACCGCCTCTCCCTCACCCACTCCCTCACCTCCTCACCGTAACCCCCACCCCTCACCTCACGTCCCACCCCTCACTGCCTCCCTCTCAACCACCCCCTCACCCCCTAACCTCACCCCCACCCCTCACCCCCTCACTGTAACCCCCCACCCCTCACTGCCCTTCACCCCACTTCCTCATGCCCCTCTTTTCATGGTCATCATCATCATCAACAGAAAATTCAAACAACATGCACAACAAATTTTACAACAATACTCCACAACAAATTCAGTTCACAGAAGAAGAAGAAGAAGAAGCGGTGGTGGGGTGGTGGGGTGGTGCGGTGTGGTGCGGCGGCGACCGGCGCAGCTCGAGGCTCCATGGGTGACGGCGTGAGGCGCGGATCTGGCGGCGAGGCGCGGTGGGACACGTATCGGGCTGAGCACGGCGCGACGGCGGTGCGACCGGACGGCGTGGAGCGCGGCCCCTTCCCCTCCGATTTTCTTCTCTCCCCCTCCTCTCCCCTCCCTTTTTCTCGCGGACTCCCCTCCCCCCTTCTTTCTCTCTTCAGTCCCCACCCCCTTTTCTTCTTTTTTTTTAATTTATTTTATAATTATTTTATTTTATAATTTTTTAATAATAAAGGGTAATTTGATAAAAAAAAATAGAAGTAAAAAAGGATGATTTTATAACGTTTTGTAACGTTGAGGATGATTTTAATAAAAAAAAAAAAAGATCAGGGACGATTTTGATTTTAACCCGAGACCTTGGGGACGAAAAAAGTACTCATCCCTAAAATTTATTGGTCCGAGTCTAACTTGCAGTGTGCTGCTTAATAAGTATTAAGCTTGATTTGACGTGACCTGAATTTTGTTAAAAAGTCTTATCATTTTAAAAAATAACAAGATAAATAAATAAACTAGTAAAATCAAATATATATATATATATATATATATATATATATATATATATATATATATATATTAGTGGAATAAATTACCATTTGTATTCATGAAAGATACAAACGCTGACAAATATATCCATATAAGCATAAAACGACAATTGTATCAAGAATACCCTAACGGACCAATTGTGTAATCAACGTCCGAGTCCTCTTGGCACACAGAAGCCATCTTCCGTGGTTATAATTGTCGTTTTATTCTTTTATGTGTATAAATGGTAATTTATTCTATATTAGTGTAAGGCATTCATGGGTCATGCTGAATATAAAAGGACTGTTTTGTCGATTTTAAACAAATCGATGGTAATTCAATATCTAGTGGTCTGGGAACGAAACCTACTCCTCTGTGCAGGTACCAGTTTTCTAAAAGTGCATCAAAGTGTCTTCGATTAGACGAGCATTGGGAATAAAAACAAATTGAAATTTATAAATCAATGAAAGAAACGAAAAGGTAAAGTTTTCGAAATGAAAATGTGCTAAAAACGGAAAGGTTTGCGTTGAAATTGAATGAAAACAATAAAATGCCTTTGACTGGGTCAAAGGGTTTTGACATGAAAATTTAAAATGCAGAAATGTAAATTGGATGATGAAGATAAAGGATAAATTTGCTTGAAAGATAAAGTTTACAAGAAGATAAATTAAAATAAAAGAAAACATGGAAGGAACCCTACAGAAAAGTTACTCTATCGCAGACTCAGAAATTCTCTGAAATGTGAGTGTGCTTGAGTGTTTTCTGAGTTAAAGTTCCAACCTTTATTCCCTAAAACCTCCTAGTATTTATAATCTACTTTTGGTAACTGACAACTAATTACAATTAATTACAGAATCACAGTTTTGAATGCATACTCCTTGGTAACCGTTTCCGCCTTTTGGCTATAAACATTTCCCGTAATTTTCTCGCGTGATGAAAGCCTCTAACTTCTCCACTACTATAACTGCTCGATTTACTCATTCAAATATCTTGTTCGATTACCTGTCTCAAAAATCTTGTTCGATTTGGCTTATTCGATTTAATAAAGTAAATATGTCGATTACTTCCAACCCACGCTTGCGCGTGCATCTTCTCGAAAACCGTTTGAATTCTCCAATTTCTTCATCACTTCGAACTACCTCGTTTTAATCGAAAAAATATTTTCCGATCAACAAGGACAAACCTAGATAACATGCATAGGTGTTTGTAAATTGTAAATTTGTAATAATGAGAAGCTTGTAACAGAATTTACACAATGAACATTAAAGCACATAAACTTGAATAGGTGGCTATAACAACGAAAAAAAATAAAAAACCTTGTAATTATATGATTTAGTACTTATAACCCTTAAAAAAAGCTTCTAATCAGCAATCAATTTTCAAACACAAGTATCTTTTAAGCAATCGAATACATCGCTTTGAGGATCTTAATGTGTAATGATTTAATCCATCACACGATAAGGTATAAGGATATATGATTTGAAGATTATACAATAAATTTTATAGCATAGTTATAATTGTCAAACTCATACCCTCATTGTTTAATTAGGATTTTTGTATTAAATATATAAATATATGAGAATCTAATAACACCAGTACCATTGTAAACAATTATTTCGAAAAACCATATTATCAAGATTTCAAAATAGGTGTAGATGATGTTACAGAAAGGCAGCTTAATGTTGTTTCCATGTCCTCTTAGCATGAGAAGTGGTGCATTTAATTTTCAATGGACATCAAAATCTTCCGAATAGTAATGACTTGCGGCTAAAGTACAATCCCCAGTTACAAATTATAACTGTTTGATACAAAAATTCCTCCAGAAACTGTAGTATATAATAATTGGCGGAGTTAAATTATATATGGTCTTTTGAAATCTCACACCATGAGAATCAAAGGTTTGGAAAATTTTCAAGTGTACCGGAGAATACCGGTGTTCCAGTTGTTTTAACTGTTGATTTCAATTAATATATATTATATATATTTTTTATAATTCAGATCAACGGTTAAAACAACTGAAATATCGGTGTCCCGGTACACTTGAAACTCTTCCCAAAGGTTTATTTTATTCAATAATGAATATCAACCACACCATCCAATTGTCTTGTTAACCGTGAAACCAGCTCCAGAGGGCTGAGACTGTGGCTGCTGAGGAGGTCTAGGCTCTCTTGGTTTGGCAGGATCAACAAATATAACCCATCCATCAATAAATTTAGCATTCATTCCGGCTCTCGCCTTTTCAGCATCTTCTATGGTCGCATAAGTTACAAATGCGTATCCCTTTGACCGTCCAGAGGCTCTATCCATTATAACCTTTGCTGTCGATCAAGATGAGTGAAGGTCAGGGATGATATCCAGCAAGCTAATACACAAGCATATAGAAGAATCAAGTATTGCAAGAGAAATACATTACCTTCAAGCAGCTGCCCGAAAGGAGAAAACGCTTCAGTAAGTTTTTCATCTGTTGTCAGTCTTGAAAGACCTGTTCAAAATGCCAAATACATATAAAAGTTACATACAGAACTATGTAAATTCCATTATACTAGATATTTAAATTAGAAGCTTCGCCAGTTATAGTCTTACATGATCCACCTAACAATTCCCTAAGAAAATGGTGCTAAAAAGAAAATGGATCTTTATTGAACTACAAGCCAATAGAGTAGAAGAAATTCACAGCTTCAGAGACCAAAAAATGGCCTTTTATGAAGCCCTACAGCCCTCCTAATAAAATACATTTCACGAGAGTGAAACTTATCTTACTTCTTTCTATATTTATATTCTAATAATTATGTCCCCTAATCATATAAATATTGTAAAGTGAGTGATCCAACTTTAAAAGACACGAATTAAGCATTGTATCCATGTCTTGTCACGCAAGATGTGCGAGCACTAGCTTTAGTAGTGTTTGTGGGGAAACTCTTTAAGAGCATCATCTCCTGTCAAAGTTAATAAGTTAACAGCATATCCTTCTCATTACATTTAGAGTAATAAATAAGACGCAACAGTCCTATTCAATTATCTTCCTCGGATCCCCTTCCCCTTGAACTTTGGCTTTGTATAGGCACTAGTAGACTAGTACCTGTCTTGATAAAGATTGCACTTCAATGTTCCAGGTTGGTTATAAAAGTCGCCACATAAGAATACAATGCATTCAAATACTATCCTACTGTTCTTGAAGGCTACATTGGAGTACACAATAATACTTCATAGTCCAAGCTCAAGACTGTTGAATCCAACAAATTAAAGGAATCAAGACAGAAGAGCCCTACAACTTCAAACCTCCTTTTATCAGGGATACAGAAAAATACCACAATTTCACGAAAAAAGTTAGCCTCAAAGTTTAAGATACAAGTATCTATCAGATGCAGATCATAGTTGCTAGGCCTACCCATCTAATGCAACATAATCATTAATCATAACTGATTACCCTGTCCAAATTGAAGATAATTTAGGGTTTCAAGGGAGCTAATTTGACAATTCTAGAAGAGAAAACGGAATAAGGAAAACAAGGAAATGAAGGTTTCAATAGTGACAATCATGTTATGGAAACGATCAATTAATTAAAATTAATAAGATGGACAAGCAGAAGAGAATTGGAGTAAATTACTGACCGCTGACGAAGAGTTTTGGGGAAGTAAGAGTCGAAGTGAAACGAGTAGAGGTGAAGTGGGAGGCCACAACTGAAGAAGACTGGCGAAGAAATCGTTGAGCTCCACTGAAGAACGCCATCATCACCCAAACCCTAAACTCAAACCCTAACTAGCAAGGTTTCAAAAACCGAACCGGTTATCAAACTACTCGAGCTACTGGTTTATCGGTTTAGAGGTTCAACCGAAATAATGAATTATAATAAAATAACATATCAAATTATAAATAAATACATATATACAAATTAAAAGTATAATTCCAATTAAAATCTCATAATCACATTTAAATACAACACGAGTCAAATATAAAAAAACAAATATCAGAGGTCAAAATTTATATAGGTATAAAATATTAAAATTTATAATATTATATGAAATTTAAGATAGTCACAAGAAACAAAAAAATTTCATTGAATTAACCAAACCAATAATAAATATTAGATCATCTACTTATCTAGTTAATTGAATTCATCTATTTCTTCGTTAAAAACAAAGATGACAAATTTATTTCTTCTCTAACAAAAGATTGATCATAATGAACAAATAGAAACTCTGAAATTAACCAAAAAAACCAGCAGTGAACTAATCATTCAATGATTCAATCAATACCAAGAATACAGACTATAGAGTACAGAACAGCACTGGAGCATAGCTAATCATTCAATGATTCAAGTTATGGAAGGAAAAGCTCTAAGATGGTTCGATCATCGCTAACAACCAGATATGCGTTCAATCTTGCCAGAATTAAGCAACAATTCAGCAATCATCAACCACAATTTCTGATCTAAAATCAGTAACAGCAGAAATTATGATTGAAAATCAGTAATTACAATGAAGCAGCAACACAAATTCAGCATCAACAGAACCAACTGCAACAACTAAAAAACTTCATGCCAACAATAACTTCAGAATCACAACAACAATAACTTCAGAATCCAATTTCAGAACACAAACTCAGCTCAGAATCTTAAAAATTAACTAGAAAATAAAGATGAAACTGAAGAAGACGTGACCTACCGGTGAGACGCCGAGGGAGGAACGGTGGTGACAGTGTGAGCTCGGAGAAACACGGCGCTGACACTGACCTCGTAGAGATAGAGAGAGAGAGAGATTGAAGAGAGAGATGCCGGAAACAGAGCTCGTTACGGCGAGGAGACGACAGCCGAGCAGGAGCAGTTCGCGACGGCAACGAGAAGAGCTCCGAGCAGAGATTCCACGGCGAGGAGAAGAGGGTGAGTGGAAGAGACGTTCGGCGTCGGAACCCTCTGTCAGTCACAATTCCGGCGGCGACGGTGAGCTCCGGCGGATGAGAGGAGTTCCGCGATGGTAGGAGCTGCTGCCTGCTGCAGCTGGTGGTGGCTGGCTGATGAGTGTTGATGATGAGTTGATGAATCGTGAGACTGGGGAGGCCTTTAGGGTTAACTGGTTAAGAGAGGGGGAGTGAGTGAATTACTGAATTCTAAATATTGTTATATTTATTTATTATATTAAAATATATTTTTTTTTTAAAAAGTAAATTGTAACTTATAAAAAAATATATTTTTAGTTTTTTAATATTTTTATTTTTATTAATAATATGTCAAATATATTACAAGATGAAAAAATAATTTATTGAAAAAATAAATTTTTTTAATAACTTAATGATATTAAACAAATTCTAAAAGATAAATATGCTTTTTATTATTGATGTTGTTGTTGTTGGGTAGTTGGTGAAAGGCTGATTTTTTTAGATATGATTTGGGGGTGTGAGTTATGCTGGGATATGATGATTACGGGTGATTTACACTGTGTTGCTTTTTTGGGAATTTTGGGGGAAGAAATCGGAGCCACCAATTTCAAGCAGAGAGTAATCGGTTCCACCGATTTGTGTGAGGGAGAGGTTGATGGGTATGAAATTGGTGCCACCGATTTGTGCTAGGGAGAGGCTGATGGGTATGAAATCGGTGCTACCGATTTGTGGGTGCATGAAGACGTTAGCTAAGAGTGCAGTAATCGGTCCCACCGATTACTGGAGGCAGAGAATTTTATTTTAATCTGGGGGTGCACCAATTGGATCCAGCGATTTGGGGTGCAGCGGTCGGTCCGTCCGATTTGCCCTTAGTCCATACAAAAAGCGGATGGTGGTATCACAGAAGCCCCATTTCTTTCTCGCCAGTCTCAGCTAATGTTCATCCTCTTCTCCTCTCTTCTCTTCTCTGATTCTTCTCCTTCATTTTTGTAAAAGAAATTCCTGTGAGGTTGAGAATAGTTAGTGTTATGAATGATAGAGTTGTATTGAAGATTTATTATTACGGACAGATCTTATTGCAAACATAGGAGGGAGTTCAATTTGTGTGTGAAAATCCATTAGATATTGTTATTCCATTCACATTGTCGTTTGAGGAATTGAAAGGTGTGATTTGTGAGAAGATAGATTCTCAAAGATGTTGGAGAGTATCGTGTATTTTGTACAGGTATCCTTTACCTGTGTTTGGTGGGTTTGTTCAATTTCAGACCAAGTATGTGATGGACGAAACGAGTATGCATGAAATGTTTTCAATGTACATGGAAAATCGCCACCGAATGTCGTGCATCGAGTTATATATTGAGTTTAATCAATCTGAAGCGGACCGTAACATTGAATTGGAAGATTATAATTGTTAGAGAATCAATATAATCAATTTAGATCAATTAGCATCGTCTATATTTATATAGCATATCTGTACATTAATTGTAGGATTCTATGTCTTTATTACTTTGATTCATTTAGCACCTATAAATACACCTTGTATATTGTACCTCAACACACAACTCAATAATACACTTTTCATATTATTCTCTCAGTCTCTTGTTTCTAACAATAATAGTGAAAGCGAAGATGAATTTGAAAGTAACTATGAGATCGTCGATTCAGGTGAGGACAAAGAAGAAGCTAGCGGCGCCATGAACGCAGATGTGGCGGAAGTTGCAAATGCACTAGCAAACCCGCATCCGTTTCAGGAGCCTTCTTTCATGCGGTCGTTGGATTTGGAGGCTATGCACGCACCGGAGTTTCCGCAATATATAAATGCAGGTGCGTAAACCTAGGTAGCTATGTGAATCTCTGAAGTAGCAGATCGATAAGTCGGATGAGTAATGTATGTGATATGTGACCAGGCATTTGTGACCATAGCGTTTGATTTTTTTATTAATTAATAGTTCTTTGTTGTGAATGATATTTAGTTGTTGTTTACGTAGATGGAATAGCGAAAAATAAGACTATAACGATCTTACATAGTAAAGTGTGTTTATTAATTGAGTTGTAATAAAAGACTTCTTACTGAGTACATAATGAAGCATTTATTACTTTTGTAACACAACATAAAATCTAATTTTAGTTATTACTAATTTATTGTCTAAATTTTACTGAATTAAAATTCAATTGTTAATGATCATAAATAAAATAATTAATAAAATTTGTATTATTAATTATAATAATTAATTAAATTCAATTACTAATACTGATAATAACAACAACAATATATCAATATCTACCTATTCCAATCTAATATGTACAGATCTCATTTTGCTTTCTCTTTCATTCATTCATTTTTTACAAACATTCATTTTTTCATTTTATTTTAAATAATATGCATAAAAAAAAAAACCCAGTTCATCCTCATCGGTACAAACATTCATCCATACATACATACATACAAGGTTTATTCCTATTTTTATTTCTATTTCTAACCACCTAATAATAAAATTATACATACATACATGTTTAATTTCTAATTTCTACTTAGTACCATTATAATATATATTGTTAATAAAATCTAAAATTATCACTATTATTATCATTAAATAAGATTATTCAAAAATAAAAACTTACATAATTTGGATCTCCAAGATAATTAACAATATGAAGCTCCGGTTGATTTACTTCCTTAGTTTTTCTTCTTTTTGGCATTTTTATTCAAATTTTTCATCCAGATTGTTGTGGTCCAACAATGGTGAAATGGTGGGGTTGAGAGTAAGCAGAAAGGGAAAGTTTTTGTGAGAGTGAAAGAGATAGTGTTGGAGGGTGAAAGAGATAGGGGGTATACGGTTTTGAGGGGTGAAACATGCATAAGGAGTCACGGGCCACCCAGAAGCCAGCTGCATGCGCGACGCGTGGCAAGGGGGTCACCAATCGGTGCCACCGATTTGCGCACCTACCCCTCCCTGAAATCGGACCCACCGATTTCCGTCCCACCCATCGATGCCACCGATTTCTTCGACAACGCCATCACATCTCCGTCAAACACCCCAAAACCCCATAACGCTGCAAAACTCCAGCACCGTCCCCATATCAAAATTAAAAAACTCTGTTATTGTTGATAGAGAGAGAAAAACAAAATAATAGTGTCACTTATTTTTCTGTCACAGGTTGTGGTTTAGATTGGCCATAAAAGATGGAGATACAACTAAAATTGCTTCAAGTGTAATCATGGGCACACATGATGAGACAGTATAAGGCATTGAGCTAGAATATTGCTGAAAATTGAGGATTTCAATTTGAATCTTTTAAATTATAGATCCACATCTATAAGTTTGGCGAGTAGACAGGAGTCCTCATCTCGAGAAACTGACGACGAAATGGAATAGAACTTGCAGATTTTCGTCGCTATCTATGACGAATAAATTCTACTTCACATCATCACGCAACATGAAAATTGAAATCGTGTAGAATAATTTGGCCACCCATTTTTTATCATGCAGCTCCAATTTTTGGATTATTGTATTCTAAAATTCGTTGAAACTTGTTGAAGGTTTGAGAAAAATACTCAATGGATAATTATTAGTAAATTTTATTTCAGATCGTATTTTTTCTTAACCGATCCTCTATAGTGCATCAGAACTAAATAACTATTATCACTAGCCATTGTAAGTCCCACTATGATGAGAAAAATTCACGTTCAGCTCGTATTTATATATGTTAATATCAGAGTAAAGCAAATTAATTCAGCTATATATATATATTAGAATCGATTTACCATTAGCCACCATTGAGTATAAATTGAATTTATTACATTCAATTTACTAGGGACTTCTAAATCGAATTGAGTTCTTTCAATTTAGTAGTTCCCCTACTAATTCGAATCGTATTGATTCGATTTATGCTTAAATGTAGTACTCCATGTAATTCGAGTCATATTGATTCGATTTATTATTATGACGTGTAATTCGAATTCAATTAATTCGATTTATATAAAACTATAAATGAAGGCATGCACATAACATTATTTGTTTTGGGAAATTCATGTAATATTGGATTGTCTTCAAGTGTGTCAAACGGAAAAGCCCGTCCTGCCCTGCCCCGTCCTGTCCCGTCTAGTGAGGCGGTCCTGAATCTCTCCCCTATCACGGCGGGTTGGTGGGTTAGCGGGCCAAGCCTGCCAAATCTTTTTTTTTGTATAAATGATTAAATATTAAATAATATATAATTTTACAACTATTTTAATAAATTTATAATTTTTAAAGACATAAAAAAATTATAATGTCTAAATTCACAAACATTAAAATCTTTATAATTATAAATATGTAATAAATATAATTATAAACCAAATTTTTTAAAATAAAATAATAAAATCAACACTGTCCAAAACAAAACAAACATTGTACAAAATATATAATTAAGCATCTTCAAGTTTTTATTTCTCCAAAGTAGGAGTGGGACTCAAACTCGTAACCTCTAGTGAGTATGGAGAGACTATGTCATTTAAGCTTTAGCTCGTTGGCTAAAAATTTTCAAGTTTATAATCAATAAAACATAAAACATAATCCAAAATATAACTTAGAATATCTTCAATTATCATCTCATCCTCTTGTAGATGAATAACATCATATAAGTTTTTTAAAAAATGACCCTGACAAAAAAATGTCTGGCTCGCCAGAGAAGCCCGCTAAAACATGTCAAAACCCACAAATTAAACGATGCGGGTTAGGTGGACTTTTTAAGTCTGGCGATTTTAAATTTTCAATCCAACTCGCCTTCTTGCCTTTTTTGGAGGATTATGCGAGACCGACCTAACAAATTTCGGCCCATTTACCACCCCTAATTGTCTTTGAATTATATAAGATTATAAGTTTTTATCTTATATTTTTGATGTACTTTAATTATTTAGTTGCATCATTAGTTCCTGTAAAAGTTATCATTTATAAACTTTGAACAAAAAAATATATTACTCTTTTTGGTACAAAACTTATAGTTATTTTAGTTTTTCTTTTTTATTAAGTTTTCACTTAAATTAAGAATTTTACATAGACATAATTGTTTAAAGTATGTTAAGAGTTTGTTCGGACGCTATTCTCGAAAAAGATTTTTTATAAAAGTAAAAGTAATTTTATTTTTGGATATGTCGTATAAAAAGATTTTTTTTATTTATTAATACCAATAAGCCTTTCTTCCGTCTTTTACAAGATTATCTCCAAAGTATTTGTACATAGGCTTCAGGGTATGATGAATAGACTAATTAGCCCTACGTAGAGTGCTTTTATTAAAGGCAGATTAATCTCTGATAATATCCTAATTGCTCACGAGTGTATGCATTACTTGAAGAACAAAAAAAGGGGTCTCGAAAATGAAATGGCACTAAAATTAGATATGAGTAAGGCATATGATAGGGCAACCTTATGGTTTCTTCAAACCAAATAGAGGTATTCGACAAGGAGATCCTCTATCCCCCTATCTTTTTCTTTTTTGTGCAGAAGGTCTCTCCTTCTTGTTACACAAGGCAGAACAAAACAGACTAATTCAGGGTCTTCAGATACATAGGCGATGTCCCAAGGTCAACCACCTCCTGTTTGCTGATGATTCCATTTTATTCTGTAAGGCTAATCCTAAAGCATGTTCAAATATCCTGCATTTATTGAATTCTTATGAAAGCATCAGTGGCCAGAGGGTAAATCTTAATAAATCTGCTGTATTCTTTAGCCACAACACTCCGTCCACTACTCGTACACTACTGGCTAACTCTATGAATATTAATCATATTGGGGCTCAGGATAAATACCTTAGTTTGCCTTCTACAGTCTCTAAATCGAAAAAGGCTTCTTTTAGTATGATCAAAGAAAAGGTTCGGAAAAGAATCCAAGGGTGAAAGCGCAATCTTCTTTCATCAGGTGGTAGACACGTATTGCTCAAGGCAGTGGGAGAAGCTATTCCTATTTATACATTGTCTTGCTTCAAGTTGCCTGATGGTTTAATTTCGAAAATTCACTCTCTACTTTCTCAGTTCTGGTGGGGACAAAAAGGTTCTGAAAAGAGGATGGCTTGGATTAGCTGGGACACTATGACTCGCCCACGAAAAGAAGGAGGCCTTGGATTTAAAGATCTCAGAATCCAAAATCTGGCGCTTTTAGGCAAATAGTTTTGGCAACTTGTAACACAGCCTACTTCCTTATTATCCAAAATCTTAAGAGGTAAATACTTTAGCAATGGTAATGCTATAACGGCAGAAATTGGAGTCTTACCTTCTTGGGGATGGAGGAGCATACTGGAAGGCCGAAAGATTGTTGAAAAAGGTCTTAATTGGGCTGTGGGTACTGGTGAGAATATCCGAACCTTTGAGGATCCTTGGCTGCCTCCTTCGTATCCTTTAATGATTTCTGACATGCCAAATAGACAGGCTATTTCCGAGTTGGTTCCAAGAGTTAAAGATCTAATTACTGAAGATAGAAATTGGAATCAGAATCTCATTCAAGAATTATTTCCCCAAGACGTTGCAAACATAATTTTGTCAGTTAAAATTCAGCAGAGTAGGGACAAATTGCAATGGGATTTGAACAAATCCAAGCAATATGATACAGCTTCAGGTTACAGAATTGGCTATTTATTTTACCATCCGCCTCTGGAGCTTTGCCCTAATTATATGCAGCAGAAAAAGCCGTGGATTGATCTATGGAAGTTGAACTTGCCTCACAAAATTAAGCTATTTATCTGGAAAGCTCTCCATGGCCGACTTCCGGTGCTTGCTCAGATTCATCACCGCATCCCATCTATACCACCAATATGCCCTTGCTGTCATGAAGCAATGGAAACAGTCACTCATTGTTTGATCGATTGCTCTAGAATTAAAGACGTGTGGTCTCAGAGTTATCTTCGTGATTGTCTTCCCCCTCAGAGTTCTAACGACTTTTGGACATGGTGGACTGCATCAACAGAGATACTTAACCCGTTGAAAAATGCTGACCGTAATCCTCAATTGCTTGCCATCATTTGTTGGAACTGCTGGAAAGCTCGCAACCAGTTGATTTTTGAAGGTTCTACTTCTACGCCGTCTGCCATTCTAGCAAACTCTGTCAAGTTGCTCCGTGAAATCCAAAGAACTCCCAGTTTAGGTCGTCATCTCCATGAGACAAGCTCTTAGTTGCATTCAATTTGATTTATCATTATTTCTTCTTTAAGATTTTTCTTCGTTTTTCGACCACGCACCGTTGGATGAATACCTTCAGTGTAGTGTCTTTGGGAAATTCCCACCTTTTATTATGCTGTTCTGCTTTTGGACATCTTTGTATTTCATTTTTTAATAATTAATGAAATATAACCTATTATCTTTGAAAAAAAATTATATTGGGTAAAATAAGATAAAAGTACTTTTTATTCATTTATTATGTGAAAAACATCTATTTTTAAGAAAAAAAATCTTTAAAAAAAAGATGTAAATTATAGCTTCTCAAAATTTTTTTTTTAATTTTTTTATTACTTTTGCTTTTATTATTAAAAATTTGCGAAACACACAAAAAAAATTTATCGATTTAATGACGCCCAAACAAGCACTAACTCATCTAACGTGAATTTACTATCACCTGTTATTTTGTTGGTAATACTAAATAACACTAATATATTTTATTGATATGAAAAAAATTACTCAATTTAACTTACTCAAATGGATAGTTTGTAATTCACTTAATAATATATATTTTTAAAATTATAAAATTCTTACGACAAAATTAAAAGCTTAAAATAAAACATAAAAGATCTTATGTAAATAAATGTGGTATACAAATATCGAAATTAAATTTTGATTTAAAATAAGAATTTAATTTTGATACATTATCAATATAAAGTAGTTTTATATGTATATTCAATCACACAATATACGTCATCAAAAATAATTATTATTTTTATTGACTGCATGAATTATCATTCAAAAGAACCGATGTGATTGTACGATTGTATAAAATATTTTACATTATCAATACATCAAAATTAAACTCTTAAAATAATTAAATAAATGTATAGTTTTTATTAAAAAATTAATAAAAAATATATTTTCAAAGAATAAAAAAAACAACTTGCTCTAACAATGAATTACAAAACCAAATCAAAATTAAATATTTTTATGTAACTCAATTTTAGTAACTAAACTCTTAATAATCCTAAAAAAAATAAAATGAGTTAACTCAAAAATAAAAATGAAAAAGAAATTCGTAAAAGTAAGAACTGTGAAATCACAAATTATAAACTAGTTTAATAAATTTATATATAATTTATAGTAATAATAAATAGAGTAGTGCTAGGGAGCCAATAACCTAAGCGTACAATGTATACAATGAGCTAAATCTTTAGTTCATGAATAAAATGAACATCACTCATACTATCTAGAATAACCATCCGGATACCAGGGATAATAAATATCTCATGTCATAAAACCACTCATCCCAAAAGGATAAGTTCATTTTGGGGTTCACCAAGGATCAAACTCTTGACCTTTCGGATCTAGAACTCTAATACCATATCATGAAATCTCTCATCCCAAAAGTTTAACCTGGCAGGATAATGTAACACTAATGGTCATATCTGTAATACTTTCTAAACCTCCATTGTACCCATTGTACGCTTAGGCCATTGGTTTTCTATACTTATTTTAATAAATAATATTTATAATTTAAATTAAATTTAATCTTTCGTGCAAGATATGAGAAAATAAATTAGTTTTTTTAAAAGATTACTTTTTTTAATCTTAAAAACACAAACAAACGAATTCATATGTAATTGGACTTATAAATTATAATCAATAATCTTTTATACATAAGGATAACAAAAAAATCTAGGAGGTCACCTAAAAAATCTTTTATATATATAAATATAAATATATGAATCAATTATATTTTTTTTGTCACCGATGAATTATGAATTTAAACTTTTAGATGGACCTAGTGTGTGTCATCCATATTTAACAGTCCCGCATAGTCACCAAAAACATATTGAATAGGGCCGTATATGAACGAAAAAAAAAGATATTAAAAGATTGGGCTGAGAGATAGTAACTAGGGTAAGCACGCGCGGCACTGCAATTCCCCTGTTTCTACTTCACACTCTTCCCCTTCTCTTTGCTCTCCACACTCCCCCGCTTCTAGGTTATACGGCGCGCCCTATCTCTTCTCTGGTTCTCTTTTCTATCACACTCTCTATTATTTGTTTTTGTCTTTTATTTTTCTTCTCTATTCTTATTCGCATGTTTCTCGATTTATGCATATTACTGAAATCCTAATTTTTGTGTTATTCCTAGGGTGCACTTTCTTCAGTGACAGCGGCGCACCATCAAAGAACTCTTAGGGTTTGTCTTATTATTGTTGAGATCCTCCATCTTATCGTTAATTTTCGTTTTAAATCTGATTATATTTTCGTTATTTTTTTTTGCTTTCTTTTTGGTCGTTTAGAACTTAGTTCGTTATTACTTGATTCCTAGGTTTATGAATTTTATCTTCTTTACTAAATTTCAATCCGTGTTTCTATGGAATTTCACCTAAGATTTCGCCTCGTAATGCTGTTTGTTTATTTTCTTTTCTGTGTTTTGACAGTCTCTGAATTCCGAATATGACTTCGTTCCTGAAGCCTGAGAATGCCCTCAAAAGGGCTGAAGGTTTGTTCAAGAGATACTTCATTTAACTTTCTGTGGTTTATTCACTTGATGTTTGCCCTTGTTTCTAATAAAGAATGTAATCTGTTAATTTCAATGCACAGAATTGATCAATGTTGGGCAGAAGCAGGATGCTCTGCAGACACTGCACGACCTTATTACCTCGAAAAGGTACAGGGCATGGCAGAAGACCCTCGAAAGGATTATGTTCAAGTATGTGGAACTCTGTGTAGACATGCGCAAGGGACGGTTTGCAAAGGACGGGCTCATTCAGTACCGTATCATATGCCAGCAAGTGAATGTTAGCTCCCTGGAGGAGGTTATCAAGCACTTCATGCACCTATCCACTGAAAAAGCTGAACAAGCCCGTAGCCAGGCACAGGCATTGGAAGAAGCTCTTGATGTCGATGATTTAGAGGCTGATAAAAGGCCAGAGGACTTGATGCTGAGCTATGTCAGTGGGGAGAAAGGAAAGGACAGATCTGATCGGGAGCTTGTTACCCCTTGGTTTAAATTTCTTTGGGAAACATATAGGACTGTGCTTGAAATATTGCGCAACAACTCAAAGCTGGAAACTTTATATGCTGTAAGTTTTCTTGCTTTTTATTTTGTCTAAATTACTCATTACCTGTCGGAGTTTACCTCTATAATTAGGTTTATACATTTGACCGTGCGAAGTGACCCTGATGGATGATACTTGATGTTGTTGTCATCTCATATTGTACACTTGCTTGTAAAGAATGATAATTTGAGATTGCATTCTCATTATTATTTTTTAAATCTAGTTTCTAATAGTCTCAACGATATGCACAGATGACTGCTCATCGGGCTTTTCAGTTTTGTAAGCAATATAAGCGAACCACAGAGTTCCGCAGACTATGTGAAATCATAAGAAACCATTTGGCCAATCTTAATAAGTATCGTGATCAACGAGACAGACCAGATCTTTCAGCTCCTGAGAGCTTGCAACTGTATCTGGATACAAGATTTGAGCAGCTGAAAATTGCAACAGAACTCGAACTTTGGCAGGTTAGATGTGAATCACGAGTTATTTTAACTAGGTTTGACACCAAAAGATTGTTAGCAAATATAACATCATAATTTGCTTACCCATTTGTAGGAAGCTTTTAGATCTGTTGAAGATATACATGGACTGATGTGCTTGGTCAAGAAGACGCCGAAGCCGTCTTTGATGGTTGTTTACTATGCTAAGTTGACAGAAATATTTTGGATAGGCTCAAGTCATCTATATCATGCATATGCATGGTTCAGGCTATTTTTATTGCAAAAGAGTTTCAATAAGAATCTGAGTCAGAAGGATTTGCAATTAATAGCTTCATCAGTTGTTCTAGCTGCACTTTCAGTGCCTCCTCATGATCGCACTCATGGAGCATCTCATTTGGAACTGGAGCATGAAAAAGAAAGAAATTTGAGGATGTCTAATCTTATTGGGTTTAATATGGAAACTAAACCTGAAAGCAGAGAAATGGTATTTTACTTTACCTAATTGAAATCCAAAAGTCACAAGCAAAATTTGGCCTAATTTACTGCCCTCACGTAGAAATTTTCATTTTCTGACTTACATTTTGTTTTCTTCTCCGGTTAAACTTTTGCCATTTCCCAGCTCTCAAGATCATCACTTCTTGCTGAACTGGTAAGATATTTGTTTTCAGAATTATTTTTTTCACTATTTCTTTTCAATTTGCATCATGGAGATCTATTTGAAAGACAAATTACGTTTGAGTGTTGTACATATTAATTTTTTATTCTGCCCCTGCCAAATCAAGGATGAGTATCATGCCATGCCATGTTAAAACAAGGATGGAGATATATTGGACACTACCATGATTTTTACTGTGTATTTAATTTTATATAAAATGACTAATCTTTCTTTATGTTCAATTAGTAGGGAAAACGTAACGTAACTTTATTTATATCCTGTCTTTCTTTCTTTCTTTCCTTATATGTTTTTGTGTGTGGTAATCTTGAGGTGAATGTCTTCTTCAATATGGGTGACTACCAAATTATAAATGTACTAGTTTTTTAATAAGCAGTAACGAGCCTATTAATCCACCTTTTTATTTATTAAATGCGAGATTAGTTAAGATGATAAGTACCTTGCTCTCTAACTAATCTTGAGTTCAAGTCTTAGATAGAAAAATGTATTTTCTTTTATGAATATATGTGATGAAGGGCATTTTAAGAACACTAAATTATGCACCAAACCCCTTTCAATCCCCATTATGTACAGTACATATTAGTTTTTTAAGCTTGTGATTGTTTCAGATTAATCAGTTATATCTCTGTATAATTTCGCTGTGTTTAGAATAGAGATTTGTGGATTAGCCAGTCACAAATAAGATCGAAATATTTTTTATGCAATGAAATTTACTGTTATTGAAAAAAAGTGATGGTAATACTCCTATTTATGTAAAATTATACGTGCCATTACTTGCTTAAAATGATATAAGATTATAGGTTGATTACATGTGCAGTACTACTCGTGTAAGCCCAGCCTGAACTACTAGCTTGTCAAGAACTTTGATTGTTTAACCAAAACAAAGATGTATGCACTGACTGATAGACTGATGATATTTATTGATGAAATTCCCAGTTGCTGCATCAAGAATCATTTGTTATAATTTTGCCAAGTTAACATTCTTTGATTTGTTTTCTATATTCACATTATGTAATATTCTTTTCACCATGTCATTACTTACCCAAGTCAACATCTAGTCTTGATTACAAGAGTAACAGCAAAATTTAACTGCAGTGATTTGAGTAATTATGGTATAATTTGTCTGAAGTTTGTATCTTGGGGTTGTTCATTTACAGGCATCCAAGGGCGTGATGTCTTGTGTAACTCAGGAAGTGAAGGATATTTACAACATTTTTGAACATGAATTCCTTCCTTCAGATCTTGCAGTTAAGGTGCAGCCCTTGTTGGCTAAAATATCAAAGTTAGGGGGTAAGCTTTCCACTGCTTCATCTGTCCCAGAGGTGCAGCTGTCTCAATATGTCCCTGCACTAGAAAAGTTAGCTACCTTGAGGTTGCTCCAGCAGGTGCAATTTCATTTTTTTTTCCTTGTGGTAAGTAAATGTTTTAATTTGAGTTTGTTATACTAATGCACATTTTGGTCTTCTAGGTGTCTAATGTGTACCAGAGTATGAAGATTGAGACCTTATCTGGCATGATCCCATTTTTTGATTTTTCTGTTGTGGAGAAGATTTCTGTTGATGCTGTTAAACAGAAGTTTCTTTCAATGAAAGTTGACCACATGAGAAATGTTGTAATTTTCTGCAAAATGGTATGTGCACCTCAGTATGGCCATGTTACCTGGAGTCGGGCTTTATGATGTGGATCACTTGTTAGAAGTTCACCTGCTTGACATTACCAATAAGTTTTATTGCATGTTATACTATGTCATATTCATACACATTCCTTTCGATCAATAATGTATTTTGCTGAATCAGTTTACATTATAATTTAAATGAAATTAGCGACGGGGGTAAATATATTCCCGTAGGATGTTTAAAACTTTTGATGATCTATACTATGGTTGAGATGGGGAATGGTAATTGTTGAACAGTTTTTAGATGTTTATCAATATTGTCTCTTGCTCAATTTACACTTGCTTACAGAGTTTTTTTCCTCCTTTTTTAGAGTCTTGAGTCTGATGGCTTACGGGACCACTTGGCAAATTTTGCTGAACATTTGAATAAGGCTAGACAGATGATTTATCCTGCTGAAAAAAAACCTTCGAAAATTGGAGCTTTGCTTCCAACTTTGACCGAGGTTGTTGCCAAGGAACATAAACGGCTTCTAGCTCGAAAATCTATTATTGAGAAGAGGAAAGAAGAACAAGAGCGGCAGCTTCTGGAAATGGTATGATCATGTGATTTATCATATTCACGAGTTTGTGTTTTTTTTGTGCTTACATTAACATCTATTCTTGAAGGAGCGTGAGGAAGAATCAAAGAGGTTAAGAGTGCAGAAAATGAATGAAGAGGCTGAAAAATTGAGAGTTGCAACTGAATTTGAGCAGAGGAAAAATGAGAGGCTCCGCCAAGAGATAGAGGAAAGAGAAAAGGAAGAAACTAAAGCTTTGTATGAGGAAGCTGAGAAAAAATTTAAAAACTATAAGGGGAAAAAGCCACTTATTGAGGGGGTAAGTTGAGGTCTGATTGATTCTTTGTATTAAAGTGATTTGTTAGTATTAAAGGTTTTGACAGTAAATCCTATCCTCTCTAGGATAAAATTACCAAGCAAACCTTGATGGAATTGACTTTGAATGAACAACTCCGAGAAAGACAGGAAATGGAGAAAAAACTCCAAAAACTGGCAAAAACCATGGATTATTTGGAAAGGGCAAAAAGGGAAGAGGCTGCTCCCTTGATTCATGCTGCATATGTAAAGCGCCAAGAGGAAGAGAAGATTCTTCATGAGCATGAGCAGCAGGTGTGTTGGATTCTCTTGTTTACTAGAATTTAATTCATGCTTGTGTCATTACTCCTTCACCTCTTGGAAACATTTAAATTAGTAGTTTTTTTTAATGCACATGAGCTTCCACATGGCATTTTTATCATTGTAGTTAGTTTTAGTTTTGCACTGAATGGATTCAATGTTAATTTGATGCAGCAAGAGATTGAATTGAGTAGACAACGTCATGAAGGAGATCTCAAGGAGAAGGAGAGGCTTGCCAGAATGATTGGCAATAAAGTAAGTATTGTCAGCAGCTGGGCTTTGCCTCTGTTTAATATCACCATCTTAAGCTGATGCTTTTGTTATTTTTCTATGTAGGAGATATATCAAGAGAAAGTTGTTAGTCGACGCCAGGCTGAATTTGATAGATTGAGGAAGGAAACGGAGGAGCGGATCTCTAGGATATTACAGTCCAGGAAACAGGACAGGGAAAGGTTGAGGAAGTGGAAGTATTATCTGAATGTGGAAGAAGAGAGGCAGCAAAAGTTGCGCGAGGAGGAAGAAGCAAGGAAGCGCGAAGGTATGTACTTTTAACTCTGTCCTAGAACAGATTAAAGACTGCATCAATTTAACGGCTATTGGGTACCCCGTAGATGTTATCATCTTTTTTATGCACTTTCAAACGGCTCATCTTCTGTATTATGTTTACCAAACTTAATTATTCTCATCCTACAGAGGCTGAGAGGCGAAGGAAGGAGGAGGCTGAACGTTTAGCAAAATTGGAAGAGATAGCAGAGAAACAGAGGCAAAGAGAGCGGGAACTGGAAGAAAAGGAAAGACAAAGAAGAGAGGCATTGTTGGGAAGAGGTGCCGAGCCAGCTTCAAGGCCTACTGAGAGTCTTGCACGCCCACTCGAGTCTGGATCTGCTGCTCCTGCTGCAGCTGCCGCTGCTGCTGCACCAGCCCCAGGGAAGTATGTCCCTAGGTTCCGCCGTGAGAAACCTGATGGTGCAGCTGCTCCTCCTGAAACAGACCGCTGGAGTAACAGTAGCAGCCGGCCAGATGGTGACAGGTGGGGTCGTGGTGAAGATCGCAGATCAGCATTTGGTTCTGGTGTGGGTTCTAGGTCATCTTCAACCTGGTCATCCTCGAGGAACCCTCGTTAATCACCCTGTTCCCATCTGTTTAAAGCTGATGTCATTCTGGCCCTCAATTGGAGGGTACAATGCATAGCGTTGCCTGATGTGCGGTTCTCATGACCTTGTCGAGCTCTTTTTGTACTCTCCCCAATTTGAGTTCTAGAATTTTTTTTGATACTTGGTTCGTAAAATTTGTTTTATCTCCTAATGCATTCGGGTCCTAGATTATGCAACAATTTTCTATTTATGATCGAGCAGATTGGATATGGTATTCGGAATTTCAAGTCAGAAGTAATGCAGACTTAATTTTCGATGTGTTGGTACTATTATGTATATGTTTGCTTTAGTGTTCAAAAGCATGAATGCACGATTAACTTGTTTGAGTGTTTTTTTTTTCAACATGATTTTTACTTAAAGCGATATTTTTGTAGTTGGCAACTATTTCAATGAAAATGTCAAAAATATCTTTTCATGATGATTTTTGTTTAAAAAGTGTAACTTTTTTATTTGGCTACTTTTTAAATAAGGGTAGTGCTATGGTGAGGATGGTAAATTTTTTCAGCATGTGAGGAAAGGAGGTGGATATCCTCTTGTGGAGACATGTGTAGGGGTGGCAAACGGGCCTAAATCTGTCGGACTGACTCGCGTAATCCGTCAAAAAAGGTGGGCTGGGCTGAAAAATCGGGACCGCCAAATAGCAAAAGTTTGCCTAACCCGCACCGCTTAAATCGTGAGCTTTGGCGGGGCGGGGCGGGCTTCCCCGCCGGGCTAAGGTTTTTTTTAGTGAGGGGGTATTTTTGCAATTTTTTTTGCCAAAATCTAACTTCTTCCAACCTAACTTACAAGAGTATAAAGATAAAAATTGAGTGTTATGAATTATGTTTATGTTATTTTAGAGACAATATTTATAATTATATTTATTTTGCTTTGGAGAGAATATTTATACTTATATTTTGAATGAAAATTTGGTTTATAATTATAGTTATTAGATATTTATAATTACAAAGAATTTAATGTTTGTGAATATAAAAAATATAATTTTTTATGCCATTAGAAATTATAAATTTATTAATATGGTTGTGAAATTATATATATTACTTAGTAGTTAATAGTAAAAATAAATAGAAGAGGAGCTTTGGCGGGCTTAGCCCGCCAGCCCGCCAGCTTACAGTTAGGCGGGGCGGGCTAGAATTCTAGGACCGCCTCACTAGGCGGGCCAACCCGCTAAAGGGCGGGCTTCTGGCGGAGCGGGCTTCCCTGCTTGCCACCTCTAGACACGTGTTAGAGTGGTCTTGGTTACAAAAGACAGGTCCTGTCAGAAGTTCAGGTAGTGCAGGTGTTGTGGGCCAGCTTGATATTGACTGAGGCAAGATTAGGTTAGCAGTAATTGTGATGTGGTGATAATTAAGTTATTGGATTTTTCGGTGTTGAATCCAATGGTTTTTGTTAAGGGGTGGGCTTATGTTGTTACTGATTGGAACATAATAAAAAAGGTTGGGGAGATAACAAAAAACAAATAAATGGATAAAGACTTTTGTTAAGGGGTGGGCTTATGTTGTTACTGATTGAAACATAATAAAAAAGGTTGGGGAGATAACAAAAAATAAATAAATGGATAAAGACTTGCGTTATTTGGGCCGAGTAATTATTTTTTGTAGCTGGATTATTTTTAAAAAATAAATATATTAGGATAGTGTTATAACTCTTCTTCTTGGGGTTAGTCCTCATTTATTAATAATAATAATAATAATAATAATAATAATAATAATAATAAATATTATTATTATTATTATTATGTGAAAAAAAATATTAAAAATAACGTGAATAAATTATTTTTATAATTAAATTTAATTATTATTTCTTTATGTTTCTCATAAGTTATTAGATTAATTTAGTTGAACTTAGTTACTAATTAAAATGACTCAATTATATAATATCATCGTATTATATTTATATATTATATATTATATTTATTTATTATTTATTGGGTATATTTTTCACTAAATATATAATACTATATTTATTTGTAATTTTTAAATGAATTAATGAAATATTTTTTGCTAGACATTTGGACGATCATTATTTTAGTTGTTAAAATTTTCGTCGAAAATTAAAAAAAGTTGAAAATCTGAAAAGTGCTTTCTCCACCAGAATAACTGTATAGCTCAAAATATGTATTTATTCTTTTATTATTTTTTTTTTGGATAGAAGGCATTTTTTTCTTTATTTTTTATTTTTTTTGGACATCTTTACTTTTCGGACATCTCTAATTTAATAATAATAATATTATTATTATTTTTTAATTTAAAAACTTAGTATCAAAATTAAATAAAATTGTTAATTTAAATTACATCCATTTAAATTTTAAATTAAATTTTTTATAAATATAAATTATTTAAATAAAGTTAGATTAATTAAAAAATAAAAACAAAAATAATTATTACCCATCCCACCATTGACTTCATAGTTCATATCCTACCACACACTTGCTTTTGGTGTAATTTTTGTCATTGTTTTCTTTTTTTTTTTGTTTTTTTTTTTTGTTGTTATTATTATTCTTTAGGTCCATATCATATTTTTTGCTTGGTTTATAACGTTATTAGTTATTAGCATCATATTGTATGGATCACACAATATTTAGACTAGTCCTATAAAACAAAACCCAAATACCATAGATCAAAAAAATTTTTCGAAACACCAGACAAAAAGCCCAAAAAATTATTCATGGGATTACCAATTAATCATCCATTAACACTACCGACAACTCGGTGGACAATTTTTGCGAGTTCTGTGAATGCAACAGCACATTGCAGGGTATTTAGCAGCGTCACAACACGTGTCAACCCCTTAATGTAGCCACATCGTTTCAGTCGCTGAGGAAAAAAAATTCATTCAGCACAGTAGCATTGGCCTACTTATATATAATGAAATTGTGCAGAGAACACAGTATAAAAGTAAGGCAATACTACTGTACTGAATGAATTTTTTTTTCTCAGCTGCTGAAACAATGTGGCTACATTAAGGGGTTGACACGTGTTGTGACGCTGCCAAATACCCTGTAATGTGCTGCTGCATTCACATAACTCGCAGAAATTGTCCACTGAATTATCGGTAGTGTTAATGGATGATTAATTGGTAATCCCATGAATAATTTTCTGGACTTTTTGTCTGGTGTTCCGAAGAATATTTTTGGTCTGTGGTATTTAGGTTTTGTTTTGTAGGGCTAATCTAAATATTGTGTGATCCATACGATATGATGCTAAAAAAAAACAAAAATTACACCAGAAACAAGTGTGTGGTAGGGTATGAACTATGAAGCCAGTGAATTGGGTTAGGTGGGATGAGTAATAATTATTTTTGTTTTTATTTTTTAACTAATCTAACTTTATTTAAATAATTTACATTTATAAAAAATTTAATTTAAAATTTAAATAGATGTAATTTAAATTAACAATTTTATTTAATTTTGATAAACTAAGTTTTTAAATTAAAAAATACGCATATTATTACTATTTTTAAATTAAAGATGTCCGAAAAATAAAAAATAAAGAAAAAAGCACCTTCTATAAAAAAAATAATAATAAAAGAATAAAATACATTTTGAACTATACAGTTATTCTAGTGGAAAAAGTACTTTTCATATTTTTAACTCTTTCCAATTTTCGACGAAAATTTTAACAACTAAAATAATAATTGTCTAAGTGTCTAGCAAAAAATGTTTCATTAATTGATTTAAAAATTACAAATAAATATAGTATTATATATTCAGTGTAAAAATATACCCAATAAATAAATAAATAAATATAATATATAATATATGAATATAATACGATGATATTATATAATTGAGTCATTTTAATTAGTAACTAAGTTCAACTAATTAATCTAATAACTTATGAGAAACATAAAAAAAATAATAATTAAATTTAATTATAAAATAATTTATTCACGTTATTTTTAACATTTCTTTTCACATAGTTATTATTATTATTATTATTTGTTCATACCCTGACCCAACGATTAAGGCCCAGGATCCAAGTAAAAAGGCCCAACCCAAAGGGTTGACCTCACCTTTCACCAGATCAACCACTACGAAGTCGGTACTCGTCACGACTTGCTCTAAAGAAGTCGGGAACGAGGGTTAGTTGGCAGATAATCACTCATTTGAATGAGTAACTGCCCCTAGAATCTCTCTAACCACTTCCACGAGCCATATCTTAACTTCCCTAAGATAAAGGGACGGTTAACACCCTAGAAAAGTGGCACTACTCCAACGGTGGTTATTGGTTCACCACTATAAAATACACTGACACCCCTCAGGTATCTCTAAGTCCCAATACTCTCTAGACCTGCTAACACTCTTGCTGACTTAGGCATCAGAGTGTCTTTGCAGGTACCACCCCCCACTCTTTCGCACGCACAAGTCGGACGGAGGGCACCGAGTTGCAGATCCACTTGGGATCCTCCTCCTCCATACGTTTGGGCCAACCAACGCCGTCCAGCCCATTAATCTCCGGTTACCCATCGTAACATTGGCGCCGTTGCCGGAGACCCGACAGATCAACCAGTGATGGCGGATAGATCCCCTGAAGAGGGTCATGTAGAGACAGATTCTGAACAAGAGAATCTGAACACCGGAAATAATGAGGCAGACCTGACCCTTCACCAGGAAGCCAATGACCAACACAGGGAAGGCACCTCCGGAATAAAAAATCCGAAGGTGAATTCTTCAGAAGGGCACGAATCAGAGAAAGAGGGACCATCCCATGCAACTGAGCTCATGGGATTAGTCCACAGTCGCCTCGAACAGTTAGAACAAGAACGGGAGCGACAAAAGGAAACTGAAAAGAACCTAAAAGAGGAGATGGAGCGACGAAAAGAGTTAGAAAGAAAACTCTTAAAGTTAGAATCCTCCCTCAAAGGTCAGAACTCCCGTGACGGTAGAGAAGAGTCGCCCCTAGGGGGGAAGATCCTTTTAGTGAGGACATAATGAGGGCAAAAGTTTCGAGAAACTTTAGAAGCCCCGATATGGACCTCTACGACGGAACCACTGATCCGAAGCATCATTTGAGCAATTTTAAAAGTCGGATGTATCTGGCTGACGCTTCTGATGCTACGCGATGCAAAGCTTTCCCGACAACCTTGTCGAAAGCGGCGATGAAGTGGTTCGACAGCCTCCCCCCGAGGTCGGTTACCAGTTTTGAAGACCTCTCAAGGAAGTTCTTGATGAGGTTCTCTATCCAGAAAGACAAAGTAAAACATGCACCAAGCCTCCTGGAAATAAAGCAGGAGGTTGGAGAATCATTACGAGCCTATATGGAAAGGTTCAACAAAGCATGTTTAGAGATTCAAGACCTGCCCACAGAGGCAGTCATAATGGGGTTAGTCAATGGGCTTAGAGAAGGTCCCTTCTCACAGTCCATATCCAAAAGACACCCCATCTCTTTAAGCGATGTGCAGGAAAGAGCTGAAAAGTACATCAACATGGAGGAAAATGCTAAGCTGAGAGACCTGAGTTGGCGACCCGGGCACCCTCCCTCAACAAAAGAGAGGGAGAGAGAAACCAAGAAGAAGGAAGAACTCGGTCTCGATAGACCAAGAAAATATCACTCTTATACTCCTCTGAAAGTTTCTATAGTGGATGTATACAGAGAAATTTGTAACACCGAAAGGCTGCCACCCCCCAGACCCATTAAAAATAAAAAAGGGGGGGGAGCCACAGCGACTACTGTGAGTACCATAAAATATATAGTCACTCCACAAATGACTGTTATGACCTCAAAAATGTGATAGAAAAGCTGGCTAGAGAAGGTCGACTTGACAGATATCTCATAGAAAGGTCGGACAGCCATGGGAAGAGAAAGCGAGATGATGTGGATAGAAAAGACCCACCACCACAGACCCCGGAGAGACATATTCATATGATCTCAGGAGGGTTCGCAGGAGGGGGACTCACCAAATCTTCTCGCAAAAGGCATCTCAAGAGAGTCTACCAGGTCGGCGGAGAGTCATCCGACCTCCCCACCATTTCATTCACAAAAGAAGATGGGCAAGGAATAATCCCTGGACATGATGGTCCAGTGGTAATAACTATGATCCTGGCGAATGCCCACCTCCATAGAACCCTAGTGGACCAAGGAAGCTCAGCGGACATCCTTTTTAAGCCCGCTTTTGATAAACTAGGGTTGGATGAGAAAGAGTTGAGAGCTTACCCCGACACCTTATACGGACTAGGCGACACGCCAATAAAGCCACTGGGATTTTTTCCCCTCCACACCACTTTTAGAAAAGGGGAAAAATAAAAAACTCTGAGTATAGACTTCATAGTCATCGATGTAGGGTTAGCATATAATGCTTTAATCGGCAGAGCTACCCTTAATCGACTCGGAGCGGTGGTATCCACTCCCCACCTTTGTATGAAATTCCCGACCTCAGCGGGGATAGCAACGGTAAGGGGGGACCATAAATTGGCAAGGAAATGCTACAATGAAAGCCTAAACCTGAGGGGAAAGGGCCGAGAAGTCCACACTATAGAGCTCGGAGGTGCAAGGGTTAAAGAAGAGCTACGACCACAGCCAGGAGGAAAAACCGAAGAGATACAGGTCGGCGAAGAAGAAGGGAAAGTCACTCACATAGGAGCCGACCTAGGGGAAACCCTAAAACAAGGGTTGACTAAGCTCCTAAGAGATAACTCCGATCTCTTCGCCTGGAAGGCCTCCGACATGCCTGGGATAGACCCCGAGCTCATGTCTCATAAGCTCTCGGTTTACCCGGGGTCCAGACCTGTACAACAAAGAAGACGCAAGCTCGGCCCAGAACGAGCCCTAATAGTAGAAGAGCAAGTACAAGCGCTCCTAGAAGCCGGCTTCATCAGAGAAGTCAAGTACCCAACATGGCTAGCCAATGTAGTGCTAGTCAAAAAACAAAATGGTAAATGGAGAATGTGTGTCGACTATACCGACTTAAATAAGGCCTGTCCCAAGGACCCTTATCCACTGCCCAGTATTGACACCCTGGTAGACTCCAGCTCGGGGTATCAATACTTGTCATTCATGGACGCCTACTCAGGGTATAACCAAATCCCGATGTATGAGCCAGATCAGGAGAAAACATCATTCATCACGCCCAGAGCTAATTTTTGCTACGTGGTCATGCCGTTTGGATTGAAAAATGCAGGGGCCACATACCAGAGGCTGATGAATAAGGTGTTTGCCTCTCACCTTGGGAGCCTAATGGAAGTATACATCGACGACATGCTGGTAAAGACCAAGAAAGAAGTCAAACTCTTGGCAGACCTCTCACAAGTCTTCGACACCATAAGGTTACACGGGATGAGACTAAATCCCGCAAAGTGTGCCTTCGCGGTAGAGGCAGGAAAATTTCTAGGGTTTATGCTGACACAAAGAGGGATCGAAGCAAATCCCGATAAGTGTAGAGCTATCCTGGAGATGAAAAGCCCGACTTGTTTAAGAGAGGTCCAACAGCTAAATGGTCGACTTGCAGCCCTCTCCAGATTTTTGGCAGGATCAGCACTAAAATCCCTTCCGCTATTCTCCTTATTGAGAAAGGGATGTCAGTTCGAATGGACTCCTGAATGCGAGGAGGCGTTCCAGGAGTTCAAAAGATTCTTGAGCCAACCTCCTATTCTAACTCGACCTACAGCTGGGGAAGACCTCGTCCTATACTTTTCTGTAGCAGACAAGGCCGTCTCGTCGGCCCTGATAAGAGAAGACGAGGTCGGACAGCACCTAGTATATTTCATCAGTAAAGTTCTACGATGCCCTGAGCTAAGATACCACAAACTAGAGAAGTTTGCCTACTCCTTAGTGGTAGCCTCACGAAGGCTACGACCTTACTTTCAAGCTCACACAATAAGAGTCCGCACGAACCAACCCATGAAGCAAATCCTCCAAAAGACGGATGTTGCAGGGAGAATGGTTCAATGGGCAATAGAGCTCTCCGAGTTCGACTTGAAGTATGAAACTCGGACGGCGATTAAAGCCCAGTGCCTCACCTACTTCATCGCAGAATACGCAGGAGACCAAGAGGAAAAACCAACTGCATGGGAACTCTATGTAGATGGATCCTCAGACAAAACAGGAAGCGGTGCAGGCATAATATTGGTGGATGAAAGAGGAACCCAGATAGAAGTTTTCCTCAAATTTGAATTCCCAGCTTCAAATAATCAGGCAGAGTATGAAGTCTTGATTGCTGGATTGAAGCTGGCGGAAGAAGTCGGTGCTACAAAAGTGATGATATACAGCGACTCGCAAGTGGTGACCTCCCAGATAAATGGAGAGTATCAGGCAAAGGACCCAAATATGAAAAGGTACTTGGAAAAAACTCTGGAACACCTTGGGCGCTTTGCAGAAACCGAGGTCAAACACATAACTCGGGATCTAAATAGCAGAGCAAACACCCTATCCAAGTTAGCAAGTACCAAGCCAGGAGGGAATAACAGAAGCCTGATCCAAGAAACTCTCCAGGAACCCTCCGTGGTAAAAGTAGAAGACAAGCAAGAGGTCCTTGAGGTAGTCGGACTAAACCTCGGATGGATGAACCCCTTGGTCGAATACATGAAGTTCGACATCCTTCCCAAGGAGGAGAAAGAGGCTAAGAAAATCCGTAGGGAAGCACAATACTACACCTTGGTGAAAAATATTCTCTACAGGAGGGGGATATCAACACCATTGTTAAAGTGCGTACCGACCTCAAAAAACCACCGAGGTGTTAGAAGAAGTCCATAGTGGGATCTGCGGAAATCATCTCGGGGTAAGGTCATTAGCCAGGAAAGTAATCCGAGCTGGATTCTACTGGCCAACCTTGCAGAAAGATGCCACAGAATTCGTGAAAAAATGCCAGCCATGTCAGATGCATGCAAATTTCCACGTGGTTCCCCCGGAGGAACTCATCAGTATCACTTCTCCATGGCCCTTTACAAAATGGGGAATGGATTTGTTAGGTCCTTTTCCCTAGGCGCCAGGACAAGTCAGATACCTGATCGTGGGAATAGATTATTTCACAAAGTGGATAGAAGCAGAACCATTGGCCACCATCACCGTCCAAAGAAGTCGGAGGTTCCTCTACAAAAATATCATCACAAGGTATGGGATACCCTATTCCATTACTACAGATAATGGAACCCAGTTCACCGACTCTACCTTTAGAAGCCTAGTAGCCAGTATGAAAATCAAGCACCAGTTCACCTCGGTGGAACACCCGCAAGCCAATGGGCAAGTCGAGGCAGCCAACAAAGTCATACTGGCAGGGCTAAAGAAAAGGCTACAAGATGCAAAAGGAGCTTGGGCTGAAGAGCTCCCACAAGTGCTATGGGCTTACAGGACAACCCCCCTATCCGCCATTGGAGAAACACCATTCCGACTAGTTTATGGCGTAGAAGCCATGATCCCAATAGAAGTCAACGAGCAAAGCCCAAGAGTGATTCTCCATGACGAGATCGGAAATATACAGGGGCACAAAGAGGAGCTCGACTTGCTCCCCGAAATCCGAGAGAAAGCCCAGATAAGAGAAGCAGCGTTGAAGCAAAGGATGACTACAAGGTACAACAAAAAAGTCATTCGAAGAGCATTCGCCCCGAACGACTTGGTCTTGATCAGAAACGACATTGGAGTCAACAAATCAGGGGAAGGAAAGCTCGCTGTAAATTGGAAGGGACCATACAAAATCAATGACGTCTTAGGAAAAGGCTATTATAAAGTGACCGACCTGGACGGCACCGAGTTACCAAGGTCGTGGCATGCTTGTAATATGAAAAGGTACTATAGCTAAAAGCGAACTCTACTCCCTAATGTACTCTTTTCCCAACTTCATGATTTTTTCCCAAAACCAAAGAATTTTTTCTGGAGAAGGGTTTTTAACGAGGCATCACAGTAGGGGCTAAGGGAAATAGATTGTCAAAAATCCTTAGCAGCAATAAAGTACCTCCCCAATTAATAAAGATCTTTTTACAAATATCTCTTAAATTCCTTTGTTGTTTTCTCTTTCTACGAAACGCACCGACTTAAGCTCGACAAAACGTGAAAATCCCATGAACCGACCTAGATGGTCGTCAGGATAAAACGACGAGGTACAAGTCGGTGTAAAGAGGTTATAAAAGGTGATCGTAAGAAACTCGAAAACATTCCGACTCATAAGTCGAAATGAAAAGACCGAGTAGAAATAGAAAACGAATCGCAAAAATAACCTAAGTCATGAAAACTCAATAAAACAAAATTGAGTACTAGGAATAACGAAAGAGATAGAAAAAAAAAACCCAAGAAAAATTAAAAGGCTGTCCTAAAGATCCTTGAAACTAAAAGGTTCAGAAAGACAGACAAGCCAAAGAAAAGGTTTTCCAGAAAAGATCAAGGGGAATTCGAAAAAAATCGCAATCAGAAAAGCATGCACGCATAAGGTAACTTAAACCCTTATCCAAAAAGGGTATTTATTTTTTAACTTAAACCCTTATTAAAAAAGAATATTTTAAATGTTTTGTTTACGGCCTTATAAGGCCAAAAGCAAATTGTTCAGAACATCACCACCAACACAAATAAAGAAGTTTAAAAAAGGGGACCCACAGGCCGGGCCCCCAAAATAGCCAACAAATTACTTTTTAGGAAGAAGAGTAGACGGATCACCACCACCAGAGTCAGGAAGAACGCCGCCAGGACCAGGAAGAGAGGCATCCATAGGAGACGAAGAGGAAGTCGGAGGAACTGTAGAAGAATTCGGAGCGTCCTTAGGGCGAGGAGGGGACTTTATAATTCTCTGCCCCCGAGTCTTCAATTCTGACTCGGAAATAATCTCGGGGACAGAGGGATCCACAATGGCACCATCAATGACAACTTTATCAGGATCTAAAGGGGAAAGGTCCAGGCCAGGAGCAATGACTCCGACCTGCTCCCTAAAGATCCTCCAAGCCTCCTCAGCCCCATCAGCAATAGAGTCCTCCAACTCGGTATAGGCCCTCTGAGAATTCAGCAGCTCATTTTTCACAGACACAAGATCGTTGAATAAACTTTGGTAGCTGTCCTGTGCTGTCTTCCTCAAGCCCACCTCCATGTTGCACTGGGCTTGCAATTTCCTCTCCTTCTCCCGGAGGCTATCCCTCTCCTCCTTCAACTTGGCGACTTCCTCCTTCAACTCCCTCTCCTGCTCTTGATATAAAAGAAGCCTTCCTTCCAGCTCCTCGACCCTCGAGGTCATCCCTAAAGAGCTGAGAGGAGCCTTCTCAAAAATATCTAAGAGTTTGCCACAAACCCCCGCCGCCTTGAGGCTCTCCTCAACCAGAGTGGTAAGGTGGCGCCGAACAGAAACATCATCCATGCTTATACGAGCATGGGGATAGATGTTCTTTCGGACGAATGCAAGAGCATCCGCCTTAACCTCACCAGAAGAGCCAGATTCTAAAGTCTTGCGCTTCTTCTTCTCTGGCTCAGGAGAAGATCGGGCGGAGGGGGTGGCTGAGAGAAAGCTGAAGAAGAAATCAGAATGGGCTGAGAGGGAGTCCCAACGTTTCGAGGGGGAGGAGGAGGAGAAATAACCGCCCTGGCGCCACCAGTCCTGGCGCGAGACCTTGCTTTAGCCTCCTGGACTCTTTGGTAAGACTCTTGAGCGTTTGTCTTCGCTATCTCTGAAAAAACAATAGATAAAAGATTAAGACAAGTCGAAAAGGTCAATCAGACAAGTCGGTAATCTAACAAACAAATAAAAGCTACCTAGCTGTGCCTGGACAAAGGTCGGGGACCCCTGGAGAAACTTTTTAGTGTCCAAATATGGGGCCCTCCCCACACTTCTCGGAGGAACCCCACAATGGCTACTTCTACCTCGTCCAGGTCGTCCAGACCATATTTCTCGCAGGGGGAGGCCTCCAGCCAGTATAAAGAAAATCGGGGAGAAGAATTATCATCCAGAAAAAAGGGGTGGTGACCCTCTACAGCTTGAACTTTGAAAAAATAATTTTTAAAGTCATGGAAGGATTCGTCAAAAAGGGTAAAAACTCTCCGACCCTGTATAGCTCGGAAAGATACCCACTGTTGCTTATTGTTCAGCCCACTGAAGGGTTTGGTCATGTGAAAGAGATAGAAAAAAAATCTTCAAAGAGGTCGGGAACTCCAAAGTTTGGCTAATAAATTGATAAATTTTCAAAAAACCCCAAGAGTTGGGGTAAAGCTGGGTAGGGGCAACTCGACAGTGATGCAAAACAGACATCTCAAAGTTTGAAAAAGGAAGAAAAACACCCAAACGGGTGATCATACATTCATACATAAAGAAAAAATGAGGGGCCGCCTCATTGGCCCTCCCAAAGCAAACCCGGTCTTCAGGACCCGGGACTACCAACTCATACTTCGGCTCGTCCTCCTCGGAAGTACAAATTCTGTGGTGAGTACGAAGGTGGGTGATAAAATCAGTATCGACCGAGGGTTCCTCCCCTAGGACCGTGAGATCAACCCACTGGGAAAGGACATCTACGGAAGCCATTTCTTTTTTCTTAAAAAGGTAACAAAAACCTACAAAGGAAAAAAAGAAAAGGAAAATAAAAAACACGGTCTCTAAAGGGAGGGAATACGGAACTAAAGTCTACAAATCAACCTATCTACAAAATAAAGGCATGCAAATAGAAAAGCAAGTTCCAAAAAGAACTAACCTTTATCTGGAAATGAGGGTTGGAGGAAACGAAAGCCTTCGAAGATACAAGAATACAGCACGAACGAATGAAGGAAAAATTTGAAAAATCGCAGAAACGAAACAATGAAAGAGAGGGAAAGTATTTATAAGTACGTTAGGGGCACTATGGTAAAAACGGGGCAGTCATTAATGAAAATGCACCGTTACCAAGACCATCAATCCCTACGCACATCCCTAACGGACACGACGCTTGATTAGACGTAACTGCCAGAACCAAAAGGTCACGAAAAGTCACGTCGGTTTCAGAGCATCACGTCGGTCCTCCAACAAGTCGGTTACAACCCCGAGTAGTATACTCGAACCCAAATCTTAAAGAGAAATTGGGCTCGAGTAGGGGCACTGTTCATACCCTGGCCCAACGATTAAGGCCCAGGATCCAAGTAAAAAGGCCCAACCCAAAGGGTTGACCTCACCTTTCACCAGATCAACCACTACGAAATCGGTACTCGTCACGACTTGCTCTAAAGAAGTCAGGAACGAAGGTTAGTTGGCAGATAATCACTCATTTGAATGAGTAACTGCCCCTAGAATCTCTCTAACCACTTCCACGAGCCATATCTTAACTTCCCTAAGATAAAGGGACGGTTAACACCCTAGAAAAGTGGCACTACTCCAACGGTGGTTATTGGTTCACCACTATAAAATACACTGACACCCCTTAGGTATCTCTAAGTCCCAATACTCTCTAGACCTGCTAACACTCTTGCTGACTTAGGCATCGGAGTGTCTTTGCAGGTACCACCCCCTACTCTTTCGCACGCGCAAGTCGGACGGAGGGCACCGAGTTGCAGATCCACTTGGGATCCTCCTCCTCCATACGTTTGGGCCAACCAACGCCGTCCAGCCCATTAATCTCCGGTTACCCATCGTAACATTATTATTATTATTATTATTATTATTATTATTATTATTATTATTATTATTATTATTATTATTATTATTAAATGAGGAGTAACCCCAAGAAGAAGAGTTATAACACTATCTTAATATATTTATTTTTCAAAAATAATCCAGCTACAAAAAATAATTACTCGGCCCAAATAACGCAAGTCTTTATCCATTTATTTGATTTTTGTTATCTTCCCAACGTTTTTTATTATGTTCCAATGAGTAACAACATAAGCCCACCTCTTAACAAAAATCATTGGATTCAACACCCAAAAATCCAATAACTTAATTATCACCACATTATAATTACTGCTAACCTAATCTTGCATCAATCAACATTAGGCTGGCCCATAACACCTGCACTACCTGAACTTCTATCAGGACCTGTTTTTTCTAATCAAAACCACTCTAACACGTCTCCATCAGAGGATATCCACCTCTTTTCCTCACATGCTGAAAAAATTTATCATCCTCACCATAGCACTGCTTTTTAAATAAAAATAATATTTTTATAATATATAAAAATAAAATCCTATAATTTATCATCTAATGATTAAAATAAAATATCTTCACATGATGACAATTATAAAATTTTCATTGGAATAACCACTTTTATAGTTTTGCCAACTATCATTTTTTATTTTTTTTATATATAGTTATTTTTATTTTATTTTTTAACCATCCTTTTTCACCTTTCTGTCTTATCATTTATACATGCAAGATTATTTTCATTTTATTCCTTAGCTATCTTTTTTTATTCTTTCCACGCTCATTATCCTTATCTTCAACAAATAAGGTAAATTTTTCTTCTGCCATAATTTCATTATACTCACATTTTATTTGTTGCCGCCCCCCTTGGATTATATGACGTTCTGCGTCTGTTATTAAGAAATATTAATTAATTAATAGTTTTTGTAATGATATAAATTTATAAATTTAAAATTTAAAAATTATATCATAAAATGTGAATTTTAACTTATAATAATATTATAATAATATTAATCATATTATTTTGAGGTTAAGAATAAATACGATATCAACAAATAAAAAAATTTTAATGAAGATAAATTTCTATAAATAATACTATTAATGAGAAATTGTTCTATTTTAAAGGCAAATACTAATTTTTTTTTACGAATTTTTTAATTCGACAGGTAGATAACTAATTCATCACGTATTATTAAAGTTTGTCATTGACTAATAAATTGTTACACACATAATGCAGGATTCAAATTCCAAATACTTACTTAAGCAGATGAATAAAATGATCACTCAACTAATCAAAATTGATGGAGACAAATACTAATAATTTTATTTAATATTTTTAAGTTATAAAATATTTATAATAATTATTATTATATATATTATTTATTTATTTTTTTAATAAAAAACTTTATATAATTTTATATATTATCTTGTGTAGGACACAGAAACATACACTAGTTAAAAAATTAAAATAGATTTTACCGTGTACCACTCATCAAGAGAAATACGTATTTGAACTAAGATGAAATATTATGATACACTTCAAGTAAAATATGTATTTGAGCTAAAATAAAATTAGTTGATATGTTTTGACTTGTTCTAAAGGCTAGCTGCTTAGCTCTAATTCAACATGCCAACAAGTTTTGATATGTATTTGAATGTCTTCACAAGCTTGTCAATGCCATTTTTTTTGTTAGGAATATGATCAATTTGTCCACTATGTCATACATGCTTTGGAAAGAAATAATGGTGGCACACGCATACATACACGTAATGAAATTTATCTAGAGATCAAATTTTATCAAGTAAATCAAAACTTAATACTTCTACAATTAAATTAATATTATATTTATATTTATATGTTATAATGCACTTTTGTATTTTATGCACTTCATTGTTATTTTTGTTTAATTTTTTAAACATGTTTGCTTTTTATTATTATAGTTTATAATTATTAAACATTATCAATTATGTGTATATATATCTAATATTATGTGTAATTAATATAATAATATGTTCTAATTTAAAATTCTATAATATAAAAATTATTAAAATAATAATATTAAAAATTTAATTTAATCTTTATTCTTTTGATAATTTCACATCTAAAAATAATTTTGGTAATTGTTATTCAAATAATATTTTATCAATTATAATTACTTTTCAATCAAAGTATATAATTATTTTATTTGTATTTTCGATTATACTTCCTTGGCTTGTCTTTATTTTTTTTTTTTTTCTAAAGTTAGGAGTAAAATTCGAATTGAAAACCTCTGAGTAAGGATGGTTTGAACTATAGTTCGTTAACTTTGACTTGTTTTATTTTGTATCTTAGCTTTCCTGTAAATTAATCCCATAATTTTTAAAATTTTAAGATGAATTTTTTTATATAGACAAATTCGATATGAAAATTGGTTTGTCTAACGAAATCAAAGTTTTGGTATTTATTTAGTGATTAAAATTTGTTAACACTCACTCAAATTTTCTTTGAAATTAATTTGATGTATTACTCTATTTTTTAATTAGAAAATTACATTTTTTTAATAGTGATCAAAATTAAATTGATAATTGATAGATTAGTCGTTTATTGAGTGAGTCAATGGTCAAATTATTTGAATATTAATTAGAAATAATTAAATTAGATAAATATATAAAATTATAATAAAAAATTAAATTTAAATAATAAAGAATAAAAAATACTTTTCAATTGAATTTTGAAATTTCAAAGGAACGAAAATGAAATGAATTTTGGATGCAATTTTGTAATTTCTTGTCAAATTTTATTTAAAAATTTAATTAATTTGATAGTTCTTATAATTTATCAAATTTGTAAATATCTTTTTATATTTTAAAAGACGTAATTATGTTTTCATGCTTTATAAAAGGTTTTAAATAGGTATTTGTCATTCCAGAAGATAAAATAAACAAAATATTCTTAAGTATATAGTTGTAGAGGCTAAATTTAAAAAAAAATTGTTCGGTTGCTCGCTTCCTGAACGGGTCGGGTTCCTCAGTTGCATGGAAATATGAGAAACGGGTCACCTTTGCATGTCTGGATCTCCTTAGCCAATGGAGAGAGGATGGCCTTCAAGAAGTGTGGTTCCACCGAGCTGACGGTTTGGAGCTGACGGTTTGGAGAGGAGGGGGCCACCTACAAAAAAGGACTCCGACGCTTAAGTCAGTGTCCGTACGAAGGTGGCAGATAATGTGAGGGGTAGGTGACGTACCTCTGGGGAGGAGTAAAGCCTTCCCCATATATACTCTGCATTAGGGCGGGTCCCACAGGAGCAGACCCACCTTCCAGGAAGTTTCCCTCCTCCAGCTGGCTGGTTTCACGCAGATGGGGAGGTGGCGCGTGGGTTATCCCTTGGTTCAAGCATGGCTTGTTGTCGGGTCGGCGGCTTGTTCTAACCCAGACTCTTGCCTCGTTGGGCTGGGTCGGAACAGTGCCCCCAACACGCCAGCTACGTCGACGAGTGCCGTTGGTGGTGCATTCTCCTCAGTTTTTCTCTTGCTGGTTTCCCGTCTAATCGGTTGTTCGCAAGAGGGGCGTGACCCCTACGCGCAAGTGGCGCTCGTCCGCTTCTGGGGAGTGCCAATCGTCGCCTTGTTTCTCGCGCTGGGCATTTAATGCCTATTATGATGATTTAAAAGCTTAGGAAAAAGTCTGCTTTGCCCCTAACTTTCGCGCTTCCCAGTGCGGTTATCTTCCAGTTTTTTCCTTCTTTCCTCCACTCTTCCGACTTTTCCGCATTCCATTTCGCCATTTCCAAATCCCTCCTGCATTACTTTTCCTCATTTTCCCCTTCAGATTTTCTGGGTTCCACTGGGATTCGCTTATGGTTCGACTACATTTCTTCAGAACTCTTCAGCTTTCTTCGATGACTATCTTGTAAGTTATTGCAAATGGATGAGTGTTACTGTTGTTACTGTTACTGTTGCTTCTTTACTGTCATTTTGTTTCATTTTTGCAATCTTCGAGTTGTGCATATTTCCTTACTTGAATTGTGTCACCATTAGTTAGGCTCTAGGGGGGTTGCCATTAGATTTTCAGTTTTTAAACTTTGCGTAATTGTAAATAAGCTTACTGTAACACGTAGAGTTAGTTCCGGCTTCTCCGATTTCTCGAGCTCCAGAGCTTATTGACTAAGTGGTATCCCCACTGTAGGTATGGTTCAGCGTCCTGCAGCGAGAGTTCCCGTGGACCGCTATGCCTGGGTTACTTCGGATGTGAAGGATACCCCCTCCCAGATGACTTTGGAGGAGCTCCAAGAGTTTCGACAATCTGACCTGCTCTGCGGGGGTGGTCCCGAGGAGGAACGTTACCATGCATTCGTCCCCCAGAATGAAGAGTGGATATGTCATATGAATTTAAACACCCCCCGAGTTACCGACTGGATATGGCTATACAAGTCCATGTTCACCATCCTGAGAGTTCATATCCCCTTCTCCCCCTTCGAAATATCACTTCTTAACCGATGCGACGCGGCACCGTCGCAATTACATCCAAACAGTTGGGCTTCGGTCTGATGCTTTGAAATGGTTTGTGAGTATTTGGAGTTACTGGCCTTAGTAGAGGTCTTCTTGTGGTTCTTCATCTTAACGAACCCCTCAAAGGAAGGGAAAGCCAAGAAAGGGTACATGTCTTTCCGGGCGGCCCAGGGTAGATGGATCTTCGGGCTGTTCGAAGACTCCTTTCACGGATTCAAAGGAAAGTATTTCAAGGTGCGGTTTGCCAAAGGTCAGCATCCATTTTGGTTGACCTTGGAGGGGGACCGCCGTATCCCGACTTATTGGAGCTTCAGGGCTGGGGCTAACGCCTTCAAGAAAGTAACATACAAAGGGTTAACCCAAGAGAACAAAAACGTAGCCGACGTGTTGTTGGCTATCTTTGGAAAAAACAATGTCAATCCTCATATTTTAATGGGTAACCATGAGATGGGTTGGAGCAACATAGGTGAGTGGTCGGTTGGTCACCGTTTCGTTTTTCCACCATTTGATTTGCTTGCTTACTCGCTATCATGTTTTAACACTTTTTTTTCAGTGTCCATGGCTGCCGAACAGGTGGGACTTGATAATTTGATGTCCAAGTTTCTCCTTGGGGATGATGATGACAGCTCCACCACTTCCACTACCGATTTTCAGACCTCTCTTACTCCCGAGGGTTCAGAGGAGGTTGTTGGGACCAGCACTGGCGTGACTTCTCCAGCGGAAGAGGTTTTGGGGGAGGAGGTAGGTCCAGAAGTTGCCATTGTCGAGAATCTTAGGAAGAGGAAATTGACCTCCAGCCAGAAGGGGTTCTCACCGTCATGGAGAAGAATTTTGATGCTGGTCACTTCATCGATGCCCAGCTTTTGCCGGGAATTGAGGAGTTCTTCGACGGTGAGGACCTTGCCTCCCAGGCCAAATGGGTGTACTGTACCTTGCTCCAGACTGCTGCGATAGCGAGAAGGGCAGAGCCCATTTTGGCAGGTGCTCAGAACCTAGAGGGTAAACTCCAGGGGGTTGTTAAGTCTGTGGAGAAGCTGAAAACGGAGGTAGAGTCCTTGACAATCCAGCTCACTACCTCGGAGGGAAAGTTGAAAACTTCCGGCGAGATTGTGGCTAGGCTTACTGAGCGTGAGCTCACCCTAGAAGGCCAACTCAACACCGCAAGAGGCCGGGTGGCGGAGCTAGAGAAGGAGCTTGCTAGTTCTGTTGCATCAGCGGATGCTGCCAAGGCCGAAGTTGCCTCGTTGAAGAAGAAGAATTAGGAGACGGTAAAGGAAGCTAGGGATGCCATTATAGCTACTGACAAAGCGATCAAGGCCCAGGTGAAGCTCTTGGCTCTCGAGTTCGATGTATCTGCTTTTGGTGATTTCAAAACCATTAAGGATGGCAAGATTGTAGACCTCTCCAGGAAGTGAGTTGCAATGGCTAGTGGATTTTGTATTATTTCTTTCGCCGCTGTGGCTTTGTTTTATGTACTTTGAACACTTGTAATTTATTGTAAAACAATTTACCATTTTGTCGGATAACGACAACAAACGAAGCCGACTTATGGCTTTTATGTTTAAGCACTTGGATTGTGGCCTTTATTTTCGTAGCCGCTTAGTGTAGTGTTTACAATTTTGATGGTTCCCGGGGTGATCAGTCCCGAGATGCCGTAATCTTATCAAACTGGCCAGTTAACAAGGTAAAATAACCGAACGGTGCATTAAAGACAGTAAGTCGGAATTCAGAAAGAAATGATTAAAATTTAAACAAAGCGTAATTAGAGCATGCTAAGTCACGAATTAAACAAACGAGGTAAGTAAACAGTAACAAGTGAACACGAAACAAGACGGGTGTTACTAAATCAGGGTACCGGCTGGCTGCCGGGTCCACTTAGGCTTCTAAGAGTAGAATCTCTTTAAGTTCCCCACGTTCCACGTTCTGGGTACTTCTTTTCCGTCCAGTCATTCCAGCTTATAAGCTCCGTTGCCGACTACTTCCTTTATCCTGTACGGGCCTTCCCAGTTAGCCGCCAGTTTCCCTTCTCCGGGGGTCGGTAGGCCTACGTCATTGCGTCGTAGGACCAGATCGTTTAGTTCAAAACTCCTTTTTAGCACTTTGGCGTTGTACCGTAGGGCTATTCTCTGCTTCAACGTCGTCTCCGACAAGTGGGCCATCTCCCTAGTCTCGTCGACCAGATTCTTTTCCACAACTTCCTCGACTCCACCAAGGAGTAGCCGTGGGCTCGGCTCTCCCACCTCCACGGGAATCAATGCATCGACCCCGTAGGTAAGTCGGAAAGGGGTTTTCCCAGTGGGATTGTGGTGTTGTTCTATAGGAACATAAGACTGATGCGAGTTCGTCTACCCACGCTCCCTTCCTCTAGTCAAGCCGTTTTTTGAGGCCTTAGAGGATAACTTTGTTCGCGGCTTCAACTTGGCCATTGGTCTGTGGGTGCTCCACTGACGAGAACCTCTGTTTTATCCCTAGGCCCGTAAAGAACTCACCAAACTTTTTATCTGCAAACTGCATCCCATTTTCTGATATCATGACCTCTGGGATTCCGAATCTGGAGATTACTTGGCTCCACATGAACTTGCAGCAATTCGCTAACGATATGCTGGCCAGCGGCTCTGCCTCAACCCACTTTGTGTAGTAGTCAATGGCCACGATCAGGTATTTAACCTGCCCAAGCCCCACCGGGAAAGGTCCCAAAAGGTCAACATCCCATTGACTGAAAGGTCGGGAGGCCATTAGTAAACTTAGCTCGGCTCCCGGGATCCTATAGAAGTTGGCATTTTCTTGACACTTCTTGCACTTCTTGACGAACTCCTGGGATTCCGACATCATCGAGGGCTAAAAGTAACCGGCCCTAACGAGCTTCTGAGCCAAAGCCTTTCCACCGATATGGTGGCTGCAACACCCCTCATGGACTTACCTCAAGACATAGTTCGTCTGGTCGGGGCGTAGACACTTCAGCAAGGGTTGGTTCAGTCCTCTCTTGAATAGTTGGCCATGTATTATTACGTACATGGCTACCTCCCTCCTTATCACCTTTGCGGCCTTGTCTCCGTCAGGGAGCTTGCCGCTTTCCAGGAAATCGGTAATCGGATCGATCCACGAGGGAACGACGTCCGTTTGGGTCATGCACAAGGCAATTGTTGGTTCTTTCACTAGTCCTTGAATCAGGGACCGATTTCTCGTTCCCGGCTTTGTGCTAGCCAGCTTTGATAGGAGGTCGGCTTGTGTGTTCCTTTCTCTTGGGACATGCTGCACCACGACCTCATCGAACTCTTTGCTTAAACTTCTAACCCTTTCCAAGTATTTTTGTAATAGGGGGTCCCTGGCTTGATAGGTTCCATTGATTTGGGAGGTGACGACTTGAGAGTCGCTATTCACCTCCACTTTGGTCGCCCCGACCTCTTTCAATAAGAGCAGGCCACCAATGAGGGCCTCGTATTCTGCCTAGTTGTTAGAGATCGGGAAATCAAACTTGATAGACTGCTCGTATACCATTCCGGTCGGGCTTTCCAGGATTATCGCTGCCCCCCCCCCAAAACGTTTGGTTGGAAGCTCCGTCCAAATGGAGTTTCCACCGCGTGTTCGAGGTCTCGTGGGGATCTCCGGTTACTTCCACTAGGAAATCGGTCATTGCCTGGGCTTTAATTGCATGTCTGGGCTCGTATTGTAGATCATACTGAGACAACTCAACCGCCCAACTCATCATCCGTCCCGCCAGGTCGGTCTCTGTAAGACTTGGTGGATCGCTTGATCCGTCCTGACGGTCACTCGATGTCCCTGGAAGTATTGCCTCAATCTTCGAGAAGAGATTAGGAGCGCATAGGCCAATTTGCTGTACCTTAACTCCGCACCTTGCAGCACTTTGCTTATAAAGTAGACCGGCTGTTGGACCTTTCCTTCTTCTCGGACAAGGACGGCTGCCAAGGCTACGTCCATTACTGCTAGATACAGAAATAGTGTCTCGCCGGTCTTGGGCTTGCCAACGACTGGTGGCTTTGAGAGTATGCTTTTGAAGTGGTTGAAAGCCTCTTCGCAAGCTGGGGTCCATTCGAAGGCTATCCCTTTCTTCATGAGGTTGAAGAATGGGAAGGCTTTGGCCGACGACGCGCCAAGGAAATGGGATAGGACCGTAAGTCTTCTGGCCAATCTCTGCACGTCCTTTATACATCTTGGGCTCGTCATTCACAAAATAGCTTTGCATTTATCAGGGTTAGCTTCCATTCCCCTCTGCATTATCATGAAACCTAGGAACTTCCTGACCTCTAAGGCAAAAGCGCACTTGAGGGGGTTAAGCCTCATATTGTGCCATCGACTATGTGAAAACAATCTTCAGGCCGTCGACTAGGTCTTCCGATTGGCCGGTCTTTACCAGGATATCATCGACGTACACCTTTACCGATTTCCCAATTAGGTCGCTAAAGACCTTGCTCATCAGCCTTTGATAAGTCGCCCACGTGTTCTTCAACCCGAACGGCATTACCTTGTAGCAGTAAGTACCGCCCGACATTATGAACGTCGTCTTTTCCTCGTTGGGCCGGTGCATCAGTATCTGATTGTACCCAAAGTACGCGCCCATGAAGCTTAGAAAACGATAGCCTGCCATCGCGTCTACCAAGGCATCAATATTGGGTTGGGGAAAAGAGTCCTTAGGACATGCCTTGTTGAGGTCTGAGTAGTCCACACACATTCTACACTTCGCGTTGGCCTTTTTAACGAGGACTACGTTCGACAACCAGATCAAGTAATCTAGTTCCCTGATGAACCCTGCTTCCAGCAAGCTGGCCGTCTGCTTGGCCACCTCGTTGGCTTTCTCCTGGGACATCTTCCTTCATCTTTGGGCTATGGGCTTGGCATCTACCTTCACGGCTAGGTGATGTGACATGAACTGAGGGTCGATCCCAGCATGTCGGCTGGGGTCCAGGCAAACAAGTCGCCATTTGCTCGGATCATCTCTATGAAGAGATTTTTCATGTTGTGGGGGAGGTTCCTTTTCATGAAAGTGAACTTGTCCTCCAAGTCCCCGACCCTGAACTTTTCTAGATCTCTTTTAGGCTCTGGTCTCGATTTCTTGCCAACCCTAGCATCCAAGTCGGCTAAGAAAACCCCAGATGCTTCTTTCGATTTTTTCCTCAAGGAGAGGCTGGCGTTGTCACATGCAACCGCCGTTTCTAAGTCTCCCCTAAGGGATCCTACTGACCTATCATCAGCGACAAACTTCATGACCAAGAGCTTAGTGCATATTACCGCGGAGAATTCGTTGATTGTTTTCCTCCCCAGGATAAGGTTGTAAGCCGTGGAGTCCCTTAGGACGACAAACTCCGCCATTAGCGACCTCTTTCCTTGACCTCCTCCTATGGAAACCGGGAGGGAGACTATCCCATCGGGTTTTATAAAATTATCTTCTAGGCTGACCACCCCGTGCTGATGAGTTTTTAAGTCGGTTTCTCGTAGGCTCAGGGCGTCAAACACATTTCAAAACATGATGTTAGAATTGGCGCCAGTGTCAATGAGAATTCGCTTGACCAAACCTGTTCCCACTCTTGCCGTGATTACCATGGGAGGGGGAGTTCTCCAGGATGTCATGGAATCATTAGTCCTCTGGTCCAAATGATATCCTTGGGGTTCTTCTAGGGGCGTGTCCATGGTTAGTTGATGATACGGCCAGGATCTTGGCATCTTTCTTTGCTGCCGACTTCGATCTTGGTGCCATGTCTTTTTCGACCATGACATTCACGACAGTGAGGCCGCAGTCATTGTCTTCTTCGGGCTCTTGTCTCGGCTTTATAGCTCGGTTTCTGTCATCGTCAGATCGGTCATGCTCTCACCTCCTGGGTTCCCTTATAAACTGTGAGAACTCCGTTAGCATGCTTTCTCGGATTGCTGTTCCAAAGCGTCCTTTAGATCGAAGCAGTCCTAGGTCTTGTGGCCAAAACCTTTGTGGTAGTCGCAGTAGAGGATCTTGTTCCCGCAAGTTCTGTCCTTGAGTTGGCGAGGTTTCGACAAGATGCCTTTGTCAGCTATTTGTTGGTATACCTCAACGATTGGGGCCGTGAGAGGGGTGTAGTTCATAAACTTTCCTACTCGGGGGAAAGGCTTAAAAGGCCGCCACCACCTGGCTGACCTCCTCATCGTTGATGTATTCTCTCGCCAGGTTCTGAATTTCTTGCATGGTCCATATGGGTTTGGTGGTGAGGTGTTTTCTAAAGTCTTCGTTCGATAGCCCGTTCGTCAGGCACAGGCTGGCCATCGAGTCGGTCAGGCCATTGATCTCCTGGCATTCATCGTTGAACCTGTCAAGATACTTCCTGGTCGATTCCCTATTTCTTTGGGTTACACCTAGGAGGTTAATTGGGTGCTTGGCTTTGGTAATGTGTGTGGTAAATTGGGCTAGGAAGCTGCGAGTTATATCCGCAAAAGTCGTCACGGACCCTTGGGGGAGCGTGTTGAACTACCGGATTTCCAGTCCTGCCAGGGTTACCGGAAAGGCGCGACACCTCACCTCGTCACCCACACCCTCTAGGTTCATCCTGGCCTCAAAGGCCGTTTGGTGTTCCTAGGGGTCCTGGGTTCCGTCATATCTCATGTCCGTTGGCTTGTCGAAATGCTTTGGCAGCCGGACCTCGAGAATGGAGTGGTGAAAAGGGGTTGCTCCCAATGATTATGTGGTTTCGCCGCCTTCTCGGTCTCTCCCTGCTCTCTTCTCGATCTCCTACCTCAGCAGAAGTTGCTAAGGGCCGAGTGTAGATTATGGGGTCTTGTCGTCTCCTCGGTATTTCCCTGCTTTTCCCTTGACCTCCTGACTCCTCGCGGGTCGGGGGGATCAGGAGCCCATTGTACGCCTGACGTGGTTCCTCCGGGGAATTCTTCCCTGGTTTACCCTCTCCTTTGAGGAGTCCGGGAGCGAGGTTGACTCAGCTCGAGTTGGTAGCGCTCCCTGGTCGCTAGCTCCCTCTCAAGGTTTTGCACCCTGTGGCGCAACTCCTGCATGATTCTCGCGTTGCCGCTCCCCATCCCTCCGAAAGGACGCCTTTTCCGGGAACGGGAGGGGAGCTCATCCCCGCGGGAGAGGGATCTCATACGTTCACGGGAGGAAGCCAAGGAGGCCACATTACTGATTCGGTGAGTGCCCTCTTCTTCGCGCGGCTCACTTTCTTCTCACTCTTCCACTGGACCCAACATAAAATCCATTCATGCCAGGTTCCCTACAAACGGCGCCAATATTCGGTTGCTTACTTCCTGAACGGGTCGGGTTCCTTAGTTGCCTGGAAATGTGAGATACGGGTCACCTCTGCGCGTCTGGATCTCCTTAGCCAACGGGGAGAGGATGACCTTTAGGGAGTGTGGTTCTACCGAGCTGACGGTTTGGAGTTGACGGCTTGGAGAGGAGGGGCCACCTGCAAAAAAGGACTCCAACGCTCAAGTCAGTGTCCGTACGAAGGCGGCAGATAATGTGAGGGGTAGGTGACGTACCTCTGGGGAGGGGTAGGGCCTTCCCCATATATACCTTGCATTAGGGTGGGTGCCACAGGAGCAGACCCACCTTCCAGAAAATTTCCCTCCTCCAACTGAATGGTTTCACGCAGATGGGGAGGTGGTGCACGGGTTATCCCTTGGTTTGGGCATGGCGTGTTGTCGGGTCGGCGGTTTGTCCTGACCCAGACTCCTGCCTAGCTAGGCTGGGCTAGAACAAAAATAAATAATAAGATTGCAAAATAGGATATATTGTCATATACCAAATTTTCATTTAATTAAAGAAAGTTCTAATTATTTGTTCTTTGTGATTATAAAAAGTACAATCTAAAATAATGTCTTTTTTTAACAATAAGTTTTATAATTATTGTATATTAATGTGAATATATAGTACTAATTAAAAATATTATTAATTCATTCTCTAAATATAGCGTTTAAAATTCTTTTAATTAAAAATAAGGAGGATACTTTAGTTTAAGATTTTTAGTTATTGTTCTTAAATATATCAATAAACTAAATGTTTGTTTGGACACTATTAAGTTGATGAGAAAAGATCTTTTTTCAATGAAAGAAGATCTTTTTTTTAGTGCGTTTGGAAAATTTCTAATAGTAAAAGTAAAAGCACTAAAAAAACATCTTTTTTGAGAAGTTACAATTTACATCTTTTTTTAAAAGATCTTTTTTCCTTAAAAAAATATTTTTCACATAATACATGAACAAAAAAGTAGTTTTATCTTATTTTATCCAAACATAATTAATAGATAAAAAGATCTTTTAAAAAAATATCATTTAAAAAGATATCTTTTTTAAAAATGGTGCCCAAACAAACCCTAAATAAAAAATCAATTCAGTTTAAAAAAATTTATGAGATTAAACATCTCTTTTGTACATTATTCATTCAATAATATTAATAACATATATGAATGAAAATTTTATTTTTATATAATTAAGTTTTATTGGAGAAATAAGGATTAATGTTTGAAAGAAGAGAAAAGAAGGAAGAGAAGAAAGAATAATAGATGACTTTATTAATTATTGTGATATCTAAAGAGCATCAAAAGGAAGCTATTTATACTTTTATAGTCAAGAGCTCAACTCTTAGCTCATTCATCTAGGTTACATTTATAACTGACTCGATGTATTTGAATCTTAAAATACCATTACAATTTAGGGCATCCATAACAAATACATTTATAACAAGTTCTTATTATTTATTAATTTTCATTTTAGTCAAGATGTTTAATACAATAATAGAGGTGAACATAGATAAGATAATATCCGCATCCAATCTGAAAATTGAGTGAAGGTTCTGCTTGTTTACCAGGACAGTGGCTTATCCGACATCCTTACTTGGACGGTGGTGGGAGTATCTACAAAGGACTTTGATACCTAAGTCAACAAAAGTTTAAGCAAGTTTTAAGTGAGATTGGATTGATGAAAACACCTTTGTGTTGGCGTATTTATAGAGTAACAATGTAAGATTTAGTCATTTCTTGGAGATAACTTTTGAAGATCATGGGGGTTACTCCCTCACAAAATGAAAAGTTATCCCCCATGTTCAGGGTGGTTATCACTTGGAGGGTGATAATTGAAGTAGTGCGGGGAGCATTTAGTTTGCTCCTTAAGTCAGGTCAGATACGAGTTTCAGAGACCCGTATCTAAGTTGGTCCAACCCGTTCAGATAAGTCCAAATGAATTGGATTGTGTGCTACTGGGCCGAGTATCTGATAGAATGAATGTGTGTTGTGCTTTTATTCCGTAGGCCAAGTACGAGCAATAAAAACCCTAATCCCATTGTTGCTCCCCTTTGTTGTATAGCCGCCACTCTCTTCATTCACTCACTCTTGACTTTCATGTCCTCACGGCAATTTGCACCACCACGTTAATGGTCAGAGGCTCACTGCCCTAATCTCGCTCCTCCTCTATGCTAGCACTACATCATCATTTTGCTTCTCACTTTTTCAGTCCATTGCTATTTGTCGTTCATCGTGCTCGTCATCTGCCTCTCACTGTTCGCCTCTCGTCACTCACTACTGCTCGTCTCCACTCGCCACTGCTCCTCTGCTCATCATTAATCATTTTGCTTGTGCTTCTATAGTTCTTGTACCAGAAGTTGGATCGTTACAATCTAGCTAGGATCCAAGAGAGGATTCTGGCATCACGGTGTCTGTCGCTGGAGGTGTTGTCGTTGAGATAGTGGGCTGATGAGCAGATGGAGGCGGCCGCATCGAGGTAGAAGGAGCCCTATAGTTGGGGTTAGGGACCATGATGAACGGCTGGTTCAGTGCATGCATTGCTTGTGACGTCATCGTGGTAGTCAGGAGTAGAGGGGGACGATTGAGAAGTCCCAGGGATACCAGTAGAAACTGTCCCTCTACCACGACCACGACCACAAGGCCGATCCGTGACACTTTTACCTATCGTCATGTCTACAAAAAGTATACCAATTAATATAAATCCTCCCACAATTATATTATTTGGAAAAAATTTTGACATAACCTCCCCTCGAAAGGTGTTAATCTTCAAGGTAATAAACCGCAAAATAATAAAAACATATTCAAACTTTACAAAGTTAGAACCCTTGAATCTAAACCTAACTAATCTATTAGAGAATCTATCCTCAAACTTCAACACTACTAAAATATGCATATCATCATGCAACAATATAACAAACAACAAACAAACAACAACACAACAAATAACACAAATTAATTGAGTACCTAATTAATTAAAATTTAGTTTAGAACCTAATGAATTAAAATTTAGAACATTACAACAAACAACACAAATTTAAGAAGTCGGAGAAGGGGTGCTAGCTGGAGGGAGTAGCGACGGCAGAGGCAGCAATAACAGCAGCGAAAGAAGCAGTGAGCAACAGTGGCAGAGGCGGCAGCAACAGCAGTGGCAGAAGCAGCACCAGCAGTGGCGGTTCAGTTTAGACGATGAGAGGGGACCGTTAAAGGAGGCTGCCAGAGGGAATGTTGACGGAAAGGGGAGAGGGTTAGAGAGAGAGTGGGAGGCGAGTGGATTAGAGAGTGAGAGAGAGCAAATCGAAATCAGGGGGAAGAGGGTTCGCGGTTCGAATTTAGGGCAAAAATACCGTCGGATAAATCCACCGATAAAGCTTTGCGTTTGGCCAAAACGCAACATTTCACTAATCAAGATTACTGTCAGATTTATTCGCCTGTAAATATGATGGTAATCATGGTGCCAACTATTACTCTTTTCCCTCCAATTATTACTGTTGGAAACCAGAATCCGACGGTAAATCTTTTGCCGGGCAAATTCATTGCAAAATCTGCCGGTAAAGCCGCCACTAAACGTGTCATTAACATTCAACGCTAAATTTGACGGTAAATATGGTATTCATTATTTTTCTTGTAATGGTCTTTGTAAGTTTACAACTTCTAATAGAATTTAATAAGACATTATCATATCACGTCTTATATTGACATTCACATTGAATGTGATAGGATTTATACACCCATAACATGGAGGTTGTGACACAGTAATCTCAGCAAGCAGCAGACGACGACAAACCCTTGAGTGCATTCGTGGTGGATCTTGATGCCGTGTGGCACCATACCACATCCGAGCCGCAGAAGAACTACATCTTCAAAGTCGGGTTGTTCTTCGCCAGTAACCTATGCATGTCCTCCTTCAGGGCTTCCTCTGCCTCGGCCACCAGCCTTACGTATCCACAGGGCTAGACCTAAAGCATACAATATCAAGATCAGTAGCACCACTTGGCTGAGTAGAGGTATGAAGAACTCCTTACACGTATGGTGGTGAAGGATGCTCGAGATGCAGAGTCAGAGTCCTTGTAGCAGGAGCTCAGTAAGGAGCTGCAGCACGTACAGTGTAAAACCCGAGAGAATAGTAAATAATTAGCGAATAAATTAGTTATTAATCCAAAAAATTAGAAAATAAAATTTTATAGTTTAATGACATAGAGCTATTTAAAATATGAATTTTGACACCAATTTTAAATAATTTGGCCCAAGATTAGGCCGAACGGGTCGAACCGGGCGAACTAGGCCCGTATTGGGCCCAAGGCCCAACCTAAACCCTTAATATAAATGAGCTTCAACTCATCTTCTTCTTTCTTCATTTGAAGAATGCTGAATACATTCAAGGAAGGGGAGAGAAATAGAAACAAACCCTAACCTCCATTCAAATTCTTGTAACTTTCAATCTGGAGCTCCGATTGACGAGCCCATTTACGGCCATGCGTTCGTCTTGGAGTCCTCTTCAATTCTATCCAAATAAAGTGGTAAGTATCTCTATAATTTACGCCCAGTTCTCTGTGCCCCCTTTCTCCACAAAATTGGTTTGAGTTTTGAGTGATTTTGATGATTTTGGAGATTTAGGTGCAATCTAATATTTGATAATTGTTGGATTATACTCCAATCATCAATGGATAAGGTAAGAAAACTCTAAACCCTTGTGGTTCATCCAATTTTATATACCCTAGTGCTATTTTAGTGAATTATATGAATAAGATTGAAATTATATTAAATTGGAGTTTGAATTGGTGAATTGGAGCTCTTGGAATAAACCCTTGGTGGCTGAAATCATTGCAATTAATTGGGAATCTTGAAGCTTGAATTTTGGTGTTTTTGAGCTTAGGGAGGAACCGGCTAAGGTTAGTTTTGGTTTCTCGTATATAATATGTAATGTGCCATGAAAACTTAGGCTGGTTGACCCATAGGATAAGTTGAATTGATTGTTAGTTGTTGAATTAAATTATTGATTGGGATGTGTTGAGGATAATTGTTAAATTGGTGTTAGGGAGTTGGTTAAGTGGATTATGAGGTGTTGAATATTGAGTTGTCTGTGAGAATATGTTGTTTATGATAATTGATGAGGATACTAAATGATGATAATGATAGTAGGATGACTTGTGAATTGTGTTGCATTGGTTTGTGAAATTGTATATGATGAAAACGTTAAGAATTGGGTATTTGCATGTAATGGAAGAGGTGAAATAGGTATGAGACTGTTTTGTACACAATTAATGCTGAAATTGGAGTGTGAGTTATTAGTTTTTGAAAGAAACTTGGTGAAATAAAGGTTTGAGGAATTTTGTGTAAAATTAATTTTTGGCCAAATTTCGGTGAGCCATAACTTAGCTTTCGGACTCTCAAATTGTTTCAAACTTGTTTCATATGAAAATTGAGTCTGTGAGGTTTACGCCATTCGAAAAATGAATGAAAAATGTTTTAAAATGAGAAATTTATGCACGTCAAAAGTTTGGTGTGTAAAGCTGAAATTCTGCACACTTAACCACTTTTGACTGTTCTGCACTGCATGCGTACGCATACCCCTCATTTGTGAAGGGTCGTTTCTGTCCAGCGTACATGCGTACGCGGACAGAGCTATGCGTACGCAAAATGGGCTAAAGTGCACGCCCACGCGTACGTGTGTTCCATGCATACACGTGACCCCTATTTCAGCAAATATGAAATTCTTGTTTTAAAGCCTAATTTTAAACCTCTAAACCTCGATTTTCACTCTTTTAACCCTAGATCTTAGTAGCAGTTCTAGTAATGAGATGAAGCTAGGGAAGAGGAGGTATCTTGGTGGTGAAGTAAGGTTGGAAGTGATGGTTTATATTTGGAAAATGTGAATACATGAAGTATATGTGATGCCATAGCTATAATGAATGGTTGTGAAATGATTATGAATGTGGAAATTGAAGCCTGATAGAGATTTGTTGATGATAAGAATGTATGAGTTTCTCTCTGTCGTAAGGTGTGTCAGGCACTATATCCCAAGAGCATGGCATGGCGAGCGCTATATCCCAAGAGTGTGTCGAGCACTATATCCCAAGAGTGTGGGAGCACTTTGTCCCAGAAAATGCGATGGACACTATATCCCAAGAGTGTGACGGGCACTATATCCCATGAGTGGAAGCATGTCAGAGAGATTATATCCGGGTTAGCTACCGGGTATGTCGGGTTCTGGTAGAGTAACCGACACGTGAGCTCACAGCCAGTAGGAAAGGCATGCATCATATGCATTTGTATGTTTGCTTTGGTTTGCTTTTTTGGGATTGTCTACTTGTTATTTCATGCTTAACTGCTATATGTTTTGTTTGTTGTATCTGTATTCTACTTGTGTTTGCTTTGTTTGTCTGTGCACAAGTGAGTTTGGAGGGTTGGAGGAGGTAAAAGGTGAATTGTAAAGTTAGAGTTTTATGAGACAACAAGTGGATTGTAATTTGAGGGATTAAATTCGGATTGAGTTAGAACCTTAAGAACCTTAGATAACTATCCCTGTTTATGGTTTTCGTCGTAAGTCTTTAAGATTTATAATCTGAGTATCGACATTCTAGGATTGCCTCTGGCTTTTGCGAGACCTTATTTATTATATATGTGGCACCTTAACCATACTGAGAACCCCCCCGGTTTTCATCCCACACAATATTGTTATTTTTCAGATGTAGGTTGAGAAGCACCACTCTGTATTCTAGAGACTCGAATGAAGCGAAGAACTCTTGGGGTTCAGGGACGTATTTTGTTTATATTTATATATGTATGTAGATTCTCCACCTTGTATTTTTATGTTTGTCCCTCTTAGAGGTTGACTCAGAGAAAGAGGTTGTCGTCATTCTGCTTTGGATCATTTTGGGATTCTCATGTATATATGTATATATGTGTATATGCTCTGTCTGGTTCTAGCTTCGCAAAGTGGGTCAAGAGCCTTATTATCTGTATCTTGAAACTCTCTTAACCTACTTCGTTACGTTGTCGCTTTATGAGTGTTGCGTTTTTCGTTTTACCACTTTTGTTTTGACTTTTCGTAATACCTCACTACCTCTGTCTTATGACTTATGCATAAGACTCTGTATGGTAGGGTGTTACATTATGGTATCAGAGCAGTTCGTTCCTGTAGAGCCTGGGGGATGGACTGACTATGCTTCTAGGCATACTCTGGGTGTGTGTACAAGCTATCTAGGTTGTCTGTTTGACATATATAGTATAAATGCTCATGATCATACTTTTGGAAATACTAAGCACTAGACTTGAGATATTAAGACTGATCACCTTAATATCAATTGTTTGCTATGGACATGACCCAAAGGTAGTCTCGTGAATGCAAGTAAGGTGATACGGCTGAATTTGTGGTTGCTACTGTGCGACCTGCTGCTAAAGGGATGGAGCAGATAACTTAGGAATTTTGAGGGAGGCGGTAATAGATTAGGTGGTGGAGGAAGCCAAGGATTAGAACTCGTGCAGCTGGAGTAAAGGTCGATGATGTTTAGTTAGAGAGTGATAAACCACTATTTTATGGTTTATCTTGTGTTTAATTGAGTGGTTTCATCAAGTCTTCACCCACTTATTCATACTAATTGCATGATTTTACACTTTCCTTCCTAGTATTGTTTTATGGTTGAAAACTTGCTTCCTAGAGACCTTTAATTAGTATATTCTTCTTTATACCATTCGATGCCGTGATCCATATGTTAAGTGTTTCAGGCCTTACAGGGCAGGAATGGCTTAGAGAATGGAGAGGAAGCTTGAAAAAATGGAAGGAACACAAGAAACTAAGGAGATGACCAGCGAACACCGACGTGCGCGCATGGCTCACGCGAGAGCGCAGAATGGAGAAAATTGCAGTGACGCGTGCGCATGCCTGACGCCTACGTGTGGATTAGAGTCTGCACGAATGACGCGAACGCGTGGATGACGCGTACGCATGACAAGGAAAATTGCTGAATGACGCGAACGCGTGACTAACGCGTACACGAGACCTGCGCGATCTGCAGAATTAACAAAAAATGCTGGTAGCAATTTCGGGCCGCGTTTTGACCCAGTTTTCGGCCCAGAAATACAAAATAAAGCTAGGAAACATGCAGAGACTCGACACAACAGTTAACACATCTTAGACACAATAGACATACAGTTTTAGATACATTAGGATAGTTTTTAGGTTTTTAGATCTGAATTTAGAGAGGATTACTTTCCCTCTAGGTTCACTTTACATTCATTGTTTTATGCTTTTGGATATTGAAGAGTCATTACCTCCGTTGAATATACCATTCTAGTTTGTTTCCTTACTTACTCTTTTATTTATTCCATATTCTTAAATTATTGCTTAGAGTAGTAATTGGATTATTTTCATGGATTGTTAATACAGAGAATTACTTTTATTTTTAATTAATTTTGAATCCCTATTTTATTTAATTCATCGTGTTTTCTTATATTTTTATGAGCGTTATATTCATGTCAATGGAGTAGATTCCATACTTGACATGGGGTTGATTAAAAGGAGACACTTGAGTTGGAAGGCTTAAGTGCTGTTTAAATTGGAAGTTGTTAGCTAGTTCTGTATTTACTAACGCTAGACCTTCCCAAGGGAGAGGACTAGGATTTGCGAATAAGAGTTAGCTCAATCACTTGACTTTCCTTTATTTAGTAAGGATTAACTAAGTAAAAACAACAACCTTTTTAATACTACACTTAAGAAGATCCCAACAAGGATAGAACTTCGAATTAATCATTCCCCCAGTCAAGGCTTTTTTTGAAAGAACTATTTCACATATTAGGCGAGCTCGACATCGCCATCGGTTAGCCTCTGAGGGTGGTGAAGTGATTGTTATCGATTCACCAGTCTCATCTGAGGGCGAATCTAAACCGCCATCCGAGAGCGAAATAAGCTCATTTTCTACTGATTCAGTTAATTCACGTGCAGATAGAATGGCAGCACCTAGGAGGATTACTCTCCAGGAAGATGGAGCCCCAGATTTTACAATGCAGCCGTATCAAGTGCATCATCCAACTCTGACTGCAGATTTTGAACTGAAGACTGCACTAATTAACTTGATGCCCAAGTTTTATGGCTTACCTGCTCAGGAGCCCATGAAGCACCTTAGGGATTTTCAGACAGCCTGTTCTACTGTTAGGCATCAGGGTACGAATGAAACTTCTATTCTGTTAACTGCCTTCCCATTTTCTCTTGAGGGAAAGGCGAGGGAGTGGTACTACTTCCAACCTGAAACGACTGTTACTAACTGGGATACGCTCAGGAGAGAATTTTTGGAGAAATACTTTCCAGCTGAAGTTACAGACAGACTAAGGAAAGAGATCACATGCATTGTTCAAGGTGAATCAGAAACTCTCTATGAGTACTGGGAGCGTTTTAAAAATATTCTGGACATATGCCTCCATCACATGATTGACAGGCTAGTGTTAATCAGCTATTTCACTCAAGGCATGAAGGCTCGGGATAAGACTACACTAGATGGTGCTAGTAATGGTTCTCTGAAGAAGTACAAGACCGCAGATGAAGTATGGCAACTGATCAGCGACTTAACTGAGTCCACCAGAAATCACAGGCACAGGAATAGCCACTCAAAAACTGTTGCAGAAATTTCCTCTAGTACCGAAACTACTGCTTTTACACAAAGTATATGTGAAATGACCAACCTACTGAAGCAATTACAGTTGAATCAACAACAACAAGTTCAGCCTTCCCCACCACAGCAATGCCAACAGTTAGTACCTCAAAGAGTATGCGGCATATGTGCTGATTATAGTCATTATATTGATGAATTCCCGTAGTTCCAACAAGAAGACACTACTATGGCAGCAACTCATAACTTCTATGACTGCCCGAATCAAGGATACAATCAACAAGGCGGCAACCACAACCAAGGTGGAAACTATAACCAAGGATGGCAGGACAACTCCAATCAAGGTTGGAGGGATAATTCCAACCATGGTTGGAGGGACAACTATAATAGAGGAGGCAGAGACAACAATGGAAACTAGAGGTGGAATAACAACAACAGACAGCAGAATCAGAACCAACCTTACAGAGCTCCTCACCTAAGACAATCAGAAGGACCCCAGCACAACCAACAACAAGTACCTCAGATCACTTATTCCACTTCCTCATAAAATGATGAGATGCTTCATTCTCTTGCACAAGGACAACAATATATACAGACTACACTAAACTCTACTCTAAATGGTCTGAATGCCACTTTACAAGCTCTCGCCGCCAGGATAGATTTATTACCTACTTCCACTAACCAACCTTTAAACTCCAGTGGAATTCCTTCTCAACCCTTACCTAACCCCAAGGGTGGCATCAATGCCATCACTTTGAGGTCTGGAACCACACTGCAAGAGAGAAACCAAGAGGAGCCAAACCCAATAGAACATGCCCCAATTGAAGACTCATTGGAAGTAGAAGATGCTGAAATGGAAGATGCTAAAGAGGAAGAGGAAGTACAAGACAAGGTTGAAGAAGAAGTAACTCAGCAAAGGAATGCATCACCAAAGGATGCAGAAGCTGCAAGTGGTGCCATTCCTATCCCATTTCCACATCTTGCAAGGAAGTCCAGAAAGCAGATGGAACTTGATCCCAAAATGGTAGAAATTTTCAAAAAGGTTGAGGTAACTGTTCCCCTTTTTGATGTCATTCAGCAAGTACCTAAATATGCAAAATTTTTGAAAGATTTATGCATACATAAAGATAAAATTAATGAATTAGAAACTATCCCTTTAGGTAGTTCTATATCTGCCTTAATGGGAGGTATACCTGAAAAATGTAGTGATCCAGGTCCATGCATGGTTAACTGTACCATTGGAGGTGTAGTATTTTCTGATTGCATGTGTGACTTAGGAGCATGTATTAGTATAATGCCGTTATCTATATATGATACTCTAAGGCTCCCTCCCTTAAAAAGGACGGCAGCTCGTTTTGTGTTAGCAGATAAAAGTATTATTACAGTAGTTAGAATTGCTGAAGATGTATTAGTGAGCATTAAGGGGCTCACATTTCCTATTGACTTCTATATCCTGGAAATGGCCCCTAATGACTCAGGAAGACCATCATCAATCCTGCTTGGAAGACCATTCCTGAAAATTTCAAAGTTCAAGCTGGATGCATTCTCAGGAACTTACTTCTTTGAGATAGATGGCAGAACGGTAAGTTTCAGTTTAAATGAAGCTATGAAGCACCCTCCGAAAGATCATTCTATCTTCCAGTGTGACATCATCGATGAAACTGTAGCTGAACTTCACCAAGAAGAATTAGAAGAGAAGCACATGGAGTAAGGTCCAAGTGTGGGGACACCCTCTGAACATAATGAAAACACCTTAACCTTACCACTATCCCCAGATGATCCAGAACCTAGCCATGAGCAGAAATTGGAATTGAAGCCCCTTCCTCCACACCTCAAGTATGCTTACCTTGAGGATAATTAGAAGTTTCCAGTCATTATTGCAAGGGAACTCACTTCTCAACAGGAGGAGCAACTGCTTAGTGTGTTGATAAAACATAAGAAAGCAATTGGATGGAGCTTGGAAGATATAGTAGGCATCAGCCCTCAAATTTGTGAGCACAGGATATATTTAGAAGTGGAATCAAAACCCGTCCGTCAACCCCAAAGAAGATTGAATCCCACCATCTTAGAAGTTGTCAAGAAAGAAGTAACCAGGCTACTTGAAGCAGATATCATTTACCCCATCTCAGACAGTGAATGGGTCAGTCTAGTACAAGTGGTGCCCAAGAAGTCTGGAGTCACAACAGTAAAGAATGAGCATGGAGAGCTCTTGACAACTAGAGTACAAAATTCATGGAGGGTTTTCATTGACTATAGGCATCTCAACCAAGCTACTCGCAAAGATCATTACCCCTTGCCATTTATTGATCAGATGCTTGATCGCCTGTCAGGTAAATCCCATTATTGCTTTTTAGATGGTTATACAGGCTACTTTCAAATTCATATAGCTCCTGAGGATCAGGAGAAGACCACTTTTACATGTCCCTTTGGAACGTATGCATATAAAAGGATGCCTTTTGGCTTATGTAATACACCTGCTACTTTCCAAAGATGCATGACGAGCATCTTTTCAGATCTTATTGAGAACTGTATGGAAGTATTTATGGATGATTTTAGCGTATATGGTGATTCATTTGACCTTTGCTTGGATAGTTTAGCTGAGTATTAGACAGATGCATTAGTTCAAACCTTGTATTGAATTTTGAAAAGTGTCATTTTATGGTAAAACAAGGAATTGTTCTAGGACATGTTGTCTCTAAAACTGGTATTTCAGTAGATCCAGCAAAGGTGGATGTCATTTCTAGTTTATCTTACCCCTCCTCCGTAAGGGAAGTCCGTTCGTTCCTAGGCCATGCAGGTTTTTACATGAGATTCATTAAGGACTTCAGTAAGGTAGCATTACCCTTATCCAGACTGCTACAGAAAGATATTGAGTTCAAATTCAGTGAAGATTGCATGAAAGCGTTTGATAAGCTAAAGATCGCCCTGACTCAAGCTCCAATTATGAGAGGACCAGACTGGAACCAGAAATTTGAAATTATGTGTGATGCCTCCAACCATGCAGTAGGAGCGACGCTGGCTCAGCGCGAAGGTGAGAATCCTTTCGTAATTGCTTATGCATCTAAAACCTCAGATGCTGCTCAGTCTAATTACACTACTACTGAGAAAGAGCTTCTTGCTATTATTTTTGCTCTAGATAAATTCTGAGCCTATTTACTTGGTACTAAGGTAGTAGTGTACTCAGACCATGCAGCTCTAAAATATTTATTAGCTAAAAAGGAGTCCAAACCAAGGTTGATACGTTGGATACTGCTGCTGCAAGAATTTGATTTAGAAATTAAGGATCGGAGTGGTAACCAGAATTTAGTGGCAGACCACTTGAGTCGCCTTGAGCACATTAAGGATGATTCCACTCCTATAAATGATGCTTTCCCATTTGATAGCTTGCATGCAGTATCTGAAGTAGTTTCTTGGTATGCACCTGTAGCTAATTATCTAGTTAGCCATACTTTCCCTCCCAATTTTACTAAACATCAAAGGGACAAGCTGAAAAGCGAGTCTAAATATTATATATGGGATGACCCATATTTATGGAGGTGTGGTTCTGATCAGGTAATTAGAAAGTGTGTGCCCTAATCAGAATTCCAGTCCATTTTAGAGGCCTGCCACTCTTCTGAGAGTGGAGGACACTTTAGCCCTCAAAGAATAGCTAGAAAAATCTTAGATAGTGGATTCTGGTGGCCTACTCTTTTTAAAGATGCTGTTGAATTCTGTAAATCTTGTTCTCCATGCCAAAGATTTCGTAATATATCCAAGAGGGATGAGATGCCTCAACAAATTATGCTTTTCTATGAAATTTTTTATGTTTGGGGCATTGACTTCATGGGTCCATTTCCAAACTCTAATGGTTACCTTTATATACTGTTAGCTGTATATTATGTTTCTAAATGGGTGGAAGCAATTCCTACCCGTACTGATGACGCTAACGCTGTTGTTTTCTTTGTTAGAAACCATATTATCTGTCACTTTGGATCACCATGAGCAATCGTGAGCGATCAAGGCACTCACTTTTGTAACAGGAGACTAACATGATTACTGAAGAAGCATGTGATAGTTCACAAAATAGCAACAACTTATCATCACCAGACCAATAGACAAGCAGAAGTGTCTAACAGAGAATTTAAATGCATTGTAGAGAAAATAGTAAAAGCTCATAGGAAAGACTGGAGTGCCAGACTACAAGATGCACTCTGGGCATATAGAACAACATACAAGACACCTATTGGGATGAGCCCCTTCCGCTTGGTATACGGAAAGGCTTGCCACCTTCCAGTGGAGGTGGAACACAAGGCTTTCTGGGCTGTAAGGGAATGCAATATGAATTTTGAAGAATATGGTGCTGAAAGAAAGCTGCAACTAGCATAATTGGAAATCTTCGCCTAGAAGCATATGACAATTCCAGGCGATACAAAGAGAAGATGAAGGCTGTCCATGACAAGCATATAAAAAGGAGAGAGTTCTGACCAGGGGAGTTAGTTTTTCTTTATAACTCCAGACTGAGGCTTATGCCAGGTAAATTGAGATCAAGATGGGAAGGTCCCTATAGAGTAGAAAAGGCAGAGCCATACGGAGTTTTTCACCTGTGTCATCCTTCTAGCTCCAAATTCATAAAGGTCAATGGACATCGCCTAAATCTTTATCATGGTGAAAAGATGAAGGATCACAAAGAACTAGAGGTTTTTCTCTTGGAAGACCCACCAACAGAAGCAGAATGAGCCTGAAGACGTCCAACTTAAGGACGTAAAAGCAAAGTGCTAGGTGGGAGACAACCCATCATGGTATGATCGTTCAGTTTCAGTCTTAGTTTTATTTTACTTTATTCTATTTTTATTTTTGTTAATAACTCTTCTCATAATCTCTGCATATAGCTGCATATAGCTTGCATTTGCATTTGCATACTGCATATATAAAAAAAAAGAAAAAAAAAGAGAGGCACGTGACGCGTAAGTGTCGCTAACGCGTCCGCGTCATAGGTGCCTTCGAAACGAGAAGAAAAGAAGCAGAGAGTCACGTGAGAGCGTGGCTGGAGGCGTGCCTTAGGCACAAGCATACCCACGCGACCGCGTCCATCACGCGCCCGCGTCATTTTGAAAAATAGCCTCCCACACGTCCGCGTCACCCACACAAACACGTGGCCCTGCAAAATCGACGTAAAGAAGTATATGGCAGTAAGTTATGATGGAGCTGGGCTGGAATGATGCTGAAAGCACAAGCCCTACCACGCGAACGTGTGCCCCACGCGGCCGCGTCGTTTTTCAAAATATGGCCATTCACGCGTGCGCGTCACCCAGATTTTTGGCAATACGCATTTAAAATAGAGAGTTGTGCGTACGCGAGGCTACACTCGCGCCAATAGCACAAATCAGGCCACGCGATCGTGTGACCCACGCGTCCGCGTTACCTGAACTTATCACACACCACGCAATCGCGTGACCCACGCGTCCGCGTCACATGCGACGCACAACTTATCCAGATAAGCGCTAGATATCATATCTTTTCTTTCCCAAATCAAAATCTTTTCTTTCCCTTCTTATTTCTTTCTTCTACCTTCTTCCTTCTTTATTCTTTCTAATTTTTTACTTTCTCCTCACTTATTTTTCACATCCATTATCAAGGTTCTTTTTTTCTTTACTTTTTACTTTTCCTTTATTATTTTTATTTATGTTTTCTTCTTCTTTTTCTTTTCACTTTTATTATCTATATTTTCTTTTTCTTTCTTTTTCTTTTCTTTTTATTCCTTTAATTGGTGTTAGAAATTTAATTGGGTGATTATTTCCTTTTACATTTTGCTTGTAAGTTATTGTAGAATTGTTTGACAATTTATATTACTTCTTAAAAGGGTTGCTTTCATGTTCAATTTAATACTTTCAATAACATATTCACCATGCATGCTATGTGTTTGTGAAAAAGCCCGTATGGCATTGTGCATTATTTTTATATTACACTATTCTACTACTCTAATGCCTGTTTTTCACAAAACCCCTTTTCACATTTTATTGATTAAATATAATTGTCAATACAAACAGGTTGTTAGTTTAACAAACTTGATAATCAAATTGGACATTTAATGCTTGATCTATGCTACTCATGTCTTTGCCGGCATGCCCATAAATATCTTGCATTTAATTGTTATCACATGCACTTGCTATATTCCCATTGATGAACTTTTCACATGTAGTCATGACCATGTGTTAACGACACCCTTCTTTTCCGTGCATTGATTATCACCTATAATATCCTCTCCCTTGCTCAAACCCTTAGCTTTACATATTACTTTCTATTTTCCTTTTTCAGGATGGCCACCAAGAAGGGTAAAGAGAAAGCTACTCCCAAACCACCAGCAAAGAAAGGAACAAAAAGAGCACTAGTGGCAGAGCCATCTTCAATAGCAGTAAAGCCCTCAACAAAACGAATCAAGAGGATCATCAAAGTCGATGAAAAAGAGAAAGCTTTCCCAGCAAAGGACACTGCGCGGTTCACTAACCGCTACTGTGAGCAGATGTTCCCCATCCTGCCTGAGAGAAACTATAACAATGAGTATCTACTCATCCTCCCGACCAATATTATTGAATTTTTTGAGCCCTGTATTGAGCGAAGACAATGGGGATTCCTACGGAGACAGCCACGGCAGATTAACCTATCATGGGTAGTTGAATTCTACTCCAATTTTCACATGCCAACCATGCAGTCTGTCTATGTCCATCAGAAGCAAGTTCCCATAACTGAAGAGGCCATTCAACGAGCTTTAGATCTTCCCCCTGCACCAGAAGGATTAGACGCATTCCAAGAAACCTCATTCAAACGCCAGAAATACCAATTTGACTGGGACGTCGTTCTCAGAGTTATAGCACAACCTGGCAGCAGATGGATCTATGGATACCATCGATCTCGACCTAAGAGCATGTTGGCTTCAGCACTCACTTTGGAGGCTCGAGTATGGGCACAGATTATGTCCCATTACGTCTTTCCGAGCACTCACGGGTCCTCCTTCACTGCAGACATGGCTGTTCTATTCTGGTGTATCCTTACAGACTAGCACCTCAATTTACCAAGACACATTCGGCTTGCTATGGGACACGTACAGATTGCGAGCAACCTACCTTTTCCTGCCTTGGTTTTAGATCTAGTCTCAGCAGCTGGAGTCTCCTACAGAGCTGGAGACACCAAGACCATGATTCCACGGGATGATCAGATAGTCCCTAACAGGAAATATATCAGACCTTCAGCAGCCACTACTAGTCGACCTGCAGACCCGGCCGAAGACATTCATTCTCCTTCCACATCACAAGTACCCTCAACAAACCAACTACTCCATCAGATAATTGAGAGGCTAGACCGGCTTGACCGAAAAGGAAAGCAAAGAGAGCGCCGTAACAAGCGTCGATTTACATACCTCAAGGAGCTGCTTGTTGGTCACCACCCACCTAAAGAAGACCCAGACACCCCGGACTCCACTTCATTTACCAGCACAGGGAGCCATGACGGTCCCGATTGTGGAGATGCTGCTACCAGCCCCCCTTTGTTCCTGACTGATGGCACCGAGGACGGAGCCAAGCTTTAAGTGTAGGGAGGTCGGTCAGTACTTGACTTCCGGAGGTAATTTCTCTTTCTCAACACCAATAGAATAGGATATTTATTTATTTTTCTTTGTTTAGGATAGGATAAATTGCATAGTAATAGGTTATTTGCATGCATGTTCTAATTGGTTAGAAAATAATAAGTTTCTTTTTAAGACCCTATTTTTGAAAAATTTTACTTATTTAAATCAAAACTCTTGTGTTAAACTTGTTTGGAAGTTGTATTTGGAACATAGTTAAAAGCTAGAACACACAACCTGTGAGACTTGAGCTTAATGAAATGGTTACAATATTTGACCATAAATATTTTATTCTTGTGTGTTTACTTCTCTATGATTGTAATCTATATTTTGTTCCATCCTATATGTCTAATATTTAATGTGTTATATGCATGCATATGATTGAGGCCATTATTTTATTAACTCACTTACCCCAATTAGCCTACCCTTCCAATTACCTTTATTAGCCACTTTGAGCCTTTTAATCCCATTTGTTCTATATTTTACCACATTACTAGCCTTAAGCGGAAAAACAAGTAATACCCCAAATTGAATCTTTGGTTAGCTTAAGATAGAAAGTGTGTATCAATTAAGTGTGGGAAACTGTGGGAACATTGGTTAATAAGAGAATGTGTCATGATAAAATGTTGGGAATTTGGGTACCTACTCATGTGAAACTGAAAAAAAAATTTATAAATCTATGTGCATTGATAAGCCATATTTATTTTTACCTTTACCTTAAAAAAATATTCAAATAAATAAGTAATTAGATAAATGAATAAGGGGACAAAATTACCCCAATGCTAAGTTAAGTCTAATAAAAAAATCAATACATATGTGATACAAGTTAAGAGAAAAGTTGATGCATGAGTATGTAAAACAAAAGTAGGAGAATTTTTGGGTAGTTAAGGATGATTTAAGAAGAAAATAAGAGTATGTATGTTAGGTGATAGCTTAGGATAATCAAGGATTCAATTTATAGCTCACTTAGCCATATATATACCCTCACCTTTACCTTGGCCCCATTACAACCTTGAAAAGACCTCATGATGTTTGATTGGTGTATTAAATACTTGTTGATTGGTTAGGTGAAGAACAGGGTTTAGAAAGCATGATTAGAGAAGAATAGAGTGATTACCCTATACACTAGAGTGACTAGAGTGCATATACACCATCAGTAAGGGTTCAATGCTTAATTCTATGTTCCCTGCTTTCATGAGTTGTCTTCCTATGAGTTTACTTGTTTTTACTGTATAATTTGAATTAGTAAAATTTGATTTTGAAGAACTTATTTATTTTATTTTTAACTAAGTAGACAAAATTATTTTATCATATAGTTGCATTCATAGGTTGCATTGCATTGCATGAGTCTTACTTTTCCCTACTCATTTTATTTATCTCTTAAGCTAAGCATGAGGACATGCTAATGTTAAGTGTGGGGAGGTTGATAAACCACTATTTTATGGTTTATCTTGTGTTTAATTAAGTGGTTTCATCAAGTTTTCACCCACTTATTCATACTAATTGCATGATTTTACACTTTCCTTCCTAGTATTATTTTATGGTTGAAAACTTGCTTCCTAGAGACCTTTAATTAGTATATTCTCCTTTATACCATTCGATGTCGTGATCCGTGTGTTAAGTATTTCAGGCCTTATAGGGCAGGAATGGCTTAGAGAATGGAGAGGAAGCTTGCAAAAATGGAAGGAACACAAGAAACTAAGGAGATGACCAGCAAACACCGACGCGCGCGCATGGCTCACGCGAGCGCGCGGAATGGAGAAAATTGCAGCGATGCGTGCGCGTGCCCGACGCGTACGTGTGGATTGGAGTCTGCACGAATGATGCGAATGCGCGGACGACGCGTATGCTTGACAAGAAAAATTGCTGAATGATGCGAACGCGTGACTGACGCGAACGCGTGACTGACGCGTACGCGTGACTGACGCGTACGCGTGACTGACGCGTACGCGTGACCTGCGCGATCTTCAGAATTAACAGAAAACGCTGGGGGCGATTTTGAGCCGCATTTTGACCCAGTTTTTTGCCCAGAAACATAGAATAAAGCCAGAGAACATGCAGAGACTCAACACAACAGTTAACACATCTTAGACACAATAGACATACAGTTTTAGATACATTAGGATAGTTTTTAAGTTTTTAGATCTAAATTTAGAGAGGATTACTTTCCCTCTAGGTTCACTTTACATTCATTGTTTTATGTTTTTGGATATTGAAGAGTCATTACCTCCATTGAAGATACTATTCTAGTTTGTTTCCTTACTTACTCTTTTATTTATTCCATATTCTTAAATTATTGCTTAGAGTAGTAATTGGATTATTTTCATGAATTGTTAATACAGAGAATTACTTTTATTTTTAATTAATTTTGAATCCCTATTTTATTTAATTCATCATGTTTTCTTATATTTTTATGAGCGTTATATTCATGTCAATGGAGTAGATTCCATACTTGACATGGGATTGATTAAAAGGAGACACTTGAGTTGGAAGGCTTAAGTGCTGTTTAAATTGGAAGTTGTTGGCTAGTTCTGTATTTACTAACGCTAGACCTTCCCAAGGGAGAGGACTAGAATTTGCGAATAAGAGTTAGCTCAATTACTTGACTTTCCTTTATTTAGTAAGGGTTAACTAAGTGAAAACAACAACCTTTTTAATACTACACTTAAGAAGATCTCAACAAGGATAGAACTTCCAATTAATCATTCCCCCAGTCAAGGCTTTTTATCTAGAATATTAATAATCATTCTTAGTTTTTATTACTTTAATTTACAATTATTTAATTGCTTATCAACCAAACTCAAACTCTCTCGGAAAATTCCTAATTAATAAATTAGCATCCTTTCTCGCAACTCGTTGGGAGACGACCTGGGATTCATACTCCCAGTATTTTTCTATTCTAAATTTTTGTGACACTCTTCTAAATTGGTGAGGTGGATTTTAGCTGGTTAGGAGCTATACTTGCAATGCTATTCTATTATATTATAATCTCTTAATTGGCCTAACTTCTGCCACGCACCAGAGAGATAAAGAGATTCAAGGAGTGTTCTGACAAAGTAAATGAGTGATTAAGTTCTTAATGGTTTAGAATCAGAGTGGCGCTGCGGAAGCGCAATGATTTTGGTAGATCTAGAACCGTAGCGACGTGAGGAAAGAGTTTTAGGATATGAGGGTGTCTTACGGACTCGGCGTAGGATTGAGGAGTGAAAAGTGTGTGTGATTTAGGTTATAACAGATTGAATTAGACTAAGAGATTAGAGAATTGATTAGTGTTTGAGATAACTAAGAAGGATTTGAGACTAATTTAACTTAGATGGAACTCTTGCAGGGTAAGGAAGTTGCAATCATTGAGAAAGAGCTAGACGAAACTAAGAATGAAACAAACAGGTATAGTTTAGGCTTGAATTTGATTGAGTTTATAATCTTGTAAATGAGAGTGAAGAATGTGAATTTGTGTTTGAATTGATATTGGATAATGGTAGAAAGTGGGTGTGAGGTTGGTTGGTATTGAAAGAGCGTATATGTAGATTTGAGAGCGAATTTTCGAGGGTAAAAATTTCTGTTATGGGGTAGGATGTAAAACCCGAGATATTAGCAAATAATTAGCGAATAAATTAGTTATTAATCCAAGAAATTAGAAAATAAAATTTTATAGTTTAATGATATAGAGCTAATTAAAATAAGAATTTTGACACTAATTTTAAAGAATTTGGCCCAAGATTGGGCCGAACCGGGCGAATTGAGCCCGTATTGGGTCCAAGGCCCAACCCAAACCCTTAATATAAATGAGCTTCAACTCATCTTCTTCTTTTTTCATTTGAAGAACATTGAAGACATTCAAGGAAGGGGAGAGAAATAGAAACAAACCCTAACCTCCATTTAAATCCTTGTAACTTTCAAACCGGAGCTCCAGGGATGACGAGTCATTTATGGCCATGCGTTCATCTCAGAGTCCTCTTCAATTCTATCCAAATAAAGTGGTAAGTATCTCTATAATTTGCACCCAGTTCTCTGTGCCCCCTTTCTCCATGAAATTAGTTTGAGTTTTGAGTGATTTTGATGATTTTGGTGGTTTAGGTACAATCTAACATTTGATAATTGTTGGATTATACTCCAATCATTAATAGGTAAGGTAAGAAAACTCTAAACCCTTGTGGTTTGTCCAATTTTGTATACCCTAGTGCTAATTTAGTGAATTATATGAAGTAGATTGAAATTATGTTAAATTAGAGTTTGAATTGGTGAATTGGAGCTCTTGGAATAAACTCTTGGTGGTTGGAATCATTGGTGTTAATTGGGAATCTTGAAGCTTGAATTTTGGTGTTTTTGAGCTTAGGGAGAAACCGACTAAAGTATGGTTTTAGTTTCTCATATATAATATGTAATGTGCCATGAAAACTTAGGCTGGTTGACCCATAGGATAAGTTGAAGTGATTGTTAGTTATTGAATTAAATTGTTGATTGGGATGTGTTGAGGATAATTGTTAAATTGGTGTTAGGAAATTGGTTAAGTGGATTATGAGGTATTGAATATTAAGTTGTCTATGAAAATATGTTATTTGTGATAATTGATGAGGATACTAAATGATGATAATGATAGTAGGATGACTTGTGAATTGTGTTGCATTGGTTTGTGAAATTGTATATGATGAAAATATTAAGAATTGGGTATTTTCATGTGATGGAAGAGATGAAATAGGTGTGAGACTGTTTTGTACACAATTAGTGCTGAAATTGGAGTGTGAATTATTAATTTTTGAAAGAAACTTGGTGAAATAAAGGTTTGAGGGATTTTGTGTAAAATTGATTTTTGGCCGAACTTCGGCAAGTCATAACTCAGCTTCCAGACCCCCAAATTGTTTCAAACTTATTTCATATGAAAATTTGGTCCATGAGGTTTACGCCGTTCAAAGAACAAATGAAAAATGTTTTAAAACAAGAAAATTATACGCGTCGGAAGTTTGGTATGTAAAGCTGAAATTATGCACACTTAACCACTTATGACTGTTCTGCACTGCATGCGTACACATACCCCTCATTCGCGAAGGGTCATTTCTGTTCAGCATACATGCGTAGGCGGACAGAGTTATGAGTATGCAAAAGGAGCTAAACTGCACACCCACGCGTACGCGTAGCCCCTGTTTCAGCAAATATGAAATTCTTATTTTAAAGCCTAATTTTAAACCTCTAAACCTCTATTTTCACTCTTTTAACCCTAGATCTTAGTAGTAGGCCTAGTAATGAGATGAATCTAGGGAAGAGGAGGAATGTTGGGAGTGAAGTAAGGTTGGAAGTGATGGTTTATATTTGGAAAATGTGAATACATGAAGTATATGTGATGACATAGCTTTGTTGAATGGTTGTGAAATGATTATGAATGATTATGAATGAATGTGGTAATTGAGGCCTGATAGAGATTTGTTGATGATAAGAATGTATGAGTTTCTCTCTGTCGTAAGGTGTGTTGGGCACTATATCCCAAGAGCGTGGCATGGCGGGCGTTATATCCCAAGAGTGTGGGAACACCTTACCTTGGGAAGTGTGTTGGACACTCTATCCCATGAGTGTGACAGATACTATATCTAAAGAGCGTGGCATGGCGGGCGCTATATCCCAAGAGTGTGAGAGCACTTTGTCCCAGAAAATTTGACGAGCACTATATCCCGAGAGTGTGACGGGCCCTATATCCCAAGAGTGTGGAGGCATGTCAGAGAGATGATATCTGTATTAGCTACGGAGTGTGTCGGGTTCTGGCAGAGTAACCGACACGTGAGCTCACGGCCAGTGGAAAAGATACATCATATGCATTTGTCTATTTGCCTTGGTTTGCTTTCTTGAGATTGCCTACTTGTTATTTCATGCTTAACTGCTATATGTTCTGTTTGTTGTATCTGTATTCTACTTGTATTTGCTTTGTTCGTCTGTGCACTAGTGAGTTTGGAGGGTTGGAGTACGTAAAAGGTGAATTGTAGAGTTAGAGTTTTGTGAGACAGCAAGTGGATTGTAATTTGAGGGAATAAGTTAGGATTAAGTTAGAACCTTAAGAACCTTAGATAACTATCCCTATTTATGGTTTCCATCTTAAGTCTTTAATATTTATAATCTGAATGTCGGGATTCTAGGATTGCCTCTGGCTTTCTCAGAACCTTATTTATTATATACGTGGGCACCTTAACCATACTGAAAATCGGATCCCATACAATATTGTTGTTTTTCAAATACAGGTTGAGAAGCACCACTCTGTATTCTGGAGACTCGGATGAAGCGAAGAACTCTTGGGGCTCTAGGACGTATTTTGTTTATATTTATATATGTATGTAGATTCTCCACCTTGTATTTTTATGTTTGTCCCTCTTAGAGGTTGACTCGGAGAAACAAGTTGTCGTCTTTCTGCTTTGGGTCATTTTGGGATTCTCATGTATATATATATATATATATATATATATATATATATATATATATATATATATATATATGCTCTGTCCAGTTCTAGTTTCGCGAGCTGGATCAGGAACCTTGTTATCTGTATCTTAAAACTCTCTTATCCTACTTCGTTACGTTGTCGCTTCGTGAGTGTTACGTTTTTTGTTTTACTGCTTTTGTTTTGACTTTTCTACAAAGGTTTCCAGTTAACACTTTTTCAAACTATATATATATATATATATATATATACTTTTAGAGGTCTAATACCTCATCACCTCTGTCTTATGACTTAAGCATAAGACTCTGTGTAGTAGGGTGTTACTTACAGTGCATGCAACGGCAAATGGATATCTACTATGAGTAGATGTGTGCACGAGACGACAAGGATGCTACATTCACAGGACGAGGAAGACACGCCGTGACTGAGATATATGAGTTTGCGATGGCATGTGTGAAGGCAATTCTATGCAACGGCGTGTGCAACAGCGTGCACGATGGCAGTTCTGGTGTGTGCGAGGGAGAGAAGAGAGTGACAAAAGAGACTTTGGGTAAGACACAGAAGAGAGTGTTTTTAGGTTTAAAGTTTCTTGTGCAGCATTAGGTCTAAGACTAGTAGTAGATATTATGTTATGCTTTTTTAAAATATAATATGTATAGCGATTTGGTTTAGTTTGGTTCTGACAAATGGAACCACAAATCGAATTGGAAAAAGTCGATCCAAAATCCCAAAAAATCCAATATTGAGCTGTTTATTTCGGTTTTCAATTTGGATCGGTTCAAATTTATAATTTTTTGGACTGGTTTCGATTTGAATAACCCTAGAAATTAGTCATTTAAATTTTAAAATCTCAACATTTTGAATTCATAAAAAAAAAACCGATGAATAGACTCATTTGGTGTACGACACTAATTTCAGAGTCTAAAATAAGTCACATAGTGTAAAGTCAGGGACCGAGTTGGTTCACTACAACGATGACATGGCAGATGACACTGGACAAATAATGTTGCGACATGTGGCATAAGCTGATACGCAGACAAATAGTATTGTGACATGAGACACAACAATCTACACTAGTATGCCACGTATTACTGACTGACCCATCACCATATCATTACATAAGGCAAAATCATGATGTGACACATATAACCAATGGTCGATGTCATCAAGCCAAATCTGCACGCCGTTGATGGAAATCAAGTCAAGGACTAATATGGTACATTTTTAACAATGTAAAGGACGCAATTGGTGCAATCTGAATCTCAAAGACAATTTTGGTGTACGATGCTAATCTCAAGTAGGGGTGGTAATGGATAGGGTAAGGTAGGGTTTAGACCCAACTCTAACTCTATCTGTGGGTTTATAACATGCCAACCCTAACTGTACTCGCCTTCAACCCGCGGGTCATAAAAAATGCATTATTCAATAATCTAGTGAGATCTTCTAGTTGTAATTGGTATTTATATGTCATTGAACATATTTGGCTTTTATATAAACAAAAGTGTTAGATTTTAAATTGAAGATCTTACCTTAGTGGTTGAAAACTTTTTATATAAATGAAGGTTCTTGGTTCGACACTCATAGTGTGTGTGCTGGGTAGGGTTGAACCTCAACCTGTACCTTATCCGATCCGGTTCAACCCTACCCGATTAACCTAAGTTCAACCTTATCCGACTAATCTGCAGATCACTTTGAGTCTTTAGTCTTAAACATATACCATGATCTCTACATTTTTGAGGGTATATTATATATAGGGTGTGAGTTGGTCGGGTAGGGTTGAACCTCAACCCGCACCCTATCCGATCCGGTTCAACCCTACCCGACTAACCCAAGTTCAACCTTATCCGACTAATCTGCAGATCACTTTGAGTCTTTAGTCTTAAACATATACTATGATCTATATATTTTTGAGAGTATATATTACACCATTTAAACCTCAACATATTAAATTTGGGAGTTTTTTTAGAGCGTTAAAAAGATATTTTGCTAAGTCACTTATTAACAGTTTAAAAAAAATTATGACTTTTTTAACTATTCAACCTTAGCCAAAAAAAAAAAAAAAAGCTAAAAGTAAAAAAAAAAAGGCTAATTTTGCCCACTCAGTCCTGCCCCGCTAAAGTAAAACGTCTCAAAATGTTAATTTGTTTGTTTTTTATGATAGATTTATGCAGATTAGCCTACCTAACACTTTAATTTTAAAAAATTAAAAAAATAATTAACCTAAACAAAAAGATTTTAATTGTCATTCAAACACAAATTTTGACCAAAGAAAAAAACCATAAATAAAAAATAGTCAAATTATAAAATTTTTTTCTCAGTCTTATAAATTCTTAGTGTCAATAGAATTTTTCATTATAATATCTGTTTTTAATTATTGCAAAGAATAAAACAATAATAATCTTAACTTAATTTTTAAATAATCAATTTTGAATAATAATAATATTTGTAATAGATTATAATACAAAAAATAGAAATGAAATTTTGTGATAAAAAAATAAAAGAATTATTTTTATTTTAAGAAACAAGTTAAGTCACAAAACTTAAATACATATATGAGAATGTAAAATAAAATAAAACATAGAAAAATAAAACAAATAAAGTTAATAAAAATATAAAAGAAAAAAAAAAGAGAAAGATGTGTATTTGGAAGTTATAATTTTTTTCGGTTGTCTATGGTATCTCCTAACTCGACAGATGAAGAACTAATTTGTTGCAAATCTGAATTTTATTTAAGGATTTGTCGTTGGTCAATGGATTGTCGAACTCTCAATACTTACTTAAATGGACAAGTGAACTAACTACCCGACTAACCCAAATTTGTATATTTAAAAGTTATAATTTTTTTATATATATTCTTGTAGTACAATAATCTTGAGTAAAGTATCGTTTTTATCCCCAACGTTTGGAGTAAGTCCCAAAATTGTCCCTAACGTTTAAATCGTCTTACTTAAGTCCCTAACGTTTCAAAATTGGCTCAATGTTATCCTGTCGTTAAGGATCTGTTAACAGAATTGACGGTAGGACAAAATTGAGTCGATTTTGAAATGTTAGGAGCTTAAATAGGACGAAAACGTTGGAGACAAAAACGATACATAGAAATAAATTTTAATTTTATCCTTCAATAATATCAATTTTTACGATACATAGTTATTCAATTATTTTTTATCACATCAAAGTAAATTATACTTAATCACATTACTTTCATTCTAATTTTTTTTTTATAATTTTACTCTTAATTCTTAAAGATTTTTACTCATAATGAAATGTTTGTAAAATGACTAATACATAAACTTGTAGAAAAAAATGATACATGTACAATAAAATATAAATTGTACCTTTTATCTCTAATGTATCGAAATTTTTTAATGTTTAATTTAGTTAAACTTTATTTTTAATTTTATTCTTCAATAATGTCAAATTTTTATAGTAGATAATAATTTAATTATTTTTTAATTTTATTCTTAATCACATTATTTTTTTCTAAGTGAATTTATTTTTGATTAAGAGCAAAATTAAAAAATAAATTAAATAATTATTTATCATAAAAAAATTGAAATTATTGAAAAAAATTAAAATTTATTAAAAAGTTAAAAAAACTTTTCTTCAATAATTTTAATAGTTTTAATTTTTGATAAATTTTAATATTTTCTTCAATAATTTTAAATTTTTATGATAAATAATTACTTAATTTATTTTTTATTTTTTTAATAAAAAATAAATTTATTTAGAAATAAATAATATGATTAAAAATAAAATTAAAAAATAGTTAAATAATTATTTACCGTAAAAATTTGATATTATTATATTGAAGAATAAAATTAAAAATGAAGTTTAACTAAATTAAATATTAAAGAATTTCGATACATTAGAGATAAAATGAAAAATTTATACTTTATTGTATATGTATTATTTTGTTTTTCTGTTTCATAAGTATATGTATTAGTCATTCTACAAACATTTTATGATAACTAAAAATCTTTAAAAGTAAAATTATAAAAAAAATAAATTTATTTAGAATGAAAGTAATGTGATTAAGTGTAATTTACTTAAATATGATTAAAAAATAATTGAATAACTATTACCATAAAAAATTGATATTATTGAAGGATAAAATTAAAATTTATTTCTATGTTTCATTTTTGTCTCCAACTTCGTCCTATTTAAGTCTCTAACATTTCAAAATCATTTCAATTTTGGGTGTCAATTCTGTTAATAGATCGCTAACGACAGGACAATATGAAGCCGATTCTAAAATATTACGGATTTAAATAAGACGATTTAAATATTAAGAACAATTTAAAAATTTACCCTAAATATTATAGACAAAACCAATACTTTACTCTATTATTTTTTTTTAACCGAAAAAAGTCTAGGCCGACGGACTTGCCCGTCCGGTCTGCCAAAATTCGCAAGTTTGACTCTACGGATTTGGTAGATTTTTTATTTGGTACGTTCTAAATCTTAGCCTAGCCAATTATTTATTATCATTATTATTATTATTTTTTTTTTTTGCGGATTTGACAGGTTGGCTGGACAGGTTCGGCACGTTTTCACAACTCAAACAAACGGTGAACTTTTGAATTGGAAGGTAGAGGGAGCCATGCCCGCGCCTCGGGCCCACATTATTGGAAACACTTAAGAGTATCCGAGCCCAAATTGAACGGGCTTCTAACAGCTTAAGTAGGGCATAGGAACATTCTAGAAAGAACCCAAACCCTAGCTATATATAACACAACTTAAACCACCCACTCTCCCTCTTCCTCTTTGCATCTAAACTTGGAACACAGTGTTTGCGCTGTGTCCTCACATTCTTAGATCTCTTTCTCCGTTTTCTCGCCGACGCAAAAAGCAGCAGTTAGGATCCAATGGCCGGAAAAGGAGAGGGACCAGCCATCGGAATCGATCTCGGAACCACGTACTCGTGCGTCGGAGTTTGGCAGCATGACCGTGTTGAGATCATCGCCAACGACCAAGGAAACAGAACGACGCCGTCCTACGTCGCATTCACCGACACCGAGCGTCTCATAGGCGATGCCGCCAAGAACCAGGTCGCCATGAACCCTATCAACACTGTCTTCGGTGAGATCTACTTTTCCATGCACAAATTCTCTTAGAACCTTATTGTCGTTCTCTCTGCTATCTCAGTAAGCTAAATGGATTAGTTTTATTTGATGTATGCGATCTTATGTTGTGTTGAACCGTGTAGATAGTTAATCTAAGAGCATTTATTGAAAGCTTCATTTGTTGACTTGGTTTGGAGTATTTAATATTTATAAAAGGATTAATGGTTCTAGATCTAGTATAGTAGAAATCTTATCTCGTTTTTCATGATGCGTCAATATAATCTTAAATTACGAAATTTTGAATATCATCCGTCGATGTAAATCACTGTTGGATCTGGTCTGACGTTACTTCGTACTTCAAGTTCCAAGATTTGACTCTCAATAGGTTGAAGGTTTGTATGTGTATTAGTTATTGTACAGTATTAATATGGGTCTTACTCGGATGAAAGTTGTATATATTTTAGTTAGTTTATGGTTCAATATATTGATTGTTTATAAATTGTCTTCTCTCTCAGATGCCAAGAGGCTGATTGGTCGCAGATTTAGCGATCCCTCTGTGCAGAGTGATATTAAGTTGTGGCCATTTAAGGTTATTTCTGGACCTGCTGAGAAGCCCATGATTGTGGTTAACTACAAGGGTGAAGAGAAACAATTTGCCGCAGAAGAGATCTCTTCTATGGTACTCATGAAGATGCGTGAGATTGCGGAGGCGTATCTTGGCTCTTCAGTGAAGAACGCTGTTGTTACTGTCCCTGCTTACTTCAATGATTCTCAGCGTCAGGCAACCAAGGATGCTGGTGTTATTGCTGGTCTTAATGTCATGAGAATTATCAATGAGCCTACTGCTGCTGCCATTGCATATGGTCTTGACAAGAAGGCAACAAGCGTTGGTGAGAAGAATGTCTTGATTTTTGATCTTGGTGGAGGTACTTTTGATGTATCCTTGCTTACTATTGAGGAAGGTATCTTTGAGGTGAAGGCTACAGCTGGAGACACCCATCTTGGGGGCGAAGATTTTGATAACAGAATGGTGAACCACTTTGTTCAGGAGTTTAAGAGAAAGAACAAGAAGGACATAAGTGGCAACCCTAGAGCTCTTAGGAGGTTGAGGACAGCTTGTGAGAGGGCAAAGAGGACTCTTTCGTCTACTGCCCAGACCACCATTGAAATTGATTCGCTGTATGAGGGAATTGATTTCTATTCTCCAATTACTCGTGCAAGGTTTGAGGAGCTCAATATGGATCTTTTCAGGAAGTGTATGGAGCCGGTTGAGAAATGTTTGAGAGATGCTAAAATGGACAAAAGAAGTGTCCATGATGTTGTCCTTGTTGGCGGTTCAACTAGAATTCCCAAGGTTCAACAACTTTTGCAAGATTTCTTCAATGGAAAGGAATTGTGCAAGAGCATTAATCCTGATGAGGCTGTTGCCTATGGTGCTGCAGTTCAGGCTGCCATCTTGAGTGGTGAGGGCAATGAAAAGGTTCAGGACCTACTCCTTCTTGATGTCACCCCTCTGTCACTTGGTTTGGAGACTGCTGGTGGTGTGATGACCGTCCTGATCCCAAGGAACACTACAATTCCAACAAAGAAGGAACAAGTTTTCTCAACATATTCGGACAACCAGCCTGGTGTGTTGATCCAGGTCTTCGAGGGTGAGAGAACAAGGACAAGGGATAACAATTTGTTGGGCAAATTTGAACTTTCAGGCATTCCTCCTGCTCCCAGGGGTGTTCCACAGATCACTGTGTGTTTTGACATTGATGCCAATGGTATCTTGAATGTGTCTGCGGAAGACAAAACTACTGGCCAGAAGAATAAGATCACCATCACCAATGACAAGGGAAGACTTTCAAAGGAAGATATAGAGAAGATGGTTCAAGAGGCTGAGAAGTACAAGTCTGAGGATGAAGAGCATAAAAAGAAGGTTGAAGCCAAGAATGCTTTGGAAAACTATGCATACAACATGAGGAACACCGTGAAGGATGACAAGATTGGAGGAAAACTTGACCCAGCTGACAAGAAGAAGATTGAGGATGCCATTGAGCAATCTATTCAGTGGCTAGACAGCAACCAGCTTGCCGAAGCAGATGAGTTTGAGGATAAGATGAAGGAACTGGAAAGCATCTGCAATCCAATCATTGCCAAGATGTACCAAGGTGGTGCTGGTCCTGATGTTGGTGGAGCTGGTGCAGCCGAAGATGACTATGCTCCCTCTGGTGGAAGTGGTGCTGGCCCTAAGATTGAGGAAGTCGACTAAATTTAGTTGTTTTCCTAAATTATTATATCTTTGATGTGTTTTGTTGCACCTATGTTACTTGGTTTTTAGTATCGAAGACAACTATTTTAAGTAATCTATTTGGTTTGTGTACTTAAATTTCAGTTGACACGGGTTACTGAAATATTTATACATTTTGCCCCCTTTGGAATTATTTTTCCGATGTCCTGGGATGTGTGTCGTCCTTTGGTTCATTATTGTTTAGGGCTTTAGGCGCATAAAAGCATTTTCTTTATCCGAAGTGAATAGACTAATTGCTTCTTACCCAATTCATCATGGCAATGTTGCCTCCAGGTCTATGTATATGATACAGTAGGATCCTATAAGATGATTCCTGAAAATATATTCCAGCAGTATGTTTAACACCTTTTGATCATTACTAGGGGTGTTCATGGGTCGGGTAAAATCGGATTTGATGTGATTCAGACTCGGTTCGAAATATATACCGGTCTATTTGTTAGATTCAAACACATAAAAACCCGGTAAAAACCGGGCTTTTAATATTATTTTCTTGTAAGCTAGCATGTGAAAATATTCAAATTTTTAAAACTCAAACCATTATGATATTGTAAAATTTACTTAGAAAAATATAACAAGAACCAATACTTCTCCAAATTTAAAGCATAACCACAATCAATACTAATATTGTTTAATAACATCAAATATTTAAATCAATACAAATAATATAATATTATACATTAGTCTAAAGTCTTGTGCATTTTAAATATAAAACATTAACTTATAGTCTTATAATGACTAATAACACAAAATATTAAGGTTTACAATACTTAAATTCCACATAAGAATAGCCATTATCCATCACTAATAACAAAATATTAATTGTGTATGATAACCGGGACACTGGGCCGAGTTCGGGTGGCCCGAGCTATGGTCCGGACCTGATCCGAAATAATGATCGGGTCTATTTTTGAGACCCTTACCCGGCCTTAAACCTGGTGAAATCACACTAAATTAGCCCCTAAAAAATTCGGAACCGGGCCGAATTTTCGGGACGGACCGAACTATGAACACCCCTAACTACAGTTGAGATGAACCAATTTTAGTTCATTATTAGCCTTTTTCTCAATTCACTTTAGTACTATATTTAAAAAATAGAAATGTTTGGTAATCAAAGAAAAATAAAAAATTAACCAAAAACAATTATAATTTGTCTTATTTAGTATTTATTAATTGTTGCTGTTTCTTTTGTCTCCTTAGCATTACTGAAAAGAAATAAGAAATATGTATAGAGTAGTACTAGGGAGTCAACAGATTTTGTGATTTGTAGCTATTAATTAGTCATCAATAGTATTTTTAATAGTGTGAGATTACATCTTACCATGGAGCATTACTTTTTTTTTTTGCTGGCTAAATGTTGAACAAATTTTAATAAAAGTGCTGGTCGCTTAGACTTTCTCGTATGTATATTCTTTTCTGTTGGTATATGGACATGATTAATAATTGATAATGATAACCGTAGAGCAAATATTTTATATTTCATTAAAAACTTATTTAGAGAAAGTAGGTAAGATATGTTGGGGTGTACGTGGATCGGATCGTATATGATATCCGAGGTTTTTTAGTGTCGGATCCGACCCGATCCGATTCGCAAATGTGCGGATCGGATATCGGATATATCCGCATAATTGAACCTTCTCTTTCTAATCATATTTTTATGTAAAAAATTCAATAAAAATATTTCTTTCACACTTTTAAACTTATTTATTCTTAAAATATTAAATTTTTTCTAAATAAAAAATAAAATAATACAATATATGAATAATAGTTACTAACTAAAACATACAAACAAGTAAATATAACACTATATATATATATATATATATATATATATATATATATATAATTATTATTGTGCGGATCTGCAGATCGGCGAATCGGATATGCGGATGTAGAGCAGATATTCGGGATCTGATCCGATCAATCTGCGGATCGGATCGTATCCACAATTTTCGGATCGAATGCGGATATTTATCGCGAATCTGCGAATACGATCCGATCCATGAATACCCCTAAAGATATGTGTTTAAACATGCGGTAAATAGAAATGTACATAAACACAAGTATATATTAGGACAAATCACTATATTAAGCCAAGGGGAGGAAAAAATTACAGAAATCCACCAAACCAAAAATTTGTTCATGAATCAACCAAGAGCCATTTGTATATAGTTCGAATCAGCCTAATCCAAACTCTAATTACATGTAATTCGAATCACACTGATTCGAACTACTCACACACGCATACACCCACTAATTCGAATAAACCTGATTCGAATTACACCCACAGTAATTCGAATCAGGTGATTCCAATTACACTCACACACGCTGCACATAGTAATTTGAATTGGCCAGATTCGAATTACTCATGATTTAATTCTGCCCATTCTTTTATTAAAAAATTAATAATTGATTAAAAAAATTAAAAATTTAGAAATTTAAAAAATATATATTTTATTTCATGCATTAAAAAAAAGCTAACAAAATATTTAATTACGAGACTTCTTTAAAATATTAATGAGCTATCAATTCGAATTTCATACAATACTCTTTTGCCCATTTTTAATAGTTCATGAATATTTTTTTATAAATTTTTTTAATAAATTTATTTAAATTATACAACAAAAAAATATTTTATTCTATACAAAATAATTTAAAAAAATGGCTTAAAAGATGTTAGGAGTACTATAAAAATTTGTAATGTCCTAATGACTTAAGACATTAAATAAATACTTTACATAGTCAATAATAATTTAGAAATTAAAAAAAATATAGTTATAACCAGTATTTACCTAAATTACTAGAATATTACAAATTTTTATGGTACTCCTAATATTTTTTAAGTCATTTTTTTAAAATTGTTTTGCATAGAAAATGACTTAAAATGGCTTAAAATATCCTTTATTCTATGCAAAATAATTTTAAAAAAATGGCTTAAAAAATATTATGAGTACTATAAAAGTTTGTAATATCCTAATGATTTAGGACATTAAAGAAATACTCTACATAATCAATAATAATTTAGAAATTAAAAAAATATAGTTATAACCAGTATTTACCTAAATTACTAGAATATTACAAATTTTTATAGTACTTCTAACATTTTTTAAGCCATTTTTTTAAAATTATTTTGTATAGAAAATGGCTTAAAATGGCTTAAAATGCCCTTTATTCTATGCAAAATAATTTAAAAAAACATGGCTTAAAAAATATTAGGAGTACTATAAAAGTTTGTAATATGCTAGTAATTTAGGTAAATACTGGTTATAACTATATTTTGTTTAATTTCTAAATTATTATTGACAATGTAGAGTATTTCTTTAATGTCTTAAGTCATTAGGACATTACAAATTTTTATAGTACTCCTAATACTCCTAACATCTTTTAAGCCATTTTTTAAATTATTTTGTATAGAATAAAATATTTTTTTGTGGTATAATTTAAATAAATTTATTAAAAAAATTTATTAAAAAATATTCATGAGCTATTAAAAATGGACAAAAGAGTATTGTATGAAATTTGAATTGATAGCTCATTAATATTTTAAAGAAGTCTGTAATTAAATATTTTGTTAGCTTTTTTTAATGCATGAAATAAAATAGATATTTTTTATATTTTTAAATTATTAATTTTTTAATCAATTATTATTTTTTTAATAAAAGAATGGACAGAATTAAATCATGAGTAATTCGAATTTGACCAATTCGAATTACTGTGTGCAGGAGTGTGAGTGTAATTCGGATCACCTGATTCGAATTATTGTGGTCTATAAGTGTAATTCGAATCAGGTTGATTTGAATAAGTGGGTATGCACGTGTGTGAGTAGTTCGAATATTCGAATTACATGTATATAAAATTTAAAACAACCTAATTCAAACTATATAAAAATATCCATTGGTTAATTTCTGAACCAATTTTTAATTTGGCCGATCTTTATAATTTTTTACTGTCCTTGACTTATTTATGTTATTTGCCCCGTATATTATTTTGTATAGAGTATATCCAATTTGAGGGGAAAAAAACGGAAACTCCTTCCGCATAAGGCGTGGATTATGTTTAATGTTGTACAATGTGCACAATTTGATTGCTATTTGACTACTACTTACACACGTACATGTAGAATCAGTGATCAAGTAATCAAGAATCTTGTTACAGATTCAGAATGTCTATTGAACCTGTCCTCTATTTTCAACCAACACAAAACCATTGCACATAAAAAAGCTGAGATAAACCTCAAACAAAACTAATAAATAAGCCGGCAATACTGTTACAACTTACAAGTTGCGTTAAAACTGGCGAGGCGGTGCTTTCGCACAAGGACGAAACTAGAAAAAAGAATCTTGCAAAATACATCTTTTGGAAGGATAAAATAAAAAAAGAGAAAATAAAAACTGAAAGTGAAAAGAAAATTGATTATCAGCACCGCATAACAAAAATCAAACACCGTTATCCCTCACTTCCTCTCTGTCTCAGTCTCGCTGGACTCTACAACGCCAGATTCAGATTCTTCCACCAATCAATCCAATTTTCAGTTGCCTGCACCAACTTCATTTTAATATAATATATTATACTATATCCATGTAAATTATTTACGAACATTTTTGCATGCGTCTCGTAGCGGGAGCAGCTGAAGCCGGCAATTCGTCTCACTGTGAAACGTCAACATCCATTGCTGACGTTGACCACAATTTCTAGGGTTCTTTCTTCTTTTGTATAGCTATTATCTGTATCTGTAGCCATATATAATTATCTATAACTATTCGAAGTGGATCGGGAACTTGAACCAATGGCGTCTGCAAGCGCAAATCCTTGCCGCGACGAAGAGGCGCCACTCGTCGCCGCCGATTCCTCGCCGGTTGAAGCAATCAAGACCAAGAGCCACACTAAGGATGTTCATATTTTGAGCTTGGCATTTCTCTTGATATTCCTTGCCTATGGAGCTGCTCAGAATCTTCAGAGTACTCTCAACACTGTAATTTAATTAACACACACATTCTCTCTCTCTCACGTTGTTTAATTTAATTTGTTGAATTGGTTTAATTAATTTTTGGTAAATTCAGGAGGAGGACTTGGGGACTACGTCGCTTGGGATCCTGTATTTGTCTTTCACTTTTTTCTCGGTGGTTGCTTCATTGGTGGTGCGGGTTCTCAGCCCCAAAATTGCTTTGATTATTGGTTCAACTGGTTATTGGTTGTATGTTGCTGCAAACTTGAAGCCAAATTGGTAATTAGTAATTACTTACTACCTAAATTTTTTTTAGTGTTCATTATTGTCTACAAGTATTCAGATGGAATTGAAATTCTGCGGCCATCTAGGTATTATCACAAGGAAAGAAAAAGATCCAAGTAAAAACAACTTTTTTGCGCGTGTTTATTTACTATGAGAAGCAATTTCCTCGGCAGTTTAAAAGAGAATTTAGGAAAGGGACAACGGAAAAGTTTCCCAATTGTGTTTCTTTACCTATTAAGTAAACATATAAGTACTCACTGCTCATGGGAGAAATAGGTGGCGGTTTTGTAGCTAAATTCAATGAATCTGTAGAAGGATTGTTGATTTCGAACTTCACAAGGATCACAATAGCAAAGCTGCAAGGGATAAAAAGGAATTGTTATCAGCATTCCTTACTTGTAGTGGTGTGGGTGGAACAAGTCTTTTTTTTGAGTTTGATTTTGGAGAGAGTACCATAAGAATGCAGTTAACAATGCACATGTACTGGTGCTATGTATGCCCCTAAATCAACAATTTGACTGAATTCCTGATGAATTATTACATCACCATGGCTGGTTGGACTAGTTTAATATTTTATCCATGAAAAGTAAATTGAACTCTCAACAACTTACAGATATGCTGTGATTAGTTGTATATAGGGATTCTTGAATGGTTTTGATATTCTTGACGGCTGACCATTTGTTGGTTGTACATGCCTACTCATAGTTCTGCTGATATGAGTGCATCATTTGTATTGAACTTTGTGTCCTTGTATGCTGAAATTATACTAAATTATGATCCATACCTTTAACACTGATTGATTCTTCACCAGGTATACACTGGTTCCAGCCTCTTTGTACCTCGGGTTTTGTGCTTCAATAATATGGGTTGGACAGGTACACATAATTCGCCAAGGCTCTGCAGTTCCTTCAAATTGTGATTAGTCACCTAAATCTTTACAAATCCTAGTTTGACCTGACAGGGAACGTATCTCACATCCACTGCACGCAGTCATGCTACAGATTACAACTTGCATGAAGGTGCAGTAATTGGTGATTTCAATGGGGAATTCTGGGCTGTGTATGCACTCCATCAGGTGAGCAAATTGTTCTAGACTCAAGTTTGATCACTTTCTTTTTTTCTGTTTCTTTAAATAATAATATTTATACATGAAAAAGTCTAGAGGACCAGCAACTTTATTAAATTCTGGCCAGCATGTAACCAGCAAAAGAAAAGTGAGTAATCTCACACCATTGGATAAAATCTCACACCATTAAAATCATCATTGATGGCTACTTGATAACTACAAATCACAAAAGTTGCTGGCCCTCTAGCACTCCTCTTTATACATTTTAGGATGCATATTTACTAAAAACTATTTTGCAGTTTATTGGAAATCTCATCACATTTGCTCTATTGAGTGATGGCCAGGTATGTGGCTGTTAGACTTTACATTGTTCAACTTTTCTTCTAGTTTTGTTTATTAACTATCGACTGCTGGTCTGTGGTTTGTTCAAGCTTACCCTTTCCTCATTAGTCACCATAAATGAGGACTACTGCTGACAGTATCTTTTCAGAAAAGAATTAACAACTGGCTTCGTGGTTGAAAGAACTGAAGGTCTATTGTTGAATCAAAATAACACTAGCAGTTCTATTATGGAAAGTGTTTAGCTTTTGTTGATGTTGTGTATTTAATATTATTTATTTATTTATTTAAAATTTTTAAAGCTAAGCACTTGCAAAGTTTCAATGGCTTTGTAAGTATGGTGAGTTGATGATATTGACACTGTAATTTAGCATTTGCTGTATTTAATTTTTAATTTTCATATTTATGTTTAATGATTGGAAATATGTTATTTTGTATACCATACATACTACACAAAAAAACTTGAAGGAAATGTAAAAATGATCAGGGTTTTTGATGTACCCTTTTACAATAAATACTCATGTTTCATACTAGCTAGTTTCATGTTTTGAAATGCTCAGGGTTTGAATTTTCTTTATCGTTTTTTTCTTTCCTTGTCATTGCAGGAAGGAACTACCAATGGCACTACTGTATTGTTTGTTATATTCCTTTGTGTTATGACCTTTGGTGCAGTACTAATGTTCTTCCTGACTAACCGGAGTGGTAATAGTAAGGAAGAATATGAATTTTCAGGTGCTGGTGTTTGTTCATCCATTAAATCCCTATCTAGATCACTTACCAGTGCATTGTCTGATGTAAGAATGTTGTTGACCATACCCCTCATTGCTTATTCGGGTCTACAGCAAGCATTTGTGTGGTAATCTCATGTTTATTATAAGGCATTCACCCTCATGACCTTCTACTAATCATTTTCTGATTTCTGGTGTCCTTTGACATGCACTCTGTCTTGGGTGTTAATCAACTACTCTTTCGCAGGGCTGAATTTACCAAGTATGTTGTGACCCCTGCAATTGGTGTTTCTGGTGTCGGCAGTGCAATGGCAGCATATGGGGCTTTTGATGGAATAGTAAGTATGGAAAGCAGGCTCTGGTTCCTTGCCTTTCCCATCAAAATATTTTACCCCATACTATATACAAATGAATTACTTTGAGATCATTAATATTTATTTCCTTATTTTTAAAAATCTTTCAGTGTTCTCTGGCCGCTGGTCGACTCACCACTGGTCTTGCTTCTATTACGTCCATAGTGTCAGTAGGAGCATTTGTTCAGGCACTTGTATATATCTTACTTCTTCTAGATGTCAGGTCTGCAATAAATACACTTCGCTTAATTTGTGAATATTGTTTTCCCCTCTGTAACTCTTTCTTCCTTTGCACACTCCTGTTGCAGCATGTCTAGCGGATGGGTCGGTACCCTATACATACTCTTTTTGGCTGCATTATTGGGCATTGGTGATGGAGTTCTGATGACACAGCTCAATGCTTTGCTTGGAATGCTATTTAAACATGACACGGTATATCATATGCCACAGACAACATCATGATCCTTAAATTGGGTTGCAACTTGCAATATTCAGATCATATCCTATTGATTTGTTTACCTTGCCTTTCCATTTCTTTATGGAGGCTGTATGCTTGATAGTTTGTTTGGGATATATCACTATGAATTGCTTGTTCATGTGTCCAAGCTGATTACTCTATAAGTTTCATTCAAAACTAGTGCATTCCCTGCTGTTTTCCTCTTATTACATTCTCCTCACATCCCTGATATATTTTTTCTGCAATGTTACCAATAGTTACTTTAAGTTACCTCTTGTTTCAAGTTTGTTTTGCTTTCGCGTGTAGGAAGGGGCCTTTGCGCAGCTAAAGATATGGCAAAGCGCTACAATTTCTATAGTATTTTTTGCGGCACCACACATCTCATTCCAGGCAGTGCTCGTGATATCGCTGGTGTTGCTATGCTCCTCATTCGGCAGTTTTCTGTGGCTAGCTCTCAAGGTGGCTAAGACACCCTCATCCACTCCCCGGGAGTGAATTCAACGCTGTACAACTGCAAGCATAATAGATCCAGTATAAACTATATGATCTCTATTTTTGCCTATATACCCTATCTATCCATTGGAACTACCTCTTTTATTTATGGTGACATTTCTTGCGGTTCAATGTGCTGTGTAAAATTATAAATTGTGATAATTGTAATTTATAATTAAAAGCTCACGTAGCACACACATACACAAATCTGTTGTTGGTTATTGGGTGTCTCAAATTAATATGTGAGCTTCAGTGATTTACTTGTTAGAGATAGAGGACGCAATGCTGGGGTAAGATGTGTGCAAAACTGAAGGTAGATTTCAATTTTGACCTTTTCTAGAGGGTATAGTGCGGAAGCAACCATATTTCTAAACAACCGGTACCTTGTTTCCACGCATACAACATTTTTATTTTAATTTTTAGATATGGTGGAGTCGCTCTCCAGTCTTTTTTGTTTTCATCTAAAACAGAACTATACCGAACCCATGGACGCCTAGTGGCAAATTCTGAACCCCATAACTTGGTCAGAATGGCCATCATGCGACTCATTAAGTCAAAATCCACGTCAATCCTCATTGGTCCATCGGAACCAAAATCACCAACATCCTCAAAAAGTAGTTATGATTAGGTTGTTCTGCACCTAATTTCACTGCACCCCTATTTTGTTTATAAAGACTATTTCTACCAAAGACGGAGGAGCCACCATAAGATGCCTCTCTGGCTCTCTAACTTTATCCGTTTGCACCTCACAACCCCATGGCCTATTCTAATCTATGCTGCCACTTGGACAACCATGCTAACCTTCACGGTGGTGGTGGCCGCGCTCTCGCTGCAGGTGGCATTCGTCTCGGCCATAACCCCATCCTCTTCGTTCTCCCAGAAGTGCAACAATGTTGGATCTATTAGAATGCCCTTGGACTTCCCAGGAGACATCCTCTGTTTTCCTGCTCCTCTGTTGTTGAAATCTAAGGTTGATCTTATCGTGCCTCCGGTCTTTGCGGCGGTAATTGTAGCCGCCTCTGCCTTCATGGTCCGTGCTGTGGGCTTGTTTGATCGTGATCAAACTCCTTGAAGATGTACCCTAACTTGTTTTTCCTTTTTAGATTCAGATGCCAGGGGATAGTTAAGATACCGAATTCATGCCAAACTCTTCAATTTCTTTTAACATTGACCTTTGTAAATCCACACAACGAAATTGATACAATAGATTTTCAGGGTTAAGTATAAGTGTTTAGCTATCATGCTGAACTGAAATTGATGCCTTCTATTGTTATTTTTTTTCCTTTCGGCATTTGGTTTGTCTTAGCACGTTTATCAGAAAATCCAATTCATAACTATTAAGTCCACCCTTTAAATTACACACATAAATTCAAAGTCAACATAGAGAAAATGTCTGGGAAACATCGTATAAAGCGAGAAATTATGATAACAACTAGTAATGGGTTTTGATGGATAGACTTGAGAACTTGACTAGGATTCTGTCCCAAACAAACAGCAAAAGGTTACTTAAGCTTTAGAAATTGAATTGATGAGTCTTTCACTGAAATCCCAGAGTTTCCTTCCAAGCTGTTCGTTTGAGGCAAATTTGCTTGGTTTAACCTTATTGCAATCCACAAAGTACTTGCCAGTTTCACCTTTCACGCTTGGGTGCAGAGCAACATAGCATGTCGTGGCTGCTCCCTGTTACATTATAAACAACAAATTATAATTCATCACATTTATTGTTACATGTCCTCACTCACAGATCCAAAAAATTTTAATAATGGAAACAAAATATATATAAAATAATAATAATATTTTAGTTTAAATACTTTATTAGTTCTTATACTTTACCAATTTTTCAGTTAAGTTGTTATAGTCTAAAAGTTTGTAATTAAATCATTATATTAGGTAAAATATTTTAATTAGATCCTTGTAGTTGTCTTTTAGAAAATATATACTAATCCTAAAATATTTTATTTTATAATTCATCCTACATTAAATATAAAAATAAATGTTAAAACAAAAAGTTAAAAAAATCTAATGGAGGATTCTTTTATTAATATAGGGACTCAACATGATTACAAACTTTTAAATTATAAGGATCTAAATAAAAATTTGATAAAATTATAAAAATTTATAGAGTAATTAAACCTAATTTTTATAAGAGTAAAATATCGTTTTTGTCCTAAACGTTTGGGGTAAATCCTATTTATGTCTCTAACGTTTAAATCGTCCTATTTGTATCCCTAACGTTTATAAAATTGATTCAATGTTATCCTACTATCAATTATACTAACAAATCAGATTACATTTTTCAATTATTTTCACTTGGATGTATTCATTCTCAATTAGGTCTCACTTGGATGTATTCGATTTTAATATTATACCCACTATTTGTATTTAGATTCAATTATGTTCCTAGAAAAGTGAATTATGTAAATGTTGTAGGAATTAGTTTCAACTTTTGATGAGCTATTTTTCGGAGTGGATCATCGATTCTATCCCAAACATTTGTATTCTAACTTCAAGAAAAGATTTTTAAAACTCAAACTAAAGCGTTCATGATGTGTAATTGACGGAAGGATAACATTGAATCACTTTTATAAACGTTAGGGATACAAATAGGACAATTTAAACGTTAGGAACACAAATAGAATTTAACCCAAACGTTTGAGACAAAAACGATACTTTACTCTTTTTATAATTATATTTTATTATTATAAAATATAATTAATTTTCAAATTATCTAACTAACAAATTAAAATATTAAAATAGTAATTTAAATAATAACATATTCTTTAGAATTTGATTATTCTAAGTTTTATATTTGAAAACAAATTGAATAATTTTTTTATTGTCAATATAATCAATCTCTCTTTATAATATATTACCAAATAATTATTTAAAAAATCATTTTTCTTACGATTACGAAATCCACTCTTTATAATATTTATAATTTAAAAAATTCTTTTAATTAATGTAGTTGTTATGACAAAATTAGAGCTAACTTTAAAAAAAAGAAATAATCATAAATAAACAATATTTTTTCAAGTCTCAACCAATTTCTAATAAATAACACCAATTTTATTTAAGTTTAAGAATTGATCATAAAAACACATATATAAAATAAAATTTTTAAGTTGACTATCAAATATTAAAAATTAAATAAAAATTCTAGTAGAATCAAATTAATTAATTTAATAGAGACAAATAAGAATAATTATTATTATATACTACTCAAAAAATTTTTAAGTTACAGTAAAAATACTTGTCCTCACACCCTAATACATAAATCCGTCCTTGCATATACTTAAATTTTTTTCAGGGGTGAATTCTTTGGTGTAAAAAAAGAGAATCTTCTACACATGTATTAATGTTTTGTCAAAATATATTATTTGTCCATTGTTAACGTTAGAGGTGGCAACAGGAGTGAGAACGAGTTAGGGAATTGGTTAGGTTTGTCCGGTCGAATCTAATTTGTGGACCTTGACCCTACTCAAAAAAAAAAAAAAAATACAAAAAAAAATTTGATCCAAAAGCCAAAACAAAGAAAAGTTAAAACCCAAAAAAAAAAAAAACGAAAGAACATATTTCAAGATAATTTATGAGTGTTACAATATTTTAGTGTATAATAATAATAATAATAATAATAATCGGTCATGATAATTTTATTTACTGTATATGTTTGTTTATTTTTATAATAATAAATATTAATAAAATTAAAAAATTAACAATAATATTTAAAAATAATAAAAATAATATCAATAATAATGTTAGGAGATAATAATAATAATAGCAGTAAGAATAATATAACAAAAATAATACTTATAGTAAATTACCAATAACTATTACTACTACTAGTTAAAGGCATGAGGTTTATGAGTTATAGTTTAATGTAGGATTAGAATATAGAATTAATTGTTTATATAATTTATAGTATTACAATATACATGTTATGATTTAAGATGTTTAGTCTAATTGTTTGAGTTTTAATGTTTAGGAATTAGAGTATATAATTTAGAGTTGTTTGATAATAAAATAAGATTAACAGTATATAGTAGAGTAGGATATGCACCATGTATTTGGAGTTAAGAATTTATTTTTATAATTTAAGATTTAAGAATTAATTTTTGTAATATATATTTAATATTTTATTATTTATGGGTTATGACTTAGTGTTTAGATTTTATGATTGAGTTTTAGAATTTAATTAGAGGTTGATGAAGAAGGATAAATCATTTAACCTTTAGGATGGAGTTTCGGAAGTTTAATTAGAGGTTGACGAAAAAGGGTAACTATTATTATTAATTTTTTAATATTTATTATTATGAAAATAAACAAACATATACCGTAAATAAATTATTATGACCGATGATTATTATTATTACTATTATTATCATTATAAATAAATTATTATTATTATTATTATTATTATTATTATTATACGTTAACACATATATTAAAATATTATAACATTACCCATAAATGATCTTGGAATATTTTTTTTGTTTTTTTTTTTTGGGTTTTAACTTTTAGCTTTTGGGTCAGAATTTTTGTTTTGTATTTTTTTTGGAATAGGGTCAAGGTCCACAAATTAAATCTGACCCGACAGACCTAACTAATTTCCTAATCCAGTTTCTATTTCTGCTGTCACTTCTAACGCTAACAATGAACAAATAACTCTATTGATGCTGAAAAAGGATTTTTATAATACATAACAAAAAATCTAAAGACCATATCTATATATCTCAAAGTCTAAAACAAAAAATACCTGTACATACAATAAAATTCATAAATAGGACCTCACTCTAATACAAAATAAAAATACAAGAAGTCCAATCAAATTCAATTTGCCTAACCCATAATTTACACGATTTTATAAAATACAAAAAAATCATCCTTAACCCAAACCCAACCTAATGTCACATTAACACTAATAAAATATAGTTAAATCAGATTTATAAATTAAATAAAGTACGTGTATAAAAGAATAATAAATACCGTAATTTGCTGATTATGTCCAAAAATTATTTTTAGTCTTTTTTATTCTAAACCCTTATCAATAATATATTTTGATGACACATTAATATATATATAAAAGATTCTTTTTTTTTTCTACACCATAAAATTCACAAATGTTAAGACATTGAGTTAGTCTACTTTCCTCCGCAATTGGATTGACCAACACGAAGAAAAGTGAACTGGCTTGGTATGTCTTTTGATTTTTGTGTCCTTGTATGTAAAAGTAGCACTGCACACACGTGCTATGTAATCGTAGGGGAAGGAAGTGAAATAAAATACCTGTGGAACGTTCTTCCATATGTAAAAGGTGAAGATCTTCAGGAAATCTACATGAAATGAAATAAATCATATTATGGTCTTAGAGATGAAATAAATAATACAAAAAATGAGAACTAGTATGTTTTTATGTGGTTTAAGGAGAAAGAATTAACGGACGCATCAGGTAAGAAGAGTGTCTCATAAGAGGAGTCATTATGACTCCTGGGTGGACCGAGTTAACAGTGATGTTCACACCCTCTTCCTGTAGAAACCAAAAATGCAAATCAAGTCAAAACTCGATACCAAAAAAAAAAAAAAAAAAAAAGAAAGAAAGACAAACTCATAACTAGGATTTTATTTTTGGTGACTTCTCATAACTAGGATTGTTGATTGCTTTCATCTTTTAGCTACTTAAATATAAAAATAAATCTTCTCAAATTTTCTCTCGGTTAATTTTGTAAGATGTGATCTCTTATAGTACACATGTCAAATAAAAATATGTTTATTAGCTTAACAAAATGGGTTCTTTTAAATAAAAAATTATATATTTACTATTTTATACAAAAATATAATTATTTCTTATTTTCGCAAGCAGTATAAGAGAAATTGAAAATGTATATTTCCTACTTTAATTTTATAGTCACTGCTACGATATTAAAATGAAAAAAAAAACACGATCAGCTATTCTACGCAATTTTTATTATTTTCAATCTCTCTTTGACCTGCTAAGTTAATAATTTATTTACTCTCCATTAACTTTTTTGCATAAATATCAATAAAAAATACTTTTAATTTAAATTCAAATAAAATATAAAAAAATAAAATTATATATGAATAAAAACTTAAATTTTGCGTTTTAATTCAAATTTTGTAAAATATATATTTTTATAAATATATAAATTTAAAACAGAATGATTAACGATTTTTTAAAATTTATTAAAAAATATTTTTTAATTCATTAGCACCTATAAAATTATTTTTGAGACTATTAATGTTCAAAAAATTAATATAAAATATAGCCATAAAAAATAGTATAAAAGCTAAAATATAAAATCTTTTAAAAATTAGAAGTAGTGATAGAATCAGGTTAAAGGATTTATCAAGAGTTTGGACCTGACTTACAATCGATCTGTCTAATAAAAAAAAATCTCAGGATCAAGCTTATAATAGAGCTTTTTCATCTTAAAAGATTAAATTTAGACTTATTGAAAAGTCTACGAAAACTATCAGACTAGCTAGCTTGAGCCTATTTAATATTATTATGCATATATGTTATTTTCTAAAAATGTTATAAGTGAGATTTAAATTCTAACCCTTTAATTTAAAAACCTTATTATTTACTACTAATATACCAAATATTTTTAATAAATATATGAAAAAAATTGTTTGTATTTTATTAGATTTTAGTCTTATTTAAAATTTTAGTCCAATTTAAATTTTAAGTAAAATATTGTTTTTGTCATTAATATTTGGGATAAGTCATAAAATTATTCCTAATATTTAAATCGTCTTATTTAAGTTTCTAATATTTCAAAATCGTCTTAATGTTGTCCCATTGTTAATAATTCAGTTAACAGAAATAACGGCATGACAATATTTAGACAATTTTAAAACTTTGAAAACTTAAATAAGATGAAAACATTGGAGACAAGATTTTTTTGATTATTTTTAATATTTTTTTTAATTATATAAAGTATTTAAAATATTTTTTGTTTTACTAAATAATAATATATACTATTTTTAGACTCATTTCAAAAATATATGTTAAGAATAACACTGAACACTAACATGTGATAGTATTTAGATATGTCTAAATGTGTCTGAATTTTTTTTAATTTTTTATTAAAATACAGTTTGACATAAATAAAAAACATACGTGTTAAACGAATATTAGATCTAAAATATATTTGACACACAAATACGACAAATTAATAAAATATCTGTACTTCATACAACATAATTTATATTTCTATTCTTATTTATTTTATATTTTATTTAAATTCATGGAAGGAGTATTTCTTTATTAAAATGTCAATAAATTATATAGTAAAAATTGCGTAAAGTAGCTGATTTTTTTTTTTCTAACTTTACTGATGAAAAATCTTATTTTTTTTAAATTTTATTGACAATGACTATGAAATTAAAGTAGAAAATATATTTTTTCAATTTTTCTTACATTAGCCGCAAAAATGAAAAATAATATGTAAAATCAAGATAAAGATCTTTCCATTGTGGTGATTATCTCTGTGGTTCACCTTTTTAGGTTAGATCGCAAATAAAAAAATATTTTTTTTTCGGGCTATTGTTGCGCACCTTTTTAAATATTATGTCAATGGGGTATGAAATAAATTATAAATCAAAATATATTTCTTTTTTTATTTTAAAATCTTAAAAGCGATCGTCGATGTTCATAACTTCATATCACATGTGTCATACTTTTATTTATGAAGACCACATTTGCATTACCTTTCTAAATTTTTTATTTTATGATATAAAAGAATTTTTTTAAAGTTCTTTTTACTTGTTATTAGTATTTTTAATAAAAGAAACACGTGTACAAAAAGTATAACACAATGTGCATATAACATTTCTTTTCTTCAGGATTATCAATTGAAACTTTTTTTTTTTACATAAACCATATAAACTTTAAGTTATTAATATATTTATTATATATTTAAGAAAATAAAAAATAAAAACTATAAATCTTATTTTTTATATATATAGATATATGGGCATTTAAATTTTTTTATAAAATGTTTTTTTATATAATTTATAAAAAAATATTTTTAAGATTTGAACCTAAAACTTTTAATTAAATTATAAATAAATTATTTTAACTATTTTAATTTTTATTATTTTTATAATGATTAAATTAGTGAAAGATGGGTATTTTTTAAATTTGTTATTGAAAAATTTTATCAATTAAATTAATCTTTTAAAAATTATAAATTAATTATTTTTGTCTTTCTATAACCTAATTAATAATTTTCGTCAATAATTAATGATATATAATGTTAACGCGATAACATGCATGATACCTAGTATGTTCAGTTGGATGCTGAACAAATATGTTCATGAAAATTTATCAATTTAGTCTATTTTTTTAATTATATAAATTATAATCCTAACGTAACCCAATAACACTAAATTAATAGATTTTTATAAATATATTTGTTTAGTATTTAATTGAATATATTAGGTGTTATGTATAATGTAAATTAACATTTTATATCATTAATTGTTGGCAAAAACTAGTAATGAAGTAACGGAAAAATAAAAATAAATAATTTATAATTTTTAAAAAATTAATTTAATTAATAAAATTTACCAAAAATAAATTTAAAAAATATTTTTTAAGGACTAATTTAACCATTAATCACGCCAGTATTTATGGATATGTATATGTTAATATATAAAGGTGAAGAATTAGTGGACTAGTGACCTGTAGGCGACGAGAAAGCTCATTTGAGTGCAGTATGTTGCATAACTTGGACTGGCCGTACGCCTTCTTGTTATCATAACTGAAATGTTGTAACCGTTTGTTTTGTAAATGATCTTGCGAATCATATCATAGCAAATTCCTTAAGTTACATACATACCCTTTCCGTTCATTCAGCTTTTGAAATCTAATTCCCTTTCTGTAAGTGTAGTTGTGGGCAATTGATGACAAATTTATTATCCTCCCTTCAATTCCTGTGGCTTCCGCAGTTTGTTTCATTTTCTCGAGGAGCAGGTTTGTCAACAAGAAATGTCCTGAAAGAAGGAAAAAACAAAAAGCATAGTGGAGTCTATTATTATAATACTACAATTAATACTGAAAATAATAACGACATACGTTTAGGAGAAAACTTGTTGCTGAGTGAGTTAACTTGCTTAGTACAGATAATAATAAACATTGATTTAATTTTTAATTACTTTGCAGCGAGTCTTATCCAAAACACCAGACTACTTATTAATGAGATCTATACTACTAGATAAGTTAAAATAAGATGACATCACAGATAATTTAAGTAAAATTATATTATTTATATTTTTTTATAAAATGTATGGCGTTTTAATAATTGAATTATAAATTTATATATGATAAAAAAAATTTATATCAAATTTTATCTAAATTGAATATCAATAATAAATATATAGCTTTTGATATTTTGAACTGAATATATTAATTAAGTAAATTATTTACAAGGTAAATTATACCAAGATGGTTAGTATGAAACTGCGTTTCAACCCCATTCTCTGACAGCTTGAAAGGGCAGAACATGACTCCAGCATTGTTTCTGTAATGAATGAATGGATAAGGGTGTTGCATATTTAAGAGAGTAAAAAAGAAAAGAAAAAGAGAAAGAGAAGTGGAACATTAAGATATTGAGAGGAAGATGAAGAGCAAGGAAGTTGTGGACAAAAGAAGCAACAGATGTGAGAGAGCACAAATCGAGCTTCAGAATGTCAACACGGGCGGACGGCTTCTGCTCAACAATCTCTTCCTTCGCCTTCTTCGCACTAACTGTATTCCGTACACCAATGATGACGTGTACATTCCTCAGAGCCAGCACTCTCGCTGTCTCCAATCCAATGCCACTTGCTCCTCCTGCATTATAAGTTTATAACACAACACATCACAATCACATTCTTTCTATTCCTTCTCAAAGTTCCATTTATATATATATAGTAACTCTAGAAACAAAAACTGAAATTTCATAAATAATAAAACAGTGCTGCCACCATAACTAGAAGGAAAAGATGCAGAAAATAATAAAAAATATAGAAAAATGACAAAAAAAAAAATACAAAAAAGGTAGTAAATATTTTAAAAAAAGAAAAAAGAGATTAAACTACAAATCATCGTCACATATTTTGATATTTATTAACACTATAATAAATTAACATTATAATGGATTAAAACTATAAATTAATATCACAGATCAATACTACAATTTTTTTTATAAATATATAGAATAATTGATATTTCAAGTTGGATCGCTTTTCGTAATACTGAACCAGATATCCAGGCCAAATGAAAATGAATCTAATTGGGTTTTACCCGAATATTCTCGACTACCTGTTGAATACCAAAACTCCTAATTAATTAGATGGACACCACTATATAGCAAAATCTAAAAATACACATATTAACGGATTAATATCATACTAAGGGTTTAATTTTGTACGTAAGAATATGAAGAGTAGTTGATATAACATAAAATTATTATATAATATTAATATGGAAGAACATGAATACCACCACCATTTTAATTAATAACTGACCAGTGATAATAGCAGTGAGGTTGGAGGCATCAATTCCATGAGTAACCTCCTCTGCTGTTGAAGCTGATCCAAAGCCACTTGGACCAGCCCTCCCTGTTAGCAACGATATAACTCCCACCATTCTCAAACCTTTATTGTTGATGAGTGATCCAAAGCAATCTCCTACTATATATATATATAGAGAGAGAGAGAGAGGGGAAACTAATTTAATTTATAATATAATACCTACCAAAGTAGAAAGCAAGATTGGACCAATTTACAAGTGGAGAAGGTATGGTCTATACATGGAAGCAATAGTACAGTAGTAAAGTTAGTATAATATATGAGGCCTATGGTTTTCTTCTTATTAAGGGAGAGGTTCTTAGGTTGTAGGTTGACAGCTTTATTTTGATTGTGATGTGAATTTTTCCCTTATTTGGACTCTAGGAATTCAAGTTGTGCACTTATCAATTTCATATTAATTGTTGCTCCTTTATGGTAGTTTGATTGGACCTTTTTTTTTATATAAATAAAATAAATGTTTTATTATTAATATGTGTAATTTATAGACTATTTATAATATTTTTTTAAATAAAATAATAAAAAAAATTATTACTAAAAGAAATTATTCTGGGATTATATTATGGAATCCAATTTTTTTTTTATCAGGGGACAAGTTTGCTGTGCCACAAAAAAAAATATACATTTGAATTTCAAGATCTCTATGTCTCCAATTTGGGAAGAACATATATTAGGACCAAAACGCTTAATTTTAAAAAAAATCTACCTTGATTTGGGTGAGAAGGAGAAGTTGAAGAGTTAAATATTAAATAGACGACAAGTATGATTTCTAAAAGTGATTTGTGGGTATGGCGTTTTCAAAACTGCTGGCAACAATAATTCATCATCTTCGTTTGAGGAGTACTCAGAAATACGTACTCTTGAAAACTCTTTAAAAAATGAGATAATATTATATGTTAAAGTTATTATTTGTTTTATTGTGTGAAGCACATGCATGCAAGGGAATAACGATGTAGCAGAAATGGTGCTACCCAACACTAAGAACGAAGCAGTTCTGATTTGAAGTTTGTCGAGGAACACGATGAACTTTATGAATTTAACAAGGTTCGTCGAGGGGCACGACAAACTTGCCCCTAGGGATGGCAAAAACTCCCGACGGGACGGGTATCCACGGGGATTTACTCATCGGAGGGCAGATATGGGGGGTGGTTTTGTACCCGCGGGGATGTAACACCCTATTATCCTAAACCTTACTTCATGTCGTAAAGAAAAAGATAACAAAGTCAGATGACAGTTCTAAAGCTCGTACGATAATATATATAGAAAGAAATAATAATACTAGAAGTCCGATGAAGAATTACAGCTCAAAATAGAAACATAAAGGTGTGAAGCATTCACTCAATAACTATAAGTATAAAGGCACAAGATACAACATAATACAATAGTAATCAAGATAGATATTTAAGTATGATAGTCAAAAGAGCTCTAGCCATAGCCTACGGAGTTTAGGCCGACTAGTTACATACAGACAATACAGAGTTTTTGAGTTAAAACAGCATATGCAACTTATCTCTCAAGTCAAGCCTTTAAGGCAAGAAAGGTACAAAAGTGAGAGTATATCTATGACAAAGTAGTCCAAAATACAAAAGATGATAAAAGATCCTCCGCTCTGTCACCATCTCGCAACTCACCAAGGTGGGTTACGACCTGCATTTGAAAAACAACAACATATGGAATGAGAATCGGAGGTTCTCAGTATAGTAATAGTACCCAGTAATGTAAGATATAAGGTTTTGGGATAGCAAAAGGCAATCCTAGAACTTCACATCAAGCATAGATTCAAACTTATAAAATAATTTAATAAAGTCCTTAAACAGGTCATCTAACTTAGGAAAAATTCTAAACTATTAATAACATCGTTGTCCCACAACCTTCGCCAACTTAACCTCCCTGCGATCCCATCGTCACCACCTACCGAACCTCCTCAATCCCAGTAGTAAACACAAGTAATGGCATACAAGTAATACATAATTAATGTTTATATATAGCAAGTAAATCAAGAAGCAAGTAAACATGTTATACACTTAGACAATATAGGCAAATGGACAAAGCAAGCAACCACATAGAAAATGTACATAATGAATGCCTGTCCTATTGGCTGTGATATCATATTGTTGGTTCAACTGCCAACCCGACACATTCTTATGGGAATGTCGCCTTTCAGTCATGAATATAAATGGGTACCCTCCCCAGGGATATAGTGTCCGGCTCACTCTTGTGAATCGAAAGAATGTGAGCAGGATACTCTACCACGGTCCTCACATCTCAGCGTAAGCAGAACTAATCCATGTCCTTACGCCTATCGTACAACATCTCATCAATATCCATATAAAACAGTATTCAATAAGTTCATCATTCATCTCTGAGTCCCAAACTCGTCATAACCATCATTAATCCTTGATTTCACAAGTTATCGTTAACTCTTAAGTTCTCAAAGTCATTACGAATATAACACTTCACCCTTCACTCACAACTTCATAAACCTAAGTTATCGTCTTCTAAACTTATATAGAAATTCACCAATATAATTTACCAACTCATCTCTATTAGTCTTAGGGCCTAATTACTAGTTAGTAATATTAAACGGTAATTAAAGAAGTTTAGAAAGATGGAGAACCCTTGAAAAATGAAGAAAATAAATTTTCAGCAAAACAGGGGGTCATGCGTGCGCATGTCCTGTCCTGCGTATGCATGAGTTGAAATTTGGGCGTCCGCGTATGCAGCACCCTGTTCGCATATGCGAGATACCCCAGACAGAAAAGGATACTCGCGTCGCGTGTTAAAAGTCGCGTACGCATACCTTGAAAATACATGTTCGCATACGCATGGCACTGCCATGCGTACGCGAGACCCCCAGACAGAGGAGAATGCCCACGTTGCGTGCACAGGTCCGCGTACGCATGCTATATCAGATTTGAAAAATTTTTAAAGCTGTAGAATTTTAGATTTTTGCACCGAACATGAAACGTGCATAACTTTTTCGTTTTAAAACATTTTCCGTTCGTTCTTTGAACGTCTTAAATTTCTCGAACCCAACTTTTATAAAAATCTATTTTCATAAAAAATAAAGGTCAGGAGGCTAAGTTATGCCTCGCTAAAGTTCGTTAAAAATAAGATTTTACACAAAATCATCAAAGTTCTCTAGTTTCCAAATTTCAAAGCCAAACCAAATCAAAACCTACTCAATTTTAACACAAAATACTACCACACACTACACTTTACCATTCCATTGTAACTCAATCACTTCAACACCTATTTCACTTATTTTTTCTATCATAATCCAACAAAATCAATAATTCCAAATCAATATTTTAATATCAACAATTTGCATAATTTAATCCTTCATATACATCCTTCATCAACATACAACATAATCACATAACTACCATAGTATCACAATCATTATATCATAATTATCATTCTCACATTCAACCACATGCAACTCATACAACCTCATCATAATTTACATATCACATACATAATCCAATCAACTATTTATTCAATTCAATCCTATCTTAAGGTCAACTAGCCTAAGTGTCACGAAACATTACATATTACATAGAGAAAACTGAAATCATACCTTGACCAATTTTTAATATACACAAAATCACCAAATTTAATTCCAACAAGCCTCCAATCACCAACACCACTTCCAAAGTCACCAAATATCAAGCTATATGGTGCACGAAATTGTAAATCACACTTTTCACAACTTCGCATAACTAACCAGCAAGTGCATTGGGTCGTCCAAGTAATACCTTACGTGAGTAAGGGTCGATCCCACGGAGATTGTCGGCTTGAAGCAGGCTATGGTTATTTTGTAAATCTTAGTCAGGAGATTAATGATAAGAGTGATTGTATTTATGAAGAGTAAATAGCATAAATTAAATAATACTTGTTATGCAGTAATGGAAAACAGATTGAGAATTTGGAGATGCTCTGTCTTCCGAATCTCTACTTTCCTACTGTCTTCTTCTTCACGCACGCGGGGCTCATTCCATGGCAAGCTGTATGTTGGTGGATCACCGTTGTCAATGGCTACCATCCGTCCTCTCCGTGAAAATGGTCCAAATGCGCTGTCACCGCACAGCTAATCATCTGTCGGTTCTCACTCATGTTAGAATAGGATCCATTGATCCTTTTGCGTCTGTCACTATGCCCAGCACTCGTGAGTTTGAAGCTCGTCACAGTCATCCCATCCCAGATCCTACTCGGAATACCACGGACAAGGTTTAGACTTTCTGGATCTCAGGAATGGCCGCCAATAGTTCTAACCTATACCATGAAGACTCTGATCTCACGGATTTGAATGCTCTGTTGTCAGGAGATGCAATCAAACACGTGAACCAGGAATCAAAGAGATACACACTCAATCTAAGGTAGAACGGAAGTGGTTGTCAAGCACGCGTTCATAGGTTGAGAATGGTGATGAGTGTCACAGATCATCACATTCATCATGGTTAAGTACGAGTGAGTATCTTAGAACAGAAACAAGTGTGATTGAATAGAAAACAGAAGTAATTGCATTAATCCATCGAGACACAGCAGAGCTCCTCACCCCCAACCATGGAGTTTAGAGACTCATGCCATAGAGGATACAAAATTCAGATGTGAAAATGTCATGAAGTACAAAATAAATCTCTAAAAGTACTTTTTATACTAAACTAGCAGCTAGGGTTACAGAAAATAAGTAACTAACTGCAGATAGTATAGAAATCCACTTCCGGGGCCCACTTGGTGTGTGCTTGGGCTGAGCATTGAGCTTTACACGTGTAGAGGCTTCTCTTGTAGTTAAACGCCAGGTCGCAGCCTATTTGTGGCGTTTAACTCTGGTTTGTAACCTGTTTCTGGCATTTAACTTCAGAATAGGGTAGGAAGTTGGCGTTTAAATGCCAGTTTGTGTCGTCAAAACTCGGGCAAAGTATGGACTATTATATATTGCTGGAAATCCCTGAATGTCTACTTTCCAACACAATTGAGAGCACGCCAATTGGGTTTCTGTAGCTCTAGAAGATCCATTTCGAGTCCGGGGAGGTCAGAATCCAACAGCATCTGTAGTCCTTTTTCAGCCTCTAAATCAAATTTTTACTCAGGTCCCTCAATTTTAGCCAAAAAATACCTGAAATCATAGAAAAACACACAAACTCATAGTAAAGTCCAGAAATGTGATTTTGGCATAAAAACTAATAAAAATATACTAAAAAGTAGCTAAATCCTACTAAAAACTATATGAAAATACCCCAAAAAGCGTATAAAATATCCGCTCATCACAACACCAAACTTAAACTGTTGCATGTCCTCAAGCAACTAGACAAATAAAACAGGATAGAAAGAAAATCAAGAGGCGATAACATCTCAGAGTTTTATATGAAGCTCAAATTCTCATTAGATGAGCGGGACTAGTAGCTTTTTGCTTCTGAACAGTTTTGGCACCTCAATTTATCCTTTGAAGTTCAGAATGATTGACATCTCTAGGAACTCAGAATTCAGATAGTGTTATTGATTCTCCTAGTTTAGTATGTTGATTCTTGAACACAGCTACTTTATGAGTCTTGGCCGTGGTCCTAAGCACTTTGTTTTCCAGTATTACCACCAGATACATAAATGCCACAGACACATAACTGGGTGAACCTTTTCAGATTGTGACTTAGCTTTGCTAAAGTCCCCAGTTAGAGGTGTCCAGAGTTCTTAAGCACACTCTTTTTTTTGCTTTGGATCACGACTTTAACCGCTCAGTCTCAAGCTTTTCACTTGACACCTTCACGCCACAAGTACATAGTTAGGACAGCTTGGTTTAGCCGCTTAGGCCAGGATTTTATTCCTTTGGACCCTCCTATCCACTGGTGCTCAAAGCCTTGGATCCTTTTTACCCTTGCCTTTTGGTTTAAAGAGCTCTTGGCTTTTTCTGCTTGCTTTTCTTTTTCTTTCTCTCTTTTTTTTTCTTTTTTTTTCGCAAGCCTTGTTCTTCACTGCTTTTTCTTGCTTCAAGAATCAATTTTATGATTTTTCAGATTATCAATAACATTTCTCCTTTTTCATCATTCTTTCAAGAGCCAACAATTTTAACATTCATAAACAACAAATTAAAAAATATGCACTGTTCAATCATTCATTCAGAAGACAAAAAGTATTGCCACCACATATAAATAATGTGAATTTTTCTTATTAAGAACTCGAAAATAAAACTGCCTCCTTATTCTAAAAATCTGCTATTTTATTCATGTTTAATGATGATGAGAAAAATAAATTATAGCTTACTTGGAGATAATAAAAACTAAAAATAAAAATAAAGATACTAATTACTATTATTCATGTGACTCCTAAGGTAGATCTCTAATAGCAAAAATTATCACAGAGTTAAGATTAGGATTCAACAACCTTTATTTTGGGAGATGGATGCTCTTTTAATCTGTGGGGTGTCTAGCCCTTCAAGAGACAGCTTCTGGCGCTTCAGCTCCTGTAGCTCATGCCCTTGCTTCTCATGTTCCTTTAGCAGTTTGCAGAGCATGCTATTTTGAACTTGCTGTTCTTCTTTCAGTTGATCCATAGCTTCTTGCAACTTGGTGACAAAGGCTTCTAGACGGGTCCAGTAGTCAATCTGAGGGATTTCTGGGAGGAACTCCTGTGCCCTCCTTTTGATGGAGTTATCTTGCACTTGTTGTCCTTCCATTGACTTTTTGGTGATTGGGTGCTCGACTGAGATATACTCATCTACTCCCATCTTTACCCCATCATCCTTGCATAGCAGAGATATTAAGCTTGGGTAAGCCAATTTGGCTTCTTTAGAGTTCTTGTTTGTAATTGTGTAGAGCTCACACGAAATCAGATGATGAACCTCCACTTCGTTTCCTTGCATAATACAATGGATCATTATTGCTCTTTTGAGAGTAACCTCAGAGTGGTTACTGGTGGGCAGTATGGAACGCCCAATGAAATCCAGCCAGCCCCTAGCGACTGGTTTGAGATCCCCTCTCTTGAGTTGATTTGGGACACCCTTTGTGTTGGTTGTCCACTTGGTTCCAGGGATGCATATGTCCTTCAGAACTTAGTCCAATCGCTTATCTGATCTCACCATTCTCTTACTGAAGGAGTCCGGGTCATCTTGTAGTTGCTACAACTTGAAGATCTCTCTTATTTTGTCAAGGTGGAAGTAAATAGCTTTTCCTCTGACCATGGTTCGAAAGGTGTAAAAGGCAGTTCCAGTCCTTCTCTTCCTATCTGTTTGCCACACATTTGAGTAGAATTCCTGGCCATGTTTCTTCCCACCTTTGTCTCAGGATTAGCTAGGATTTCCTAGCCCCTTTTTCGAATTTGCTCTTGGATCTCCGGATATTCGTCTTCTTTCAGATCGAATTTAACTTCCGGGATTACTAATCTTAGACCCATTATTTTGTAGTAATGGTCTGCATGTTCTTTTGTTAAGAACTTCTCTTGATTCCAAAGTGGATTTGGACTATTCTCTTTCTTCCCTCTTGAAGTGGTTTGTTTTCCCTTGGGGGCCATGATCTTAATGAGTCTTGGCTTGGTGATCACGGAAAAACACACCAAACTTAGAGGTTTGCTTGTCCTCAAGCAAAAGAAAGGAAAGTAGAGGAATAGAAGGAGAGCCAAATTCGAATGGTGGAGGAGAGGGGGGTGGCCGAATGGAAATTTAAAATGGAGAGGGGTTGGGCACGAAAATTTTGAAAAAGATATGATATAAGATATGATTTGTAAAAGATAAGTATGATATTCAAAAGATGCACTTTTAAAATTGAAAAGATATAAGAGATTTGAAAAAGGTAAATGTGAATTTGAAAAGATAAGGAGTTAGAAAAGATTTTGAAATTAAGTTTTGAAAAAAATATGATTGAAATTTATTTTGAAAAAGATTTGAAAAGGAAATTGAAAAGATTTGATTTTTGAAATTAAAGTTGATTACTTGACTAACAAGAGACTAAAAGATATGATTTTAAAATTTAAAGATGGAACCTTTCTTAATAGGCAAGTAACAACTTGAAATCTTTGAATTAAAACATTAATTGTTAGTAAGTTTTCGAAAATCATGAAGCAAAATAAGAAAAAGATTTTGAAAATCAAAAAAATTTTTTGAAATTGAAATTGAAGGATGATAGTTTGTAACATGTTTATGCAAGAAATTGTGGATGGAACCATGAAAATTTGAAAAAATTTGAGTTGGAACAAAGCTTCCTCCCCACCACATTCCTGGCGTTAAATGCCAAGAATGGCACTCATTCTGGCGTTTAACGCCCATTTGTTGCTTGTTTTGGGCGTTTAACGCCCAGCTGTTGCTTCTGGCTGGCGTTAAACGCCGGAAATCCTTTGTCACTGGGCGTTTTTCTAAACGCCCAGGATACTGCAATACTGGCGTTAAACGCCCAGAAAGGTATCTTTACTGGCGTTAAATGCCTAGTTGATGTTTCTTTTGGGCGTTTAACGCCCAAAAACACCTCTTACTGGCATTTTCGTGCTAGTAAGCTCCTTTTCTCTATGAATCCTCTGTATCCTTCTGTAACTCTATGAACTTCTGTAATTGAGAATTAATCATGAAGATAATTTATATTAAACTTGTATAATTATTATTTGAATAACAAATAAACCTTGCTAATGGCTGGGTTGCCTCCCAGCAAGCGCTTCTTTATTGTCTTTAGCTGGACCTTACTGAGCTTTTAATCTAGTCTCAGCCTTGAGCATTCTTGCTCAACATTGTCTTCAAGATAATGCTTGACTCTCTGTCCATTAAATATGAACTTCTTATTAGAATCAATGTCTTGAAACTCCACATAGCCATATGGTGACACACTTGTAATCACATATGGTCCTTTCCACCGGGATTTCAGTTTCCCGGGGAATAATCTGAGCCTAGAGTTAAACAGTAGAACCTTTTATCTTGGTTCAAAGACTCTGGATGACAGTTTCTTATCATGCCACCTTTTTGCTTTTTCTTTGTAAATCTTAGCATTTTCGAAAGCATTGAGTCTGGATTCCTCTAGCTCATTCAGCTGGAGCAATCTTTTCTCTCCAGCTAATTTGGCATCAAAGTTTAAGAATCTGGTTGCCCAGTAGGCCTTATGCTCCAGTTCCATGGGCAAATGACAGGCCTTACCATACACAAACTGGTATGGAGAGGTCCCTATAGGAGTCTTGAATGCTGTTCTGTATGCCCACAGAGCCTCATCCAAGCTTCTTGCCCAATCCCTTCTACGGATACTTACAATCCGTTCTAGGATTCTTTTTAGTTCTCTATTAGAGACTTCAACCTACCCATTTGTCTGTGGATGATATGGAGTTGCTACTTTGTGGCTAATTCCATATCGGACCATAGCAGAGTAAAGCTGTTTATTGCAGAAGTGAGTGCCCTCATCACTGATTAGTGCTCTAGGGACACCAAACCTGCTGAAGATATGTTTCTGGAGGAACTTCAGCACTGTCTTAGTATCATTAGTGGGTGTTGCAATGGCCTCTACCCATTTGGATATATAGTCGACTGCCACCAGAATATAAGTGTTTGAGTATGATGGTGGGAAAGGCCCCATGAAGTCAATACCCCATACGTCAAACAACTCAATCTCTAAGATCCCTTGCTGAGGCATGGCGTAACCATGAGGCAGATTACCAGCTCTCTGGCAGTTGTCACAGTTACGCATAAACTCTCGGGAGTCTTTATAGAGAGTAGGCCAGTAGAAGCCACATTGGAGGACTTTTGTGGCTGTTCGCTCACCTCCGAAATGTCCTCCATATTGTGATCCATGACAATGCCATAGGATCTTCTGTGCTTCTTCTCTAGGCACACACCTGCGGATTATTCCATCTGCACATCTCTTAAAGAGATATGGTTCATCCCACAAGTAGTACTTTGCATAAGTAATTAATTTTTTTGTTTGTTGCCTGCTGTACTCCTTGGGTATGAATCTTGCGGCTTTATAGTTTGCAATGTCTGCAAACCATGGTATTTCCTGAATGGCAAACAATTGCTCATCCGGAAAGGTTTTAGAGATCTCAATAGAGAGGGAGGACGCCCCTTCTACTGGTTCTATCCGGGACAGATGATCAGCCACTTTGTTCTCTGTCCCTTTTCTGTCTCTTATTTCTATATCAAACTCTTGTAGAAGCAACACCCATCTTATGAGCCTGGGTTTTGAATCCTGCTTTGTAAGTAGATATTTAAGAGCAGCATGGTCAGTGTATACAATCACTTTTGATCCTACTAAGTATGATCTAAACTTGTCAATGGCATAGACCACTGCAAGCAACTCCTTTTCTGTGGTTATGTAATTTTTTTGTGCATCATTTAAAACACGGCTAGCATAATAAATGACATGTAGAAGCTTGTTATGCCTCTTTCCCAGTACTGCACCAATGGCATGGTCACTGGCATCACACATTAGTTCGAATGGTAATGTCCAGTCTGGAGCAGAAATAAATGGTGCTGTGACCAGCTTAGCTTTCAGAGTTTCAAACGCCTGCAGACACTCTGTGTCAAACACAAATGGCGTGTCAGCAGCTAGCAGATTGCTCAGAGGTTTTGCAATTTTTGAAAAATCCTTTATAAATCTCCTATCCTGCATGCCCCAGAAAGCTTCTGATTGCCTTAACATTGGCAGGTGGTGGTAATTTTTCAATTACTTCCACTTTAGCTTGATCCACCTCTATTCCCTTATTTGAAATTTTATGCCCAAGGACAATTCCTTCAGTCACCATAAAGTGACATTTTTCCCAATTTAAAACTAGGTTGGTCTTTTGGCATCTTTTCAGAACAAGTGCTAAATGGTCAAGGCAGGACCTGAATGAGTCTCCAAATACTGAAAAGTCATCCATGGAGACTTCTAGAAATTTTTCTACCATATCAGAGAAGATAGAGAGCATGCACCTTTGAAAGGTTGCAGGTGCATTGCACATACCAAAATGCATCCTTCTGTAGGCAAACACTCCAGAAGGACATGTGAATGCTGTTTTCTCTTGGTCTTGAGGATCTACTGCAATTTGATTGTAACCTGAATAGCCATCCAAAAAGCAGTAATATTCATGACCTGCTAGTCTCTCTAGCATCTGGTCTATGAATGGTAAAGGAAATTGATCCTTCCTGGTGGCTGTATTGAGCCTTCTGTAATCAATACACATACGCCACCCTGTAATTGTTCTTGTAGGAACCAGTTCATTCTTTTCATTATGAACCACTGTCATGCCTCCCTTCTTGGGGACAACTTGGACAGGGCTCACCCAGGGACTATCAGAAATAGGATAAATAATCCCAACCTCTAGTAACTTGGTGACCTCTTTCTACACCACCTCCTTCATGGCTGGATTTAGCCGCCTTTGTGGTTGAACCACTGGCTTAGCATCGTCCTCCAATAGGATCTTGTGCATGCATCTTGCTGGGCTGATGCCTTTAAGATCATTTATGGACCACCCAAGAGCTGTCTTGTGTGTCCTTAGCACTTGAAGTAGTGCTTTCTCTTCCTGTGGATTTAAAGCAGAGCTTATGATCACCGGAAAAGTATCACCTTCTCCCAGAAATGCATATTTCAGGGATGGTGGTAGTGGTTTGAACTCGGGTTTAGGAGGTTTCTCCTCTTCCTGAGAAATTTTCAAAGGATATTTTATTTCCTCTGATTCCTCCAAATCAGGCTGAACATCCTTAAAGATGTCTTCTAGCTTTGATTCAAGACTCTCAGCCATGTTGATCTCCTTTACCAGGTAGTCAATAATATCAACACTCATGCAGTCTTTTGATGTGTCTGGATGCTTCATTGCCTCAACAGCATTCAGCCTGAACTTATCCCCATTGACTCTCAAGGTCACTTCCCCTTTTTGGACATCAATGAGGGTTCGTCCAGTTGCTAGGAAAGGTCTTCCTAGAATGAGAGTTACACTTTTGTGCTCCTCCATTTCCAGCACTACAAAGTCAGTGGGAAAGGCAAATGGCCCAACCTTGACAATCATGTCCTCAATTATGCCTGATGGATATTTAATAGAGCCATCAGCAAGTTGAAGACATATCTGGGTTGGTTTGACCTCTTCAGTCAAGCCAAGCTTTCTGATAGTGGATGCAGAGATCAGATTGATACTTGTCCCAAGGTCACATAGAGCTATCTTGGTACAAGTACCCTCTAATGTGCATGGTATCATAAAGCTTCCGAAATCCTTAAGCTTTTCTGGTAAGCTTGTTAGAATGACTGCACTGCATTCTTCAATGAGAAAAACTTTTTTCTGTTTCTCTCCAATCCTTCTTATGACTTAAGATCTCTTTCATGAACTTAGCATAAGAGGATATTTGCTCAAGTGCCTCTGCAAACGGAATCTTTATTTCAAGAGTCCTGAGATAGTCTGCAAAGCAGGCAAATTGTTTATCCTGTTCCGCTTGGCGGAGTTTCTGAGGATAAGGCATTTTGGCTTTATATTCTTCAACCTTAGTTGCTGCAGGTTTATTTCCTACAGAGGCAGGTTGAGAAGCCTTCTTGAGGGAGTTATTATCAGCACTTGCAGGTGTCTGATCCCTCACTGGCGTTTGAACGCCAGAACTGGACATGGATTGGGCGTTTAACGCCAGTTTTTCACCCTTTTCTGGCATTTGAACGCCAGACTTATTCCTTTCTGGGCTCTTACTGTTTGATGAGCGGATAATTTATACAATTTTTGGCATTATTTTTACATAGTTTTCAGTATGATTTAGTTAGTTTTTAGTATTTTTTATTAGTTTTTAATTAAAATTCACATTTTTGGACTTTACTATGAGTTTGTGTGTTTTTTTGTGATTTCAAATATTTTCTGGCTGAAATAGAGGGACTTGAGCAAAAATCAAATTCAGAGGTTGAAGAAGGACTGCAGATGCTGTTGGATTCTGACTTCCCTGCACTCAAAGTGGATTTTCTGGAGCTACAGAACTCCAAATGGCGCGCTTCCAATTGCGTTGGAAAGTAGACATCCAGGGATTTCCAGCAATATATAATAGTCCATACTTTACCCAAGTTTAGATGACGCAAACTGGCATTGAACGCCAGTTCCATGTTGCAGTCTGGCGTTCAGCACCAGAAACAAGTTGCAAAGTGGAGTTCAACGCCAGAAACACGTTACAAACTGGCGTTCAACTCCAAGAATGACCTCTCCACGTGTAAACTTCAAGCTCAGCCCAAGCACACACCAAGTGGGCCCCGGAAGTGGATTTCTGCATCAATTACTTACTTCTGTAAACCCTAGTAGCTAGTCTAGTATAAATAGGATTTTTTACTATTATATTTACATCTTTGGATTATCTTTAGTTTCATCTTTAGATCACGTTTGGGGGTTGGCCATTCGACCATGCCTGGACCTTATCACTTATGTATTTTCAACGGTAGAGTTTCTACACACCATAGATTAAGGTGTGGAGCTCTGCTGTTCCTCAAGGATTAATGCAAAGTACTACTGTTTTTCTATTCAATTCAACTTATTCCGCTTCTAAGATATTTATTCGCACTTCAACATGAATGTGATGATCGTGACAAAGTCATCATCATTCCCCTATGAACGTGTGCCTGACAACTACTTCCGTTCTACCTTCGATTGAATAGATATCTCTTGGATATCTAATACAGGGGACCGAGTCTGAGTTATTAGCATCTTCGTGGTATAAGTTAGAACCCATGGATGGCCATTCCTGAGATCTGGAAAGTCTAAACCTTGTCTGTGGTATTCCGAGTAGGATCTGGGAAGGGATGGCTATGACGAGCTTCAAACTCGCGAGTGCTGGGCGTAGTGACAGACGTAAAAGGATAGTAAATCCTATTCCAGTATGATCGAGAACCGACAGATGATTAGCCATGCAGTGACAGCACATTGGACCATTTTCACAGAAGGATGGGATGTAGCCATTGACAACGGTGATGCCCTACATACAGCTTGCCATGGAAAGGAGTAGGATTGATTGGATGAAGACAGCAGGAAAGCAGAGATCAGAGGAACGAAAGCATCTCTATACGCTTATCTGAAATTCTCACCAATGAATTACATAAGTACCACTATCCTATTTTATATTATATTTTATTTTCATCCACTATAATTTCTTAATACAATTTAATCCGCCTGACTGAGATTTACAAGGTAACCATAACTTGCTTCAAGCCGACAATCTCTGTGGGATCGACCCTTACTCACGTAAGGTTTATTACTTGGACGACTCAGTGCACTTGCTGGTTAGTTGTACGAAGTTGTGAAACAGATATAAGATCATGAACATGCGTATTGAGTTTTTAGCGCCGTTACCAAGGAATGGAATGATCACGATTTCGCACACCAAGTTTTTGGCGCCGTTGCCGGGGATTGTTCGAGTTTGGACAACTGACGGTTCATCTTGTTGCTCAGATTAGGTAATTTTCTTCTTGTTTCAACTTTTATTTGGTTTTCAAAAACTTTTTCAAAAATTTTTCTTTGTTTTCGTTTTTCTTAAAATAAATTTTCAAAAAAAAAATTCTTCTTTTTCGTTTTTCCCAATTAATTTTTGAAAAAAAAATTCTAAAAAAATTTAATAAAATCATAAAATCCAAAAATAATTTTTGTGTTGCTTGTTTGAGTCTAGTGTCAATTTTTTAAGTTTGGTGTCAATTGCATCTTTTTAATTTTTCTAAAAATTTTCGAAAATTCATGCATTCATAGTGTTCTTCATGATCTTCAAGTTGTTCCTGGCCAGTCTTCTTGTTTGATCTTCATGTTTTCTTGTTTTGTGTCTTTTGTTGTTTTTCATATGCATTCTTGAATTCTTAGTGTCTAAAAATTAAAAATTTTTAAGTTTGGTGTCTGACATGTTTTCTTTTCTTGAAAATTTTTCAAAAATAAGTTCTTGGTGTTCATCTTGACATTCAAAGTGTTCTTGGTGTTCATCTTGACATTCATAGTGTTCTTGCATGCATCACATGTTTTGATCCAAAATTTTCATACATTGAGTCAATTTTGTGTTTTTCTCTCTCATCATTAAAAATTCAAAAAAAAAATATCTTTCCCTTTTTCACTCATAAATTTTCGAAAATTTGAGTTGACTTTTTCAAAACTTTTTAAAATTTAGTTGTTTCTTATGAGTCAAATCAAATTTTCAATTTGAAAATCCTATCTTTTTCAAAATCTTTTTCAAAAATCAAATCTTTTTCATTTTTTCTTATTTATTTTCGAAAATTATAAAAATATTTTTCAAAAATCTTTTTCTTAATTCTATCTCATAATTTTCGAAGATATTATCAACAATTAATGTGATTGATTCAAAAATATTAAGTTGTTACTTGCCTATTAAGAAAGGTTCAACCTTTAAATTTTAAAATCTTATCTTTTAGTTTCTTGTTAGTCAAGTAATCAACTTTAATTTTCAAAATCAAATATTTTTAAATTTTTTTCAAATCTTTTTCAAAATAAGTTTCAATCAATCATATCTTTTTGTTTCAATCATATCCCTTTTTTATTTCAATCATATCTTTTTCAAATTCAATTTCAAAATCTTTTCTAACTTCTTTCCTAACCTCTTATCCTTTTTTTAAATTTGATTTTCAAATCTTTTTCAATCAATCTTATCTTTTTGTTTCAATCATATCTTTTTCAAAACTACCTAACTAATTCAATCTCTCTTAAATTTTCGAAAATACCTCCCTCTTTTTCAAAAATTCTTTTTAATTAATTAATTGTTTTAAATTTTAATTTTAATTTTATTCTTCCTTTAATTTTCGAAAATCATTAACTCCTTTTTAAAATTTATTTTCGAAAATTTCTCTCTCTCATCTTATTCTATTTATTTATTCATCTACTAACACTTCTCTTCCATCCAAAAAATTCGAACACCACCTCCCTCTCTGTGTTCGAGTTTTTCCTCTTCTCTTCTTTACATTACATTATTTTCTTCTTCTACTCACACAAAGGAATCTCTATACTGTGACAGAGGATTTCATATTTTCTTTGTTATTCCCTTCTTTGTCATATGAGAAGGAGCAAGGACAAAAACATTCTTGTTGAAGCAGATCCTGAACCTGAAAGGACTATGAAAAGGAAACTAAAAGAAGTTAAAATACAACAATCCAGAGACAACCTTACAGGAATTTTCGAACAGGAAGAGGAGATGGCAGCCGAAAATAATAATAATGAAAGGAGGATGCTTGGTGACTTTACTGCACCTAATTCCAATTTACATGGAAGAAGCATCTCCATTCCTGCCATTGGAGCAAACAATTTTGAGCTGAAACCTCAATTAGTTTCTCTGATGCAGTAGAACTGCAAGTTTCATGGACTTCCATCTGAAGATACTTTTCAGTTCTTAACTGAATTCTTGCAAATCTGTGATACTGTTAAGACCAATGGGGTTGATCCCGAGGTCTACAGGCTTATGCTTTTCCTGTTTGCTGTAAGAGACAGAGCTAGAGTGTGGTTAGACTCTCAACCCAAAGATAGCCTGAACTCTTGGGATAAGCTGGTCACGGCTTTCTTAGCCAAGTTCTTCCCTCCTCAAAAGCTGATAAGCTTAGAGTGGATGTTCAAACCTTCAGACAGAAAGAAGGTGAATCCCTCTATGAAGCTTGGGAGAGATATAAGCAACTGACCAAAAAGTGTCCTTCTGACATGCTTTCAGAATGGACCATCCTGGATATATTCTATGATGGTCTGTCTGAATTAGCTAAGATGTCATTGGATACTTCTGCAGGTGGATCCATTCACCTAAAGAAAACACCTGCAGAAGCTCAAAAACTCATTGACATGGTTGCTAATAACCAGTTCATGTACACTTCTGAGAGGAATCCTGTGAGTAATGGGACGCCTCAGAAGAAGGGAGTTCTTGAAATTGATACTCTGAATGCCATATTGGCTCAGAACAAAATATTGACTCAGCAAGTCAATATGATTTCTCAGAGTCTGAATGGAATGCAAGCTGCATCCAACAGTACTCAAGAGGCATCTTCTGAGGAAGAAGCTTATGATCCTGAGAACCCTGCAATAGCAGAGGTGAATTACATGGGTGAAACCTATGGAAACACCTATAATCCCTCATGGAGAAATCACCCAAATCTCTCATGGAAGGATCAACAAAAGCCTCAACAAGGCTTTAATAATGGTGGAAGAAACAGGTTTAGCAATAGCAATCCTTTTCCATCATCCACTCAGCAAAAGACAGAGAGTTCTGAGCAGAATCCATCTAGCTTGGCAAATATAGTCTCTAATCTATCTAAGGCCACTCTAAGTTTCATGGATAAAACAAGGTCCTCCTTAGAAATTTGGAAGCACAAGTGGGCCAGCTGAGTAAAAGGATCACTGAAACCCTTCCTAGTACTCTCCCAAGCAATACAGAAGAAAACCCAAAAGGAGAGTGCAAGGCCATTGAATTGATCATCATGGCCGAACCTACAAGGGAGGGAGAGGACGTGAACCCCAGTGAGGAAGACCTCCTGGGACGTCCAGAGATCAATAAGGAGTTTCCCTCTGAGGAACCAAAGGACTCTGAGGCTCATCTAGAGACCATAGAGATTCCATTAAACCTACTTATACCATTCATGAGCTCTGATGAGTATTCTTCTTCTGAAGAGAATGAAGATGTTACTGAAGAGCAAGTTGCCAAGTACATTAGTGCTATCATGAAGCTGAATACCAAATTATTTGGTAATGAGACTTGGGAAGATGAACCTCCCTTGCTCACCAATGAACTGAGTGATCTGGATCAACTGAGATTGCCTCAGAAGAAACAGGATCCTGAAAAGTTCTTAATACCTTGTACCATAGGCACCATGACCTTTGAGAAAGCTCTTTTTGACCTTGGATCAGGGATAAACCTCATGCCACTCTCTGTAATGGAAAAACTGGGAATCTTTGAGGTGCAAGCTGCCAGAATCTCACTAGAGATGGCAGACAACTCAAGAAAACAGGCTTATGGACTAGTAGAGGACATGTTAGTAAAGGTTGAAGACCTTTACATCCCTGCTGATTTCATAATCCTAGACACTGGGAAGGAAGAGGATGAATCCATCATCCTTGGAAGACCCTTCCTAGCCACAGTAAGAGCTTGATTGATGTGGACAGAGGAGAGTTGGTCCTTCAACTGAATGAGGACTACCTTGTGTTTAAAAATCAAGGTTCTCCTTCTGTAACCATGGAGAGGAAGCATGAAAAGCTTCTCTCACTGCAGAGTCAACCAAAGCCCCCACAGTCAAACTCTAAGTTTGGTGTTGGGAGGCCACAACCAAACTCTAAGTTTGGTGTTGAACCCCCACATTCAAACTCTAAGTTTGGTGTTGGGAGGTTCCAACCTTGCTCTGATTATCTGTGAGGCTCCATGAGAGCTCACTGTCAAGCTATTGACATTAAAGAAGCACTTGTTGGGAGGCAACCCAATGTTATTTAATCATTTTTATTTTATTTTCTCTTTGTTGTTTCATGATTTAATAGGTTGATGATCATGTGGAGTCACAAAAACTACAAAAAAAATTCAAAAATAGAATGAAAAATAGCATTGAAAACAGAACACCCTGGAGGAAGAGCTTACTGGCGTTTAAACGCCAGTAAGGAGCATCTGGCTGGCGTTTAACGCCAGAACAGAGCATGAAACTGGCGTTAAACGCCAGAAACAAGCAGCAGTTTGGCGTTTAAACGCCAGGATTGCACCCAGAGGAAAGCTGGCGTTAAACGCTAGAAACAAGCATCAGACTGGCGTTTAACGCCAGAAACATGCACCTTACTGGCGTTCAACGCCAGAAACATACTATAGACTGGCGTTGAACGCCCAAAACAAGCAAGGAAGTGGCGTTTAACACCAGAAACATGCTGCAGTCTGGCGTTAAATGCCAAGATTGCCTACGAAGGGCGTTTACACGCCTAATTGGAGCAGGGATGTTAAGTCCTTGGCCCCACTGGATCTGTGGACCCCACAGGATCCCTACCACTTCTTCTCTCATCTTCACACCTTTTCATAACATTCTTTCTCAATTAACCTCCACTAATCACCTCCATTACTCCTCCAAAACCATCATACAACCCACCTACACCCACCCACTTAAATTCAAACCATCACTCCTTCCTTTTCACACATCATAACCACCTAAAACCCCCTTGACCGAACCATTCACACACCTCCATCTCCTCCATTTTCTTCGTCTTCTACTACTTTCTTTCTTCTTTTGCTCGGGGACGAGCAAAAATTTTAAGTTTGGTGTGGTAAAAGCATTGCTTTTTGTTTTTCCATAACCATATATGGCACCTAAGGCCAGAGACATCTTCATTGAAGAGGACAAGCCCATCACTAAGAAAAGGATGGAGCAAACAAGAGATCATGGACCTCAACATGAGCATGAGGAGATTTTTCACCATGAAATCCCTGAAATGCCTCAGGGGATGCACTTTCCTCCACAGAATTATTGGGAACAAATCAACACTTTCCTAGGAGAATTAAGTTCCAACATGGGACAACTAAGGGTGGAGCACCAAGAGCATTCCATCATCCTCCATGAAATTAGAGAAGATCAAAGAGCTATGAGGGAGGAGCAAGAAAGACAAGGAAGAGACATAGAGGAGCTCAAAAGCACCATTGGTTCTTCAAGAAAAGGAAGACGCCACCCTCGCTAAGGTGGACTCATTCCTTAATCTCCTTGTTTATTTATTTTCCTGTTTTTCGATTTTTATGCTTTATGTTTGTTTATGTTTTTGTCTTCATGATCACTAGTATTTAAGTGTCTGTGCCTTAAAGTTATGAATGTCCTATGAATCCATCACCTCTCTTGAATGAAAAATGTTTTAATTACAAAAGAACAAGAAGTACATGGTTTCGAATTCATCCTTGAAACTAGTTTAATTATTTTGATGTGGTGACAATACTTTTTGTTTTCTGAATGAATGCTTGAACAGTGCATATGTCTTTTGAGGTTGATGTTTATGAATGTTAAATATGTTGGCTCTTGAAGAATAAGGAAAAAGGAGACATGTTATTTGATAATCTGAAAAATCATAAAAATGATTCTTGAAGCAAGAAAAAGCAGTGAATACAAAAGCTTGTAGAAGAAAAAATTAGCAAAAAAAAAAAAAAGAAAGAAAAAGCAAGCAGAAAAAGCCAAAAGCTCTTAAAACCAAAAGGCAAGAGCAAAAAACCAATAACCCTTAAAACCAAAAGGCAAGGGTAAATAAAAAGGATCCAAGGCTTTGAGCATTAGTGGATAGGAGGGCCTAAAGGAATAAAATCCTGGCCTAAGCGGCTAAACCAAGTTGTCCCTAACCATGTGCTTGTGGAGTGAAGGTGTCAAGTGAAAACTTGAGACTGAGCGGTTAAAGTCAAGGTCCAAAGCAAAAAGAAGAGTGTGCTTAAGAACCCTGGACACCTCTAATTGGGGACTTTAGCAAAGCTGAGTCACAATCTGAAAAGGTTCACCCAGTTATGTGTATGTGGCATTTATGTATCCGGTGGTAATACTAGAAAACAAAGTGCTTAGGGCCACGGCCAAGACTCATAAAATAGCTGTGTTCAAGAATCAACATACTGAACTAGGAGAATCAATAACACTATCTAAACTCTGAGTTCTTATAGATGCCAATCATTCTGAACTTCAATGGATAAAGTGAGAAGCCAAAACTATTCAAGAGGCAAAAAGCTACAAGTCCCGCTCATCTGATTGGAGCTATGTTTCATTGATATTTTGAAATTTATAGTATATTCTCTTCTTTTTATCCTATTTGATTTTCATTTGCTTGGGGACAAGCAACAATTTAAGTTTGGTGTTGTGATGAGCGGATAATTTATACGCTTTTTGGCATTGTTTTTACATAGTTTTCAGTATGATTTAGTTAGTTTTTAGTATTTTTTTATTAGTTTTTAATTAAAATTCACATTTCTGGACTTTACTATGAGTTTGTGTGTTTTTCTGTGATTTCAGGTATTTTCTGGCTGAAATTGAGGGACTTGAGCAAAAATCAGATTCAGAGGTTAAAGAAGGACTGCAGATGCTGTTGGATTCTGACCTCCCTGCACTCAAAGTGGATTTTCTGGAGCTACAGAACTCCAAATGGTGCGCTTCCAATTGCGTTGGAAAGCAAACATCCAGGGCTTTCTAGAAATATATAATTGTCCATACTTTATCGGAGTTTAGATGATGCAAACTGGCATTGAACGCCAGTTCTATGTTGTAGTCTGGCGTTCAGCGCCAGAAACAAGTTGCAAAGTGGAGTTCAACGCCAGAAACACGTTACAAACTGGCGTTCAACTCCAAGAATGACCTCTCCACGTGTAAACTTCAAGCTCAGCCCAAGCACACACCAAGTGGGCTCTGGAAGTAAATTTCTGCATCAATTACTTACTTTTGTAAACCCTAGTAGCTAGTCTAGTATAAATAGAACTTTTTACTATTGTATTTACATCTTTGGATTATCTTTAGTTTCATCTTTAGATCACGTTTAGGGGCTGGCCATTCGGCCATGCCTGGACCTTATCACTTATGTATTTTCAACGGTAGAGTTTCTACACACCATAGATTAAGATGTGGAGCTCTGCTGTTCCTCAAGGATTAATGCAAAGTACTACTGTTTTTCTATTCAATTCAACTTATTCCGCTTCTAAGATATTCATTCGCACTTCAACATGAATGTGATGATCGTGACAAAGTCATCATCATTCCCCTATGAACGCGTGCCTGACAACCACTTCCGTTCTACCTTCGATTGAATGAATATCTCTTGGATATCTAATATAGGGGACCGAGTCCGAGTTATTAGCGTCTTCGTGGTATAAGTTAGAACCCATGGATGGCCATTCCTGAGATCCGGAAAGTCTAAACCTTGTCTGTGGTATTCCAAGTAGGATCTGGGAAGGGATGGCTGTGACGAGCTTCAAACTCACGAGTGCTGGGCGTAGTGACAGACGCAAAAGGATAGTAAATCCTATTCCAGTATGATCGAGAACCGACAAATGATTAGCCATGCAGTGACAGCGCATTGGACCATTTTCACAGGAGGATGGGATGTAGCCATTGACAACAGTGATGCCCTACATACAACTTGCCATGGAAATGAGTAGGATTGATTGGATGAAGACAGCAGAAAAGCAGAGATCAGAGGAATGAAAGCATCTCTATACGCTTATCTGAAATTCTCACCAATGAATTACATAAGTACCACTATCCTATTTTATATTATATTATATTTTCATCCACTATAATTTCTTAATACAATTTAATCCGCCTGACTGAGATTTACAAGGTGACCATAGCTTGCTTCAAGCCGACAATCTCCGTGGGATCGACCCTTACTCACGTAAGGTTTATTACTTGGACGACCCATTGCACTTGCTGGTTAGTTGTACGAAGTTGTGAAATAGATATAGGATCATGAACGTGCGTATTGAGTTTTTAGCGCCGTTACCAAGGAATAGAATGATCACGATTTCGCACACCACTGTCCTCAGAGGGATTTTGGGTAGCAGGTTGCTCATCCTCTGTCAGCTGTTCTTTTCTTGGCTTTCTGCTGCTTTGAGTTGAGGTATTTAATATTTTTCCACTTCTTAATTGAACTGCTTGGCACTGCTCTGTTATCTGTTTTGATAACTGCTATTTTGTCTGATTCAATTGTGATTCCATATCCTTGTTATAATTTTTGGTTTCTTGTAGCATCTCCTTAAATTCTGCTAACTGCCTTATTATAGAAGATAGTTGCTGATTGAGTTCAGCAACTTGTTTCTGAGGACTAAAGTCAGTTGATACTGCCTTAGCTTCTTCTTTCATGGAGGACTCATTACTTATGTACAGATGCTGATTTCTAGCAACTATATCGATAAGCTCTTGAGCCTCTTCAATAGTCTTTCTCATGTGTATAGATCCACCAGCTGAGTGGTCTAGAGATACTTGAGCTTTTTTTGTAAGCTCGTAGTAGAAGATGTCTAACTGCATCCACTCTGAAAATATTTCAGAGGGGCATTTCCTTAGCATCCCTCTGTACCTCTCCCAAGCATTATAAAGGGATTCATCATCCTCTTGTTTAAAGCCTTGGATGTCCAGCCTTAGTTGTGTCATCCTTTTTGGAGGAAAATATTGATTCAGAAATTTGTCCGATAACTGTTTCCATGTTCCTATGCTTGCTGTAGGTTGGTTATTTAACCACCTCTTAGCTTGATCTTTTACAGCAAATATAAACAGTAATAATCTGTAGAAATCCTGATCTACTTCCTTGTCACGTACTGTGTCAGCAATTTGCAAGAACTGTGCCAGAAACTCAGTAGGTTCTTCCTGTGGAAGACCAGAATACTGGTAATTTTGCTGCACCATGACAATGAGCTGAGGATTTAGCTCAAAACTGCTTGCTTTGATGGGAGGTATACAGATGCTACTCCCATATGCAGCAGTAATGGGGTTAGCATATGACCCCAGAGTCCTTCTGGACTGTTCATTTCCATTTAGGTCCATGATGAATAAAAGAGAATTGATATGAATTGCAAATAAAATATATTTTTGTTTTTATTTTATTTAAGTAGAAACAACCCGAATAATTAAAAATAATAAGATAAAATAAAATAATTAGAAATTAAAATATAAATTTCGAAAACTAAGATAAAAATAAGTTTGAAAACTGAAATAATTACTTAATTAAGAAGATTTGAAAAACTTTTGATATGATTTTTGAAAAATATTTTGAATTTTAAAATTTCAAAACTAAGATAAGATAGAATAAAAAGTTTTAAAATAAAAATCTGAATTTTTAAAGGAAAATTCGAAAATTAATTAATATAAGAGAAAAGATATTTTTGAATTTAATGAAGAAAGAGAAAAACAGTAAAAATGACACCAAACTTAAATTTTTAGATCAAAACAAAGAAAACAAACAGGAAAACTTTGAATATCACGATGAACGCTAAGAACAACTTTTGAAAAATTTTTAAGAAAACAGAAACACAAAGTACACTAAACTTAAAAAAATTTTATATTTTGAGCACTAATAATTCGAAAAAATTGAAAGAAAAATAAAATCATGCAATTGACACCAAACTTAAAATATGAAACTAAACTCAATTATTAGTTTATAAAAATTTTCGAAAATAAGGATTTTAGAACTTTAACCAAAAACAATAATAGAAGATGCAAATTTTTTTTTTGACTCTAAACTAAAAAGGTAAATTTTTCCTAATCTAAGCAACAAAATAATCCGTCAGTTGTCCAAACTCGAACAATCCCCGGCAACAGCGCCAAAAACTTGGTGCACGAAATTGTAAATCACACTTTTCACAACTTCGCCCAACTTACCAGCAAGTGCACTAGGTCGTCCAAGTAATACCTTACGTGAGTAAGGGTCGATCCCACGGAGATTGTCGGCTTGAAGCAGGCTATGGTTATTTTGTAAATCTTAGTCAAGAGATTAATGATAAGAGTGATTGTATTTATGAAAAGTAAATAGCATAAATTAAATAATACTTGTTATGCAGTAATGTAGAACAGATTGAGGATTTGGAGATGCTCTGTCTTCCGAATCTCTACTTTCCTACTGTCTTCTTCTTTACGCAAGCAAGGCTCCTTCCATGGCAAGCTGTATGTTGGTGGATCACCGTTGTCAATGGCTACCATCCGTTCTCTCAGTGAAAATGGTCTAAATGTGCTGTCACCGCACTGCTAATCATCTGTCGGTTCTCACTCATGTTGGAATAGGATCCATTGATCCTTTTGCATCTGTCACTATGCCCAGCACTCGTGAGTTTGAAGCTCGTCACAGTCATCCCATCCCAGATCCTATTCGGAATACCACGGACAAGGTTTAGACTTTCCGGATCTCAGACATGGCCGCCAATAATTCTAGCCTATACCACGAAGACTCCGATCTCACGAATTTGAATGCTCTGTTGTCAGGAGATGCAATCAAACACGTGAACCAGGAATCAAAGAGATACACACTCAATCTAAGGTAGAACGGAAGTGGTTGTCAGGTATGCGTTCATAGGTTGAGAATGGTGATGAGTGTCACGCATCATCACATTCATCATGGTTAAGTACGAGCGAGTATCTTAGAACAAAAACAAGCGTGATTGAATAGAAAATAGAAGTAATTGCATTAATCCATCGAGACACAGCAGAGCTCCTCACCCCCAACCATGGAATTTAGAGACTCATGCCGTAGAGGATATAAAATTCAGATGTAAAAATATCATAAGGTACAAAATAAATCTCTAAAAGTAGTTTTTATACTAAACTAGTAGCTAGGGTTATAGAAAATAAGTAACTAAGTGCAGATAGTGCAGAAATCCACTTCCGGGGCCCACTTGGTGTGTGCTTGGGCTGAGCATTGAGCTTTACACGTGTAGAGGTTTCTCTTGGAGTTAAACACCAGGTCACAGCCTGTTTATGGCGTTTAACTCTGGTTTGTAACCTGTTTCTGGCGTTTAACTTCAGAATATGGCAGAAAGTTGGCGTTTAAATGCCAGTTTGCGTCGTCAAAACTCGGAAAAAGTATGAATTATTATATATTGCTGGAAAGCCCTGAATTTCTACTCTCTAACGCAATTGAGATCGCGCCAATTAGGTTTCTGTAGCTCCAGAAGATTCATTTTGAGTGCAGGGAGGTCAGAATCCAACAACATCTGCAGTCCTTTTTCAGCCTCTGAATCAAATTTTTGCTCAGGTCCCTCAATTTCAGCCAGAAAATACCTGAAATCACAGAAAAACACACAAACTCATAGTAAATTCTAGAAATGTAATTTTTGCATAAAAACTAATAAAAATATACTAAAAAGTAGCTAAATCCTACTAAAAACTATACGAAAATACCCCCAAAAAGCGTATAAAATATCCGCCCATCACTATACATACCAATATCACTAACATCAATATCTAAAATTCACAATATACCAAAAAATAAGGGTTTTTGAGAAATCTTACCTTAATCACAGAAATTGGGGATGAAACCTAATGATTCCTCACTATGGGTTGGCACCTAAACAACCAAATCACAAAATTTCACTCAAAAATCAAACCTAAATTTTGAAATTCATAAGGACAAAGAAAGGGAGTATGAAACTCAAAAACTTACCAGCAAAAATTGGTTAGAATTGACAAGCTTGGCGAGAGCTTCGCGTAGCCGCAAATGAGACGCGAATCGGAGTACCATAACTCAAGTTATAAGTGAAAGAGTGAGAAAGTGAATAGTGTTTCTTCCCCCACTTCACTCTCAACTCACTTCAGCTAGGTTTCGTGTTTATGAGTAGTGAATGAGCTAAATGACATTCTCTTGTGGGTATTTATATGTTGGGTTTGGGCCCAACTTGGGTACGGTCTAACCTGTTAGCATTTTTTGTCTGTTTTCTTTAGAATTAACGCCCAATTTTTAACTTTAATTATTTTCCTAAGTATTTCTACAGTTTTTATTACTCTCACGCAGTACCGAACAGACTTAAACCGGTACTGTTGGCTAATATAACGGTATGCATTTTTACGCAATTTTCTTTTTCAGCTCGAAAAATTTTACTGAATTCAAATCTCACCTCCAAATTTTAAAATTAAGACATCTAAATTTTCAATCTATTTCTGGATAATTAATTTATTATTATTTTACGTTAATTATTTCTGATTCTTACAGGGGACGGGGGATGGGAGTAAGGGTGTTACATTATCTGTTTGTTCCTGATATAGTATTTTTGAGATTGAGTATTGATGATGAGATGATGATTGTGTTGATTGATTATGTGATGGGCTGAAGGCCGTGATTGGTTTCTGATTGAGGTATTAGTAAAGTATGAAAAATCAAGCTGGTTCAGCATAGACTTAATGAACCTATGCTTGGAACAGGTTGGTTATTCATACCGTCTAGGAAATTGATTAAGATTTTCTTATAAGAAAAGAAAGGTTTTAGATTTTCTGAAAAATTAAATATTGTTGTTTTAAAAAGGTTTGAATGATTAGCCTTTGGTTTTTTAAAAGATTCATAGGACGAACGATAATCACTGCCTTGAAAAACGTATCTTCTTATAATAATTCTTAAACCCTCTACTAAGAACTCTTTTAAGGATGATGTTCTCACTCCCCTACAGAATTTCTTTTTCAGTGACAGGTTTAGGAAACTTTGGCGCGAAACCGCGACCGATATACAAACTTTACATATTTGTTGTACTTTCTATTTGTTGGTTTAATTGAGACTTTACCCCTCGTCAAATGTCATTTTGAGATTTTAGAGGGGCAAGATTTGTATTTAAGGAGTTTTAATTTTAGTTTATGTATTTATTATTATGTGAATATAATTATGTAATTAAGTGAATTAACATAAAGACTTTTCGATTTCGTAACTAAGGATTCAATTTATATTCGCGAAGGCTCAATATTAAATGAATATAGTATGAAATTAAAGGAATAGAGGTAAGTAACGCTTGAAATTTTAGTACGATCATGAGGTATTAAAAGTAAGGGTGTTACAATGGGGACCTGTATAATCTCTGTATATGTGAAAAGACTTAAATACATACATATATATATATTGTTACAGAAACCCTAGCCATCAGTTTTGTTCCCCAAAATTGAAATTGAAAATTTGAAGCCCTCTCACAGCCTCACCATCAAGCTCCTCCTCTCTCACTGCTTCCCCCTCACTCTCGAGGTCACCGGACCTGCAACACTGTCGTCGCGCGCCTAAGTCCCATCTTGTGGAGAGCGTCGTTGTCGTGCTCAACGCGCTTGGCCCAGCCGAGGAGAACGTTGTTGTCGCTGCCTGACCTAGCCGAGGCAGAAGAGCTTCGCGTCAGAGCTTTTTCACCGTCAGAGCCTCTTCGCAGCAAAGCCTCATCACTGTCTTTGCCGTTAATGCCTCTTCCTTCCAATAAGTTAATTTATGTGATTTTTATTTACCTTAAAGTATTTCCGTGAACCTGTGATTGTTGTGAACATGTGATTTATGTGAATCTGTGGTTGTTGTGAATCTGTTGTTTCATTTTATTTCTGTGATTTCTATGCCATAATGATGAATACCTCATATATGTGATACTATTGAAAATTCTTGCTTGATTATTGGTAATTTTTGTTTATGTTTTGCAATTTTACTGAGATCATGTTTTAATTTTATTGTTTTAGAGTTGATATATGATTTCTGTGAATTTGTGATTGCTGTGAATCTGTGAATCCGTTGTTTCATTTTGTTTATGTGATTTCTATGTCCTAATGATGAAAACCTTATATATGTGATACTATTGAAAATTCATGTTTGTGATTATTGGTAGTTTTTGTTTATGTTTTGTAATTTTTTTGATATTATGTTTTAATTTTATTGTTTTAGAATTGATTTTGATTTTTTTTTTTGATGTAGGATTCAAACAAATCAGATTCTACAATCACTACCATGACCAAAGAATGCCATTTATGTTTTTAGAATGTGTTTATTATTTAGAATTTTGAATATGTTTGGTTGTTTTATGAATATTTTAGAACTTAGATTGAGACAATATTAGTTGCTTGTTGTTATTTAAGTCTTTGAAGATTATAGAGATTATGCTGATAATGATAATTGCAGGTCATTTTTTATCTTTCACTTTTTTCTGGTTTTTATTGGATATTTTTAAATTTTTTTAAAATTCGCAGATATTCCTGATCCCTGGTAGGCTAGGGTTCTGTTACCTACCATGGGGACAGGACGGGGGTGGGATGGATTTTGGGTGACAGGGACGGGGGCATGTTTCCCACCCCATGGGACCCGTTGCCATCCCTACTTGCTCCCAACAAAAAAAAAGGATTCCAGGATTATATCCCAGAATAATTTTTCTTTGGAAATATTTTTTTATTTTATTCTAGAAAAAATTCCTTTTTATAAATTTAAAATCTAAAAGATTAAAACACATTTTGAATACAATTTATAAAAAATATTACTTATTTATCAAATTGAGTACATTTCGAATGCAATACGTGTGTTTGTGTTAGGAATGAGAAATATTACCACAATTCAATGTATCATGTGTCAAATAATTTGTTATTGTTATTATATTAAAGGGTTAATATAATAAAATTTTTGATCAATTTAGAGATTTATCATTATGATAGTGATCAAAACAATAAAAGATAATTTTTTATAATTTAATCTAAATTATTCTTGATTATAGAATTATTAAAATAGATATTAATAATATGGATAGATCAATATGTATATAATAGTCTTTATTAGATAAATATTAATATATCTCATTTGTTAATATATATATATATATATATATATATATATATATATATGTATGGTGCATATAGAGATATGACTATTAAATTGACTCATTTTAAGAATTTTTAATGGTTATAATTACCGCAAATTTGTCAATAGGATATTCACAAAATGAATATGGTACTAGAGTTATTTTGACATACGACTATCATAGTAATTAACAATGTATTTATCATATTTTGATTCCGGAGACCTAATACCCTAGGGTGCTAGTTGAATGGATATTGGGTATGATTTAAATACTTGTAGAATTAATTATTAGTTGATGAAAAATCCGTCAACTCTCGGTAAAGAGTTTGAACTCTGATTATAATGACTGAGATTAATAAAATCTTGATCAAGGGGATTGAATGAATGAGAAAACACTACTATATACTTAACTTTTACTAACATTTAAAAAATGTTACTAAATCATATTAACATGTTACCTATGTATATTAGTAATATTTTAACAAATGTTAAATATACTCTATGTTACTAAAGCGTTTTACTAACATCCTTCTAAAAATTTAATAACATTTAGTAAAAATATTTATATTCTATAATAATATTATGAGAAATGTTACAATAGACCATTCATGGTAATACTTAGAGAAATGTTACATAAGATATTTTTTGTAACACTTAAAAAAAATGTTACCATAGATAATTTTTGTAACACTTAGAAAATGTTACCATAGATATTTTTTGTAACATTTAAAAAAATGTTACTATGGATATTTTTTATAACACTTAAAAAATGTTACTATAAATATTTTTTGTAACACTTAGAAAATGTTACCATAGATATTCTATAGCAATACTCTAATAAATGTTATAAAAGATTTTTTTTTGCTAACAATTAAAAAATATTACAATAGCTCTTTAGTAATATTTAAATACACAAAATATTGAATTAAAATATTTTTCTTCAATTACATATTCTATACCCACTTTACAAATTAAACCCAAGATAGTTAAACATTAAAATTAGTCCAATAAGTCAATTTTTCTATTTTTTCAATATGCTTACATGATTAAATACAAATATTTGAGACCATGAGTACATGTTTGAATTGAAAAAGAAGTAATATTGTTTATCTTTCAACTATACAAGCAAGAGACACCAACAATTATAAACAAAATAATATCTCTATAACAAACAAACCTGATTAAAATATTGTTGAAGCTTTTCATTAGTCAAATCAATACAAAATTGCTCAAAACAAAGTACACATAACAACCGATATAATATACCAAATCAACAATGCCACATTCGCAAATGATAGAACTACAACTTGACTGGTAGTAATGAGTGAACACAAGCAATGTCATTTCTCATCTTTTGAAACAGATGAATGTATCTCCTTCCTTTTCATGAACTCAATGTTGCCAAGATGCAAAATTGCAGCAACAACTCAAAATATTGTATCCTGAAGAATGACAGAAAAATGGAAAGGCAAAGTATTGAAGCACATGTCAAAATTTAAGAATCTAATCATGAATTTAAAGAAACTTCCTATAAAATACCTGTTCCTCAGAACTCATTCCAATAACATCTATTGCTCTCCTTGTAGCTATATATTCTTTATATTCGTCAATCCCTTCTAACTCATTGCAGTTTGATTGGTTCAGATAATGAAATGTTTTTGGATGTCTTAACTTGTACTTCATAATCTCCTGTCAAAACAAAGTCCTATCATGCTAAATTTTTATTACCCCATTCATATTATCAGCTAGAGCTAATAGCAAGACCAATATTGAATAATGACGTGCTCTAAGCTTCTAAGCACCGAAAAAAAAATCATAATGAATAGCAACCACATGCATTACCATAATTAAGCAAAATGGCATAATGTACAACGAACACTGTATACCTAACATGAAGATAATGATAGAAAAAGGAAATGATCTCTTATTCTCTATCGAACACTCTAGAGATCATATGTCAGGGATTTTTGTTTAATTATCAGTTACTCAAATGTGTGATTTCATCCAGAAACAAATTAGTGCAAGAAAAAGAATTCTACTACCTCCTGTGGTGCAGTGTAGAAGATGTAGAAACAGTGATAATTCCTCTATGAGTCTGACAGCTGACAAACACGCGATCTTTCCAGAAGATATGTTCTGATAGTAGCTCCTAAAATTCTTCCCCTCTGATCAAATTAGTGCAAGAAAAAGAATTCTACTACCTCCTGTGGTGCAGTGTAGAACATGTAGAAACAGTGATAATTCCTCTATGAGTCTGACAGCTGACAAACACGCGATCTTTCCAGAAGATATGTTCTGATAGTAGCTCCTAAAATTCTTCCCCTCTGATCAAATTAAATCTCCACAAACTTACCAAAACGACTGCAGAAATCACAAATTATAGTAAGACAGCATGGCATAAAAATAATGCCATCTAACTAAATAAGAAGAAAACTTACTATTATTTTCCACCTTGAATTATTGTTCCTAACCGTCTTTGCATTCCCAAAACTTCAAGAACAGGATTGGGCTATAAATCACAGAAGAGCAAAAATGTTCATGTTTATGTAATTTTTATGAAAACTAGGTACTAGAAATGATTAACAAAGAAATAAATTTACGATATTCAAATCAGCTTGCAAAACTAAACTCATGAAATTTGATTCTCTTACCTACAAGACTTTTTGCTCAACAATTCTACCTTCAGCAGTAGCAATTCTAAACTCAATTGTATAATAAAATTCTTGTGATGAAGATAAGGAAAGGGTTACTATATTTACCGACAAACAATGTAAAGATCACTTTTCGATAGCTCACTAACTAGTATAGATTTTCCTTGACAAGTATGTGATAAAGGCATTTAGTGAATACAATCTACAGATCAAGATTTCCTCTAACATTGTTTGATTAACAATTCAAGGCTTCTTAGCAGCCAAATCAAAGTAATGCTGAACAATTTGCAATAAAATGAACAATGGTTTCTTAGTGCTTTTTTTATCATAAAATTGGAAGCTCTTTTCTACTAGAAATAATAGAATAATTCAATCAAGCATGAATCATGACTGTAGATTATTCTTTTTCTAATCAATTAATTGGAACTTATTGAAAAACCGATGCTAGATTTTCTGTAATTTGGTAAAAATGTACATTTGATTAAATTTTTACATAAGTACAGAAGCAATAAGACTAAAAATTTCTTTAAGGATCTTTGCATTAAGGTATTAAAAATGATGAATAATTGATGAATCAAATAATTCTTTTAATACAGTAATAATATTGTTACCAAATCTTGCTAATCAACCTTCTATATATTTGCAGAACAAGACAAATATGCTGTTATAACTGAACCAAATCCAATTATATACAAAATTGACAAAAATTTTAGCCTGTAACTCCCAGTCCACGCAATAGTCCTAACATGTCACATCATATCCAAGTGATGTTTTTTTGTTCTAGTTACTAACTGCTAACATTTTGTTTTCTAGTGCAAAAAATTGCTACAATAACTAAATGAATTTAGAAAATGAAGCGAGGAAAGAAAAAGAAGTACCTTAGCAACTGGAGATGCAATTCTGGAATCATCAGTGTCTTGCTCGAGACTCCCAAACTTGAATTGAGCATATCTTAACATTAGGAATTCAATTAATTCATGGTCAATAGATCTTAACAAATATATACAAAATGCGTAAGAAGATTTCAAGAATAATAATGAAGCAGTGAAAATTAGAGAAGAAAGAACACGAAAGGAGGTTCTTCTTCTCCTTCTTCATCAGACACACCTCAAAACAGAGAGTAACAAACCCTAGATATGATCGAGAGAGAAAAATAGAGTTTGTTGAAACAAGAGAGAGATTCAAGGAGCGGAGTGCGAGCGAGATTGAAAGCACGATCGAGATCGAGATCAAGAGCGCGAGTGAAATTGAGAGTGAGAGTGCGAAGGAGAGCAAGATTTGGAGTGAGATTTTCTGTGCTAACAGGTTTCCCGATCTTTCTTCTGTCCCAGCCGTTAGGTTAGGTCTCTAATTTTGATTTTCAGAGAAGCGAATGTTCATTTATTTTCATGCCAATAGGAATAGGTAACACTTTTTAAGTTTTTTTTTTAAATTACATGTATTTACTAACATTTCATTATAAATGTTACTTTATATATAATTTTATAATAATTACTAATATTTTAGCAAATGTTAAGAGATAAATGTTAGTAATAAATATTTAAAATGTAGTAATAAAACGAGTTTCTTAGGCCATTCACAGTTTACTATAATAATGCTAACAAGTTAGAGTTTGATAATTAAATCATACTTTAAGGGTTAACCAAGAGTTAAAAAAATGGAAAGAATTATACTTTGTTATTCTTGGATTCTTAGTAAAAATATATTACTTTATACTATCGGGTCGTTAAGGAGTATTATTAAATGCCAATCTTGATTCGTAAATTTAGTAGGACTAATTTATTACCCGCTTAGTGTTGAACCTATGGAGTCACACATTAATGAGTGTTCTGATCTTTGCTAAGAAATTATTTGATTATTATTTTGATTTGATCAAATAAATAATTATATTAATTTAAATAGAATATTATTATATTCTTTGTCAGTAACTAGAATATAATAATAATAATAATAATAATAATAATAATAATATAATTAAGAATATTAAAATATTTAGTTATTCTATTTCTAAATTTGAATTCTAGGTTTGGATGAGATCCTA